>NC_061519.1:22621666-22980000 GCF_022379125.1 Scophthalmus maximus
TGTGATCTAGTGGAGTCGGTGTGATTTTTGTAAGGAGCACCACCGTAACAAATTGTTTTTTATAACACCAATAACAATAAAAACTGTAAGAGTGAAAGCCTCATTGATTAGAGTTGAGATTGTAAATTAGGGTAGATAAGAGTTGAGTGGAAAGGATGAAATTAGCCTCACACATTCACTAAGCCTTTGTGTTTTTAATGCTGATTTGAGACCAGCCATTATGTGAGTGCCCTTCTTAAAAACACATATTACACTAAATGGTGTTGAATTACAGAGTCATTTGTTTTGTTCTCATTTTGAACCTGGCGAAGAAAAATGAGTCCGTCTTATTCCAAGAGTTGAGGCCTTTTGCACATTGCAAGGTGGTTTTAATCTGTGTATCACACAATAGCAATGCTGCCGTGACCCAGCTACAAAGGCAAATCTAAAACACTGATTATTTCCACTTCGAGTCAAATGATCTCATTTTTGATGATTTCGAACTGACTACTTGTAGGCAAACGGAACTGTTAGTGGGAAAACATATATTACTGGCTACAATTGTGTTGGTTGATTGTTGAATATTCCTGTACATTAAAAGAGGTTTGTTAAATAGATGTAATCCATGTGTTTAGTTTGGGATGAAACTTTGGCATCGACTCTACAGCTGTTTTTCACTCTTACCTTGGCCACAACAAAAACCTTTCCTAACCAAATTCATCTCGAAACTTAACCCCAACAAACCTTTTTTCAAGTGTTCATCCGTCCCAGAATATTTTCCCCATCTTGTCTCCCGCCGCGTTGACAAATACGAGAATTGACCTGGGACTTTGCAGATAAAGGAACTGTGATTAAGGTAAAGGAGCTTCACATGTTTTGGAGCATTCCCCTGCTTTAATTACTGAGGTCCGCTGGGCTTTTTCACCATTGGCACTGCTGCGATGTGAGCTGTGCGCACATGGCCACCTTACTGCAGCAGATCGCATAAGCAGGTGTCAAAGCTGGAAGCACAAGAGTGAAGTCGAAGGGAAAAAATGATCAGTGTGTGCTTAGTCTCGGGCTCAGATTGCACAGCTGTTTAAAAGATATATGCTCACTGACCACATGCCCCCCCCCCCCTTTCCTCGCTTTCTCTTCCTTGCAATAAAAGCCACAAGATATTTGGAGTGAAGTCATTCCCCCCCAATCTTAATTTTTATGCAAATCCATTCTTTAGACTTAAAGAGACTGATTGGGATTGTTTGTCTGGGGGGGAGGGAGGGAGCGAGACCAAGATCGTTTGTTTATACGTCTGTCATTACTACATCGCGGATTGTTCCAAATTGCTGTCCCTCCAGCAGGACGAGTCTTTGGCAGATGGATCTGACACGGCTCCGATGGGCTCCACGCCTGAAAGTGAATCATTGTTTATGGTCGAGTTGGCAGGAAGAGAAACGCTCTGGCTGTCCCTCATCTGCCTCAGACACTTTTCACCCTCCTGGTCCCGTCACAAAAGGTTTTGGTTAGGGTTGTGTAATAGTACTGTAATAATGAATCAGTGTTTGAATGTGTTCTGAGCATAAGTGATACTTTCAGCACGTATTTAAATCAACGAACAGAAGATGATAAAGTATCACAGTTCTTTATCTTTACTATACTTAGTGTGTCTAATTGTCCCTGTATCTGACCTTGTCCCACGTGCTGTGACCCGACTAACTGGTCTCAGCACAGCCTGGGTGTAGTAGACCCAAGTTGCTTCTTAACAAAACTTTTGCGGTGGAAAAGAGCAGAGCGAGGAAAAGCAGATGGAGAGAGAATGAGAGAGAAGTAAAGAAAGGACAGGCAGATGGTTCAAACAGTTCAACAGTTTTGTGAGCTACTGGCAGGCGAAATGTTTTAATATTTGAAGGGTGCAAGACATTTGTATGCCCCCAAAGCTTGAAGAGAAACCCTATCCCTGCACTGACCACAAAGGCTGCATTTGAGAAAATGCTGGGAGAAATCTGGAGAGTGTTATGAATTTTTCCTCCTCTCTGCCTCTTGGTTAATTGTTGTCCTTGTACAGTTTTGAAATTCCATCCGTCTATTTGTTCTGTCAAGATGTGTTCCCCTCCCAGAGTTTGGAAAGGCAGCATTTGTGTCAAGTTTGTGCAGAGGTAGGCATAAGAAATCAAAATAAAGGAAATACAGAAGTAAGTCGTGGTTACAAAAGATGTTCTAAGTTTGTACAATATACATTTTAAACCGCCGGAAAAGCCAATTCTGCATCACTTGCGCCGGGCGACGCAAATGGCTTGACGCAAAAGAAGAACAGGCGACATGCGAATATCCGCCCGTTCTGTTTTGGGATGCAGGCGTCAGCGACATCGGGAGACCCTCAACACTAACTTGCTTTCGCGATATTACTTCAATGCAGAATTTCGCTCGAGTACAAATATTTGTGAGTGTAATTGAATTACGTGTTTTTCGCGTCTTTTGCGATGCGTCAGATTCATCGGGGGAAACCACCCGCACCTTCACCCTTTAAGCCCCAAAGCACGTTTGGATGTTTCCTCCTAAATAACAACGCGTCCGTCAAATATACGTTGATCATACGAACTTTTAATTGCCGTCTTTTTTTTTGGTCTCCAGCCCCTGCGTGTTTGCATTTGCGTTTCACTGGGTCAGGCTGGAAAATACTTTGGGCATATTTCCAAGTGCGTGTTCATATCCCCCGAACTGTTCGTGCAGGCAGTGACCTGCTGCACGCGGCCACAGACAATAACCTCTCAAACATCTAACTACGTACTCGTACGTCGTTCTGTAAGCATTCGGGAAAACTTTGGATTGTTTCTGCATAAGATATAATAAGGCTGCAAAGTTAGAACTAATAGTCAAGAATATATTCAATTTGCAATACAAAACATAGAACAGCAGTAAATCCAGATTTTGAAGAAGCTGAAACTGGAGAATGTTTGGTATTTTGGCTTGGGGGAAAGAAAAGAAATTGGAGGCATTGGCCACATCCAAGTCTAAGTAATTGCAGCTGTAAAATTCTGACATTAACTCATACTGTACAAATAGCTTTGCATTACTGTTAAGATTAAGAGATTGCTGCTTTCCCTGGTTTTGACACGTCCACTTTAGGCGCAGATATGGAATAATCCTGAGGGGAATGAAATAATGCCTTGACTTTCTGCCAAATGCAAACGTATGGCTGCATTCGTTTTAAACCTCCAAGGCAGCACTCGGTCCTAGGGTTTCTTATTACTCAAAGTAGTCACAGAAGTGCAATGCAAGTTGAGGATAGTTAAAGGATATCATGTTAGAAGAACTGTGCTTGAAGTAGGATGAGTATGGTCGGGCTTTCGCGAACCCTGACAGGATGAGGAAGGATTAAATCGCGGCAAAAGGCCAACAGGCCCTGGACAATCTGTTCAGAAATTGACACTTCGATCTTGACAGATTTTCTACATCAAGCGGGGCCTTAATTTTGTAGATTCAAACGCAGACCACGTTATTGTTTATGCCTCTGAATTTGTTTAACAAATGCAGCATGAGAAAACCCCCTTCTGCCTCCTTCCGCCTCTGATCCGGCGCCAGCGGGAGCTATCTGTATTTGATCAAAGTTGCGTCTTAATCTTGGAGTCCGATCTTGTGCTTGCGGATGAGGTCATGTGTGCTCATAATCAGTTGTCAGCTCCTCGTCCGATGACTCTCCCCGCACCTCTATCCCGCCGGGTAGCTGTCAGATGCTGGTATTTCACATCCCGCTGACAACACAGTGCCAAGGACGGATTTCAAAGTCTGCTGCGAGTCTTGTAACGACCCCCACTCTTACTGTAGGTGATCCTCCATCTGCCAGTTATTTTCCTTAAGTGACTTCTGGTCCTTGCGGGTGTGGGATGTGAATGGGGAGGGATATTCTCCACAGCAGATGTCAGGGCCACCAGACCCCGGGGGGGGGGGGGGGGGGGGGGGGGGGGGGGGGGGGGGGGGGGGGGGGGACGACTGTGGTGTCTGTGCGCTGTTTTCGATCTCTCGGAATCAGATGTGAAACGTTAGCGCTTGAAGAAAAACAAGTGGTGTGTTTATTTCTTGCACCCTTGTGTTAATCTTGTCTTGTGGTCTCTAAAAAAGCAACCCTTAAAGTCTTAGATTGGTTCATCTACGGTTCGAAATGTCGATGGAAGGATGGTTCCAGTGTCCTGGCTTTTCTTTGATCAGTCAGATCGAGCCTTTCAAGTACTTTTTCCTCTCCTCCATCAAATGCTTGTCGCTACAGTTTGAGATGAAGGTTAACATGTGTTGAGGCGTGCTGTATATGCACACACACACACACACACACACACACATTGTACACAGACCCATTAATGGATCGATTGTAGTGTAGCCTAGACAGATGATTTATCCTGCCGCGTCCGTGCCAGCTCTGAGCAGAGCCGGGGCACTGCAGTAGATCATCGCTGGAATCCCGAGCAGGAATCTCAACAGATGCCAGGGAGATGTGCAGTGCAATCCAGACAATAACATCAACATAAGTATGGCGATGCCGACGAGGAAGACGGCGGGTAGAAAGAGAGCGACGGCGGACAACTAGGCAGAAGTTAATCGGGGAGTATGGGAGTGATTGACTCTCTGACTGGCTTCATGAATGGGCCAAGTGTGTGTGGTCTCTTGACAAACCCTGGATGACGGGTTTTGGGCTCCCCTGTGTGTTTTCCTGTTTTCAGTGATTACAGTGTTGTTTCATACACTTTGTTTTGTCAATGAACACACACACACACACACAAATGAAGCTAAAAATGAATTATAGAGAGAAAGAATGACAGTGAGTAAGTCACAGTCCAAGGACACAGGAAGACACAGAAGAAAAAAAAGAACCAAACCATTTGTTGCCAAATGAAGCGTGTCCTCCTTTTCAACGGCCCCTCTCGGCTTTGACTCTGGATCCCTTTGTGATGAATTATATAAAAAGAGCATACAGTATGGTGTGGCTGTGGCTTGAGACCTTCTGTTTGTCATTGTAGTTTTTCTTCATTCTAGTAGAGGTTCACAAGGTGCAGGGTGAACTCTTGTGAGCACGATATCCCCCCCCCTTTTTCAACGAGTGTAAGCTCAATAAGCACAAATCTCTCTTGCCGCAGAAACGCCCTGGTCCACACTCGGTTGCACACATTCACACCTGGAAGCTGACCAGTGCAGCCCCAGTTCGCCTTGCTCCAGGGAGGTCACATGCTGCCCACTTATTTTAATTAGGGGGCTGTGGAGGTGGATTCAGGGGAAAGAAAGAAAAACCATCACTAAATGGTACTTTCTCCGCAGGCGTTTAAAATTAGCTTTTATTTTTAGGGCTTCTTGCAAATCCTACTCCCCCTGTAGCTACGAACCTGACACAGACAAGGGTTGAGATGTCCAGATTGTGGGTGTCAGTGTTTGAAACACGTGTCCAATTTTAACGCATTTTATTAAGACCCGTGCAGGAATGTTTTGTTTTTTTTCTTCTGTAATGAGACGTAGCTAAGTATTACTCCCATTATCCTGTTAACTGCAGAGATTTCGTACCTCTAGACTGGTGGATGGCAGATGACCTCCACACAGGATGTACTGTGTTGAATCTGTTTTGATTTGTGTTTTCCTGCGAGAAGGCGGATCTGCAAGTCATTGATAACCGATATATAGCGTTAATGCCAAACCAGCAGGTGGGATAAAAGTTACTGAGCACCCACCGATTATTCCATACTGCATGTAAAATTTAATAGTTCTATAAATAGTTGTTTGGGTTGTCCAATACCCTGTTGAGATTTAGCGGCCGCATACGATGGGAGGATTGGGCCATGAATGTCTAATGCCTTCCAGAGGCCTAAGCTTGTGCAGATGTTGCCTCCTGTAATTTAATGCAATCTGCATGTATGGGCTTCCTCTTCAGAGGCCACCCTGATCGTGGCCTCCTTTCACCTCTGCGCGGCGCTTTGGTCATTTTCCCCATTTCTTCGTCCTCTTAGCTACTTACTCCAGGTGAAGCTGGAGTAAGTAGGTCAGCTGAGGCGGCCATGTGGTTGACGGGTATAGATAACATTCCCTACATCAGTGACATAGCAGTTCCAGGTTTAGAAATTCCTCCGGAGACAATCATGGAAAAAGAGCCTTTGGCCGATCCAAGGGTTGTGAGCGGGGATCTAATTTCCTTTTCCAAAAGCTCATGAAAAACAGACGGCCTAAGATAAGTACAGACATTGGTTATTTATCTGCTGTGTAGTGGACTTGCCGTCCCTAATGGCTGGAGTGAGGGGGCCCGTACAATAGTTCTTTCCTAAAGCTTACAGACCGTTCTAAAGCCTTGGGTTATAAGACACTACTGCCTCTGGTACTGTACAACATCTGCCTTGTTGTTTAATTGTCACATTTAATTGTCACCACGTTGGTGCGAAGCTGGGGCAATCAGGAATCTGTAAATACTTCATGGAAATCAACATTTGGTTTTGATTTGTAATCATGAAAGAAGCAAGAAATGGACAGTGTGAGTGGTGCCTGGAGAAGGGCCTTCTGATTGTGAGTTATTTTGGGCGTAAAATAAAGGAGTAAAAGTCACGTTCACTTTTTTGGTGTCTGACAGTTGGAGCACCTCCAAGGCTCGGATGTGCATTCAAAAGGCTGACAGTCGAACTATTAGTACAAGCAATTAGCAAACTGTGTCGTACAATGTGTGTTTATTTGAATACATCGTCAAAAGTACGAGCCTGTGTACAGAACTGTGTACTTGACTAACTGATTCTGAACTAATTTTGGATGGATTTGATAGCTGTGTGGTCTGTTTTACCCTGATTCATGCTTCTGGCTAGTAGGGTTGGGAACCGTTCCCATTTAAACCGATACAGAACTAGTACTCGACCTCGAATTCACTGACCTATCGGTACCTTCTTTTTTTCACTACTGACCAATACCAAAATCAGATGGTTTCATGAGGTTTCATTCTAAGGTTTTAGACATACAACAACAAAAAAATATCTCACGTTCTGTTTCAGCATACTAAAGCACGTTGGTAAGTGAGAGTGTTGGACAATGCAACTGAAGATGCCGAGCTAACGTCAACCTAGAAAGTGAAAAAAATGAAGTCACCTCCAACAACAACTTCACTCAAACTATGGAATTAATTACGAGAAGATGGTGAAGAAGTTGTCGATGCCTCACTTAATGTTTCACCGTCCATGTAGGGGTTCAGCTTCTTCGGCGCTGGCTGCAGGCTAATGGGCGTTATCACTTTGGCTGCAATGTGTTTCCTCAGGTTAGATGTGTTGCCCTGGCCAGCGTTGCATTTTTGCCTCACAGATACTGCAGTGAGCATTGTCTGACTCTGCAGGAACTTTTTGAAAAGGTTTAACCATACTTGCTTACTTACTTACACTTAGTGTGTAGTCAGGTTAGTCTCTAATTCAGCTTTCAGGTGCATTATTTACACCCATTGATCTGGAGTGTGGACTCACATAGGTATTGTTCTCTGTCTTTGTAGACTTTGCACCGTTTTATGATTCACCGTGAGTGAATCGGTAGAGACGTCATTCGGTTTAGTGCCGTTAAAGTACTGAGTTCTGTACCCACTGAGCTCGTCCTCCATAGCAGCAGTGGCTGAAGCTCCTGGGTATTGGAGCCCTTTTCCAAACCAAACTGGAAAAACTTGAAATAAATTAAAACTGATGGCCATAACATACTCATGTAGCATTGTAAATCACCACGCAGACTCCCCGTTTTTTATGTTACATGTTGTATTTTATGTTGCGCAACACTGAGGATGAAAGAAAAACACCTCTGACACGGGAATTTGCAGTGGAGATAAAACACTTTCCAGTCCATGACTCCACAGTGCGTGAAATTTGTTGACGTAGATTCTGCTGACTTGCTGATTTTCCATTCCTTCTTTTATTCTTCCAGGGTGACATCCAGCAGCTTCTGATTGTGGCAGACCCCAGGGCAGCCTTTGACTACTGTGAACACTACAGCCCTGACTGTGAAACCCCCAACCACCACGACACCCCACAGGCTCAGGAACCTGAGGAAGAGGTCTGTATCTGGAGGGGAGGGGGGGCATAAGTCATCCCAGGCGGGATGGATTTAGGAGGTAGCGATCCAGAGGGATGAGTGATTTCCAGTGGGAACGGGGAAGAAAGGGCTGGGAGTAGGAGGGAGGAGGGAGGATTTTAGAGAGAGTTGGATTCAGAGAGGGAGGGAGGGAGGGAGGGAGGGAGGAATAGTTGTAGTGAGGGAAGGAGAGAGGGAGAGTTGATGAGTGCTGGAGTTTGAGTTTTAGTTGCGGTGATAACAAGAATTTGGGAAAAAGAACTTCATGCTTGGGTATGTCAGTAAGAGTTAGCAAGCAAAATGTGAAGTAAGACAATGAAATACAAGGCGTGGATAGGTGAAACTGCTACTGTGCATTTCTTTTCATTTTTAAAGAGGACGGTCTCTCTGTCATGGCTCCAGTTGTGGTGATGGAAACGTAATATTACAAACATATTTAATGCTCATCAACAGATATTGTCCTGGTCAAATTACCAGTACCAACAATGTCAGTAAGTAATCTTACTTACTTAGCTTACTCAAAGTAAATAAAAGTCTCTTCTTTTTGGTAGTAACAAATTGGACCAAAGGTCAAAACAAATGCCATGGACAATAAATGTTCGTAGCAAATTACTTTTAATTCAACTTCAAATAAGAAGTTTATTACGTTTAAAAGAAGGATAAGGTATAAAGAAATTATGCTGTGAGGATAGTGGGTTGGACTGCGAAGGTGTTATTTCAGATAGACCAGCGAAACTCATCAACTCCCCCTGTTTCCTTAACCCTGTTATGAACATTTTTTTTTTTCAGAAATAACTTCAGTATCATAAACAATGGTCTGCGGCAGCTATTAGTAACAGTAGAAGCCAGTGCATGTTCTTTTTTGCCAACAATACACAAAACAGGACGAGAATATGCTCTGCAAATTGCATGATCTTGAAACCTTTTTTTTAACCAACATTCCTCCAGACGTAAGTGCTTCGACAGAGACAGGCTGGTATGAGTTCCTGTGTAAACTCTAGTCTGTCTCTCCCAACCGGTGGAAAAAATGTTGACGTCGCAAAACACACTGTCGAGTTTGAACTCGGTTTGAAATTTGAATTTTATTGCAATTGGCTCCAAAACCTCACTTGCAGCCTCTTCAGTCAAATCTCTTTGTGTCAAGGACCCTCTCTTTTCCTTTTCTTCTTTTCATCATTAATTTTTGTTATTTTGCTCGCTGAAACCTTTCTGTCGGCTGACATTTTCCTTCAGCGTTTCACTGAATAACTGATGAGCTCACGCTGGAAACTTTTCCCTTTTCCCTGCCACGAAGTCTGAGCCCACTTTGGAGTGGCCCCGTGATTTATATCACTAACGAGTTCTGCAGGCTCTGCCCAGACTCCCAGGGAAATTTAAGCTTTTCCTTCCCCAGCTAGAATCCCAGTACCTGGAAAAGTAGACTTTGTATCCCCGGTAAAAGAAAAGAAAAGAAGAAGAAAAAAAAAAAAATCAAGAGTCCCGTACTCTTTATGAAAATATTGGCTGTACAGTTGGTACCATGTCCTGGAAAATATTGCTTCATCATCAGGTTGCTCTTCGGTGCCAAGACAAGGAGCTTGTCAATTCTGAATAGACAGCAGGGAGCAGTTTGGATTCAGGAACATTGTAAATCTGCTTTATACATTGGCCATTTCTGTGCATTTATAACAGGAATGTTTTTGTTCCGCCTACATTGTAACTCAGTACTTTAGAGAAACCAGACTTCTACAATCTATAAATGCACAGAACGTGGCCTTGACCTGAGCCTCTGAAGACGCTCCTTGACCTTAAGCGCGCTGCCTCTGCAGTCGGGAGCCAAATGTCTGCAGCCGGGCGAGAAGAGGAAGAGAGACTGCTGCAAGAGACGGAAGAGGGAGCTTTTCTTTTCTTTTCTTTTTTATGAGCACACTTCAGTATTTATGCCTTTCATCCAAGCCTGTGGTGAAGACCTTCAACTCAGCCAAGCACTCCAGTACCATAAATCTTTATAAATCCTTCTTTTCGGCCCCTCAGTATTCTGACCATCTCCTTCCCCCTCTCCTACCTCTGCCAGTCAGTGCACTTGGTCTGGCCAGGGCTTCTTCCTTGTATGACCCCGCTCTCTGTCTCGGCCACTGAAAGGAGGCCGAGCCAGCATTGCAGCAGGCCGTGGATCTTGTATTATTTTTATGAGCTTAGCAGTTGTCTGGGGACCAATATTTATCCCCGCGCTGAAAGAGCATTGCATATCTGGGGCGGGTCTGTTAACTTAATCTACCTCGCATGTGTTTTGACATCGCCAGGAGAACAAGATCTTACTTTTTTTTTTTTTTTGTCACGAGGCTGAAGTGGTTAAATGGTAAAATTACATAATATTACATGGGTTGTGGGCGGTGCGCCAACAAATGCCCAACGACATTGGCGATTTAAAGGGACAGTTTGACATTTTGTGTAACACCACATTTTTTTCTTTCTCGCCAAGAGTAAGATGAGTGGATTAAGCCAGGAAACTGTTAGCCTTGTTTAGCTTCAACAATGGAAGCATGGGGGGAAACAGCTAGCCTTGCTCTGCTAAACTGCAACTTGATGTATTTTCCACTTTAGTTTCTGTACAGAGTAAACAATCGGAATACAACACGTAGAAAAATGGTCTGGGCGGATCCGATTTTAGTCTTTATGCTAAGCTAAGCTATCTGTCTCCTGGCTCCATATCCATATTTATTGCACAGACAGGCGCTTGTTAAAGAAATTCAGAGCTAACGGTGACAAGCATATTTTCAAAAGTGTGCATACATACCGTAAACTGATTCAGTATTGCAAATGTCTGTTATTAATTATGTTTCCTCTGTGTTGGGTCAGGTTGAAATGATAGCGGGATAACACACAAAATAGGCCCTATTATAATTCAGAGGAATATTTCGAAAATGCAAAATGAAATATTGTGTTTAGAAAAATAAGTCAGAGAATGAACACATGACTGTTTTAATGCCTCTGGTTGTTTTTAACTGTGGTTTTTACCCCCTGCCACTGTATCCTCTATGCTCCCCATAATTTGGGAACATGCGACGAGTCAGGAGAGTTTGTGTTTGTGTTTTAAAAGGCCCATTAATGAAACCCCAGGGCTGTTGTTGGCATACAGGATTAAGCATCAGAAGCAGATACATTTTCGTTGGCACCGAATTAACTCTCTAACATCCTGTCGGAAGCAAACGGGGGAATTTTAATTGCTGTTTAATTATGGACATGAATCTCTCAGCTGGTTCATGTGAACCTCAGGGGAATCGAGGATCTCTGCTGTCATCCATATTTTAAAAAAGCTCCGTTTTTTATATGGATGTGATATTTCCGTCAGTTGACCATGTTATTTGTAAAATAACATGATAAAACTGAAATTGGACTCTGTTGTGAGAATGCTCTTACACGCCATGTAAATAACATGCGACATGTCTGTGTGACATTGTGCCGCCTTATTTACATGATTGCCATAATTAACTGATTTGGGCCCCACTCCTTTTTCCTTACAGTACACTAACTATGAATATGGTGAGTTCTATGACTACAGTGAAGGCCAGGTAACCACTGACGCTCCCCCAACTGAAGGAGCCAAGACTGAGGTAACACTTCACTAATACCGCGATCATGGCTCTGGCTCTGACCACATGATTTCTTCCTGCCATATTCTGTCTCTGAGGCTACATCCATACTACCATGTTTTTGTTTTAAAATGGCGATTTAAAACTTATAAAATATCTCCGTCCATACGCACGTTGTCATTGGCATCGGTTCTAGTCACCGTCCATACTAACAAACCTGAAAACGTACATCACCTATGAAGGAGAAACAACAATAGTAAAAAATAAAGACCAATGACGAGGCTGAAACTGGAAGGTGGAAGTACTAAACTAAGTATTTACATAGTGGTAGTCGAGCTGTGACCGATAATAGCCAATCAGGAAGGGAATGCGGGTGACGGCTCCATAATTTCCAAACGTCTTTGTTTTTACCTGTCCATTCTGCAACGCAGCCCCAGAGTTTTCAAAACTAAAAACACCGCAGCATTGTGGAACGTCAGTGTGACATTTTAAAACTAAAACGTGTAGTGATGTGGATTTAGCTTCAGTCTCAGTCTTTCGTTATCTCTGTCTTGTCCATCTCTTTCTCTGGTTATATGTCCCTTCCCTTTCTCAAGAGTTATATACTTTATAGATGTGCTTTATATGATAAATATATCTTCCACTGTGAATACGTAACATAAAGTCTCCCAAATGCAGAGTATTTTTGCATTAAAATAAACTCTCACATAGAACTGTAACGAGTTGAATTTACTCGTATCAAATGTGTCATGTTTTCTCATTCGTGCTGCTCCTGCTCTGATTTCAGACTAAAGTGGGTGGAGACTACTACACGGGTGAGTATGACTACACCACAGTGGACGGAAGTCAACCTGAAACTCCCACTGATACTGCCGAGCAGGGACAGGTAACTTCACAATTATTATTATTATTAGGTGAACTTAGTAACACTTTTAAATGTGTTTAGATATATTCGATGTGAATTGACTTAATTTGTGTAATCATTTAAGGATATTTGGAATGATTATTTTTGCAAAGCAGCTATGACAAAAACCAAACTATAGGGTATCACCAACAAATGAAGCATATTTTTTACGATCGCCATTGGAGGCTGTAACCCAACGAGGCCTCATAACATCCGACAGCTCACTCTGCTCCTCGATTTCCACGAGAAAACCGCCTTAATCCAACGGCGTCTGGATGAAGAGCGAAGCAGGAAATCTTTGTCATTTAATGAACCGTGACCAGTGGAAAATCAGTAGACAGACACATCCCCTATGCGTCTGCCATACCCTGACTTTGGCAGATCCTGTCTTAATTTGTGCTAAACCATCACACAAAACGCAGCGTAATGAGGAACATTCGGGGGTGAAACTGAAACAATACGGCCGTGTGCTCCGCCAGCTAAATATCTGCCAATTGCATTGTTGATGTACCTCGAGGTGGATAACGCAGCTCCACTCGGCTTGAGACATTAGGTCCATTTTAAAATGACAGGCCAGAAGGCTAACCGTGGAAACTTAACATTGTGCTGTGCCGTGTCGGAACATTTGTCCGAATAACTGGGGACTGCGGTGCACGGACAACTTCTTAGACACGTCAAACAGTCGGCTCGAATTTCCCCCAAAACCAAAGTGCTATTGATGCTATTAATAAAAGTGGGTTTTAGTATTGTGTCGTCAGTTGGTGGTTGTTAATGTTACTGATACGCTCTACGGTCTGTGCATGCATTTTTATTTTCATTATCCTTCTTTGGAGGAATTTTGCACAGGGTGTCTCTTAGTGCATTGTGTGCTGGTACAGCATGTTGCCTAAAATATTACATAACTATCTGGCCTGGCCATTATCATCATACAGCTATTTAAGTCTCAACTAAATTTAGCCTTGTGGTTTGTTAAATGCCCTGTTGAGGAATTTGCTTTTTAGATTTATATCATAAAATAAATGTACCACATAATGAAGAAGATTAAAAGTGATTTGCCGTTCGGCGATAATAAAGAGAAATGGACCGCAGACTTAGAAGTTGAGAGTTTAAGCTCTGTGTGTAAATCTTCAAAATAATTTACCGGAAAAATTAGCTGGTTTAAAGATGGAATTGGCACCAAAACATTAATAAAACTCTAATAATCCAGCCAAATATGTCATACACTATGATAAGATCTCATGCAAAGTGAAAAACTGTGTGTAACAAATTTAAATCATTATGGGAATATGTTTGAGTAAACGTTTTAATTTGATCTTTTGACAAAGATTGAAGTATTTAAGTTCATGCTATTATATTAATTACCTTCATCCTGAAAGGTTACAGCGTGAATATATTTCACAGTGTACATATTTGACTGTTTACTTTCCTCAAACATCAATGTGTTAATAGTTTGGGATGTGGGAAACAACTCTGAATAAAAATATGGGATCATAGGTGTTAATTTTAATAACAATGCCTATTGACGCAAGTCAACATATGTGTATTTCCACACATGTTGAGTTCTAGATGCCATCCCGAATTAGACACATGGATGTGCGCACAACTAAGAGGAAAACTCCTAGAGGGAGTTCAACTTAGTTTGTTTCCATTAATTTAAGTGCTAAACACTAATGCTTTGACTGTGTTATAAAAAAAAACATGTGAATCACTGGTGCTGTTCACATGGTTTCATTTAACTAACCCATCCTCCGTGTTCCCTCCCCTCTTAACACACGCTGCCGCCACTCTGCGACGGCTGGATTGATCGCAGAGCTACGATGGTGAAATAGTGGATGATTACATCACCGGTGTGGAACAGGTTGGGGTGGACCCCACGGCAGCTGTGGAAGCTGCCGCCGCAGTGGACGCCAAGGAGACGGTGGAGCCTGCCACCGACGTGTATGAGTTTAAGGAGTATGACCTGAAGGAGTACGACAACAAGCAGTTTGTAGAGAAGCCGTATGACTATGGTGACTATGGCGATTACGGCCCCACCGAAGCCAAGCCCACGTCCCCAGCGTATGAGGAAGAGTTTGGTCCCGGTGTTCCAGCGGAGACGGACATCAGGGAGAGCAGTGTAAGTGCTGGAGTGGTTAGCAGTGATGGAATGTGGGAAAGACGGAGAAGATGCTGGTGGCAACTGGTTGACGGGGCGTTTGCCGCACCCCCTTTTTGTTTGTTGTTTCTAATGGTATCGGGTTACAGCTCGGAGCACTCTGCATGCACATTCACCAAACACAAATACGCACAAGTTGTCCGGCTATATCTGCTGCAGATAAACAGATGTTGACCTCAGCTGTCAGCACGGACACGCCCTCCACGACCTCTTCACCCCCGCGACCTCTGCTGTTTATCAAAGGCATGCCTCTCCCCTGTTGTCACGCCAGTGATCTGTTTGGATTACCTGATGACAAACCCAAGTCTCAGCGAATGTTTTCCATCACATCCAGATCGATATCCAAAACCAAGCAGAAATATCTGCTGAGCCACCGCCTGTCGTGGCTCCTGGCAAGCACCCCCCCCCTTTTCCTGGCCTCAGGATCCAGATTTCTCAGAGGCCAGGAAGTGACACATCCCTGTCTGGATGTTGGCTTGAGATCCGTCTGCTTTAATAATTATATTAATCCGAACGGCTCTATTAGTGCTCTCAACTCTACAATCTCGGGACACCACAGCCCCGCTGCATGACCTACTCGGAAAGAGTTTCATCTTCAGGCTTGATTGTACAATCTAGTGGTTTGTGGACACGCTGCTGTAGAGGTGGTTTGTGAATTCTCTTCATGTGAAGTCATTGTGTGGATAGTGTCAGGTAACAACCTCTACATTTGTGCACAGTTGGGGTCCTTTTTTTTTTTGTGTGTGTGTCCCTGGCTTTTTCGGGAGCTTAATAAATGGGAGTCTGACCAAAGTCTAAATTATAGCTTCTTGCAAAATTATTCTTGAGGTTTATTTTTCCAGCAGGCAAAAAAACCCCAACAAACTTTGCTTTTTTTGCCTTTGAGAACTACCAAAATCCTCATAAGCACGCAAAACAACCAGTCAGCATTTTGCTGGGCTTCTCTTAGCAGCTTACTTGGGAGGGTTTTTTTTTTACGTAACCTCTATAAAAGTGAAGACACCCAGGGCATCAGACGGGGCATCTGCTGCTCATTGGTCTCACATTTTCCATTTTTGGCTTTCACACCACGGGTGCTCTGCCTTTATGCATTTCTGACCTGTTTCTGTGTAAAAAAAACAAAACCATCTCACCTGGTCTGTCTGTCTCTTGTCTGTCTGTAGATGGGTGGCGGTCAGAGTTACCTCGGGGAAAAAGGAGAGAAGGGCGAACCTGCTGTCATTGAGCCAGTAAGTGAAGTGTATGTGTTGAACGTCACAATTCAAGGAGGAAATGCCAACGTTCACATTCGCAGCATAGAGATTAGAAAACCAAACTGTCCAAGAATGCGTTGACCTACTTTGCTACTAGATAGCAAAGTATTTCACCTGCTCATGTCACAGCTAAAGGGCCGAGAGCTGACAGCTCTTATTAAGGGTGTGAATGCACCCAGGTTGGGCCACGCTGAGGGACCGCCTCCTCAGCTGACACGCTATGGTTTTGCTGCAATGTATGTTTCCCATGCGTGATTAACGTTGACGTTTTCATTTTGTTTTTATATCACATTGCCCGCCGCAAATTGATTTTACAATTCTTTCAATTGTATTTTAAATGAGTCCAAAAACTTACATCACCGCAGAGCTCCGCGCGTAAAGCACCTGATTTGGTCTTTGAGAAGATGAATAAAGCACGTTTGCATCTGCGTGTCAGGCGATGCGGCGACATCCGATCGCAAGTGGTCACTCGAGGATGGAGACGCATTCTAACACCTGTCAACTGATGAACTTAGAGCGGCTCACTTGTGATCGGATCAGCGCTTTGGGTTCATGAAAAGCACTTTAAAAATTCAATATATTATTATTATCACCCAAAACGGATGTTGATACCAGGTCGGACCATTATCGCTCTACTTCTCCATGATCTATATGTGAGTTATCTTGGCTGTCTAGCATAGCGTCAACCACCAAATGAATGGCCGTATTTGAAGTTGGTGTCTTTCCAAATGTCTACCAAAAAAGTCTCCAAAAGCATGGATCAGATCCTGTGAATATTTTCAGAAGAATATGTTTTCTTTGATCCATTATCCTGAACAAGTACTCTTCTTTCATTTCTAATTTGCGCCGCGTATTTATGATTGTTTTGTTTATTTTCGCTTTTCAGTGCAACTCATCTTCAGGTCTTGTTTATTTTACTGGGGAAATTACAACCAGGATAATCGCCCCTTCAGATGAGATTAGACTCTCATCTCTGGTCGAAACGGCCGGAGACGAGAAAAACAACCGCTGTCTCACACAAAATGCCACAGTACACCAGATCTTTAGAAAGTCGTTCTATGCAATTTACCACTTCAGCCTAAACGCTGTCTGAAATAGCAGCTGCGCTTTATCTCTTCTTCCGTACTGTCTGTACCACCACAGGCTCCCGTCCAAGTCTTTGACCACAAACACATTATAGAATAGAGCATCAAATAGCTGCAGCACTGTTAACATCTTGAGCTTGTAGCTCAACAACTTCTCAGCATCAAGCGCCGGAGCACACGCTGGCTCTCATTCCTTCCCCTATTCTCCACCGCCTCTAGATTTACAAGCTGCCCTGTAACGCTACTGTATCCACATTTTTCCCTTTTTCAGGGGATGCTTATAGAAGGACCCCAAGGAGCCCCCGGCCAAGAAGTGAGTATCACGTTCTCCCACACTCCTGTCTGCCTTCCACAGATGGAGAACAGCTAAAGAGGGAAAAAATGTCTTTATGGAAAGAGTGTCAGTCCCGATCGCCAGTGAGGCTTGAGTTGGGAGAGAAAGTCGGAGTGTGTGTGTGTGTGTGTGTGTGTGTGTGTGTGTGTGTGTGTGTGCGTGTGCGTGTCAAGTGAGCGAGCGAGCATGAGAGAGAGAGAGAGAGAGAGAAGAGGGGGTTGGGGGGCTATTTCATCTTGAGGCTTATTTCTTTTTGAACCCATGTCTTTCCCTCTGTCTTTGTTGGCCCCCGCATGTGAAATATTGGATTGACTGACTGTGGTGGGAACGCCGGTTAGCGGCAGTTTGGGATATAATATGCTAAGTGTGTGTGTGTTTGTGGTTTCAGGGTATTCCCGGTACCCCAGGATTGCAGGGTCCCCCAGGTACCCCAGGAGATCACGGCGAGAGGGTGAGTGAAGGCTATCCTCATTTCACAGCCCATTACAGATGTTGTTGAGAAACTCCCGTCCCCTCCCGTTCTCCTTTTTCCTTGTGAATGTCCAAATGTAAGTTATACTTTTGCCTAAAGAAGAATGTGCCACAATCAATTAAGATTACAGATTAGTTGCATTTCGACCAACACAAACGTTGATTTTTTTTGTTTGTTCACGGTATAATTGTCACAAAACAAAAGAACCATCTTAAACCTTAAACGTTCATCTCGTGGAAATATGGGAGTCAGCACAAACACCCCCGGTGTTTGTCATCATGTGGTCTTCCTCCAAATGGGAAGACTGTGAAGTACCGTCTCATTGCCATGGAATGACAAATACAAATGGACATGGCTCTGCTACTGCGGCAGTTGGGGGGTGGGGGAAATTAGGTGCCCATAAGTTATCGATATACCAACAAAGAGAAGTTCTGAGCAGCAGCTGTGTTGTTATGCTACAGGATTTGTGAGACGTTCAAGGAGTTTTTCAAAACATGGACACGGTCTATTTTTCCTTCCCAGCACTGTGGCATTCCACTCATTTGTGTGATTGATTGGATGACACAGAATAAGTGGTTGTCCCCTCCAGAGGGCTGGATCTCTGCTTGTTTTTTTCCAAATGTGGTGATTACCCCGCGTGCCCCCCCCCCCCCCCCCCCCCTCCTCTCTCATCACCCCTTTTGAGCAGATCTACTGTGTCTCTGGAGGTTAACCCCTTCTTTGCCGACGACAGAACACCCAGACGTGCCTCCTCCAGTCTGACCAGCAGTCCTCACCAGTACAAAAGGCTTATTGTTCCACCAGGTCAAAGTGCTCAAAAAATATTTTTGCCGGTTCCAAAACTCCCCCCCCCACCCCCCCCCCCCCCCCCCCCCCCCCCCCCCCCCCACCCCCCCCCCCCTCTTCCCTTCATTTCCTCCCATGAGAAAGAGTCTTGCTGAGGATTGACAGGAGGATTAAAAGTGACTCGTTGCTGTAGTCTCGCGGTTTTCCGTTGCGCAGTATCCGCCCGGCCTCGGCGTTTGATCGGCTCATTTCGCTCGTGAGCACCAGCCTCTCTCCTTTCCACTCAAATATCAATTTCCCCAGCTACGTAGGATGGTCATTAACACTAGATGCCGCCATGCTTACTGTAAGAGCAATGGCTGGAGAGCATTTACCACTTCTGGGGGAAAGGCAGATGGGAACACATGGCATCAATTTGAGCCGACAGTCTGCGATTGCATGACGAGACTGCTAAATAGATCCCGGTTTCTCTGGAAACAATGGGTACTGCTTGGACTCGATGTGATTTACGATGGTCTTTTTTGGTTGTTGTCTTTATTAAATCAAGATCTATTCTATTCACATTATGATTTAACTGTCTGGCCTTACTGTCATTATTCAAGAGCAGCGTTTTATGCAATCAAGCCTTTATCCACACTCGTGGCATATGGTTGGCCATGTGCAGACATTCATGGTCCCCAGAGGATGAGGAATGGCGTTGGTAATTACTGTCATCAAACATGATGTTTGCACCTGTTCAACACTTTATTTCACGGCGGCGTTTCTCTCAAACCATCCACTAAATCCTCAAATATGCTGATCTCCCCGTGCTTTAAGTAGTGTGCTAATATCCTTGGGTAGGAACGTAAACATGCAACGGTAAAGTTGATCTTGTAGCACTCTACTGTTAGCACTAGGCTCAGAGCACGTCTGACCCAAATCACAGCCCCCGTGCTAACAGCACTTCAGCTGCCCAGCGAAGATTTCTTTTGGATAAGCCACATAAAAAAATGAATTCATCCCTTTTTTAATTTATTCCAGACGCCTCCTCCATCCTTCAAATCATTTTTCTCTCTGTCTTCTGTAATCTAATCAGCTCCGTATCCTCACAGGGCCTTGGCTGTGCATTTTCTTTCTTTTTTTTGTATCGTTCAAAAAGAGTCAGCGCTCTCCTGAAGGCGATATCCCTTGGCCGGCTTAATGAAAATACATTCTTTGTCTTCGCTTTGTCTCTGCTCGCGACTGAATTCCCTGTGTTCTGCTTCTCAATAGGATTAGTCAATTATCCGTTCGGAATAAGCAACAGACTGTAGCGACGGGGCCTGCCCGTTGAACATTTTTGTTGGAGATAAAGACGGCGGTTTTGCTGTGCATACATTAGTTTTTCTGCCGCCTCACTGTTACTGTTATTGCTGTTGTTTTGTTAGTACTGTTATCAGTCCCCCCCCCCCATTCTTTTCAGTTTACAGAGCCTCTCCTGGGGTTTACAGAGGAATGGCAACATAATCATGTTATCTCATGGGAAAGAGCTTGCTTATTAGCCACATCTAATTAATTGCCCCTTGCAACCTTATGTGCTGCTACGCAAGTCCAAACAATAGCTGATCTGAATGAAATGCATAAAAAGATTTTTTGTTCACAACCAATTCTGTGAAGTCCCTTTGAATGGCATTCTTGTAGTTAATGGGGGTGTTATTGACTTTGCTTTGGTCGATGACCTCAGCTCTCGCTGCATTCATTGCACATTCACACTGACGCATTGTATCTCTGTGCTCAGAGAAGAACCAACTCCTTCTCCTTCCTCTGACTCAACAGGGCCCTCCGGGGCGCCCCGGCATCCCTGGTTCAGACGGTGTCCCTGGGCCTCCAGGTACCATTCTGATGCTTCCAGTAAGTGCCGCAACTTTCCACGCGTCCAGCGGGTTTTTTCCGTGGCAGTTTCCCACGCATGTAGTGTGTGCGCCCTCAGTCTCGAGCACGAGTCCGCGAACTCACTACTACATTTACTACGTTGGCCCCACAGCATCGCCAGCAGGCCAAAGGATGGCGGCCTTATTTTCTTTGGGTTACAAATCACTTGCATTGTAAATGTCAGCCGGGGAAATGGAGTGGAACCTGTGACTGAGGCTTTGAAAGGCTTGGTGACACACATTTGTGTGTGTGTGTGTAGGTGTGTGAGCCGCCTGTGATTGTGTGTGTGTGTGTGTGTGTGTGTGTGTGTGTGTGTGTGTGTGTGTGTGTGTGTGTGTGTGTGTGTGTGTGTGTGTGTGTGTGTGTGTGTGTGTGTGGTGACAGCTTTATGGTTTTAACAAAACAGAGCAAATATTTGAGCACAGTCACCAGGGGAGGCCATTACATGTCTCACTCTGTTAAAAGTGACGAGTCAATTTGATTTTAAGTGTGTTTCTTTGTTTGCCTTGCGGTTGACAGTTCCGCGCGGGTGGCGAGTCACACAAAGGGCCGGTGGTTTCAGCCCAGGAGGCTCAGGCTCAGGCCATCCTATCCCAGGCTCGGGTGAGTGTCCGTGGTCAATGTGACCTCAGTGCATCCTGCTCGGTGTAGGGGAACACGTTAACGACAATCCTCTGTGTGTTTACTCAACCAAATGCAGTTGGGAATCTATTTGAAATACCCTGGTCCACAATATTAAAGAAAAAAAAGGTTATACAAGTAAAAAAAAATCCTCCTCAGACTATAAACTGTCTAAATTTCAAAATATAGCCCTGTGTCAGGTTAGTTAGTATAATGTTGTCCAAGCCAAAATGGTCGTAAACTTGTATTGAATGCACTTGTAACCTAAGCCCTCCAGAACTACCGAGAAAAAATAAATAAATTCCACTATTACACAATATAAATAGCTCGTCATTTGGACGACAAACTCCCATTCAAATATCACAGAGACAGTCTCATCCGGAATTTACGACAAACTGGAATAAAAACTAACTTTGTACGCTCTGTAGGGAAACGACAGCTGAAGCAGCTTTTCTTTCTGCTCTACGTCAGGGCCGCTGTGATTTATAGGCACGCCTCTGCTTCCACTCTTGAACCCTCGAATGCTGTTAGTCACCCTGCCCCTCGGGTTTATCACCGGTGATGCTTGCTTTGCACCGTGCGAGGAAGAGTTGGGTGGTCCCCCCCCAACCCCCCCCCCCCGTGTCTCACAGACGCAATGGGCGTTTGTATCTGGGTAATTTACGAGGTTCTAATTGGGAAGCTCCCTTTTTTGTTTAGATTTCAATGTTGAACTAGTGTTGTGGACCATTCCAAACTAATGACAGGGTTTCCCTGGAAGTCCGATACGGCCAAGCCCGACTTGATCTGCTTTTAAATGCTGTGCTGACCACTTGGAACTTTCTACCAGGCAACCGAAAAATTGACTCCTCGGTATCCCTAGGGCAATTTCAATTCCTTTCTTTGTCCCTTTTTTTTTTTTAAAAAGATCTCCTTCTCGTAATTTATCAATTGCATTTTCATATATTGGCGGGCAGGTTTTTTTTCTTGTATTTCGTACCTATTAGGTCACTGATGCTGTCACTTACTTGGCGTCATTGTCAATGCGCTGCGGCCCTCAGTGACTCCTCAAGTTTAAATAAAGGCTATATATAAACCCACGGCACATTTTTCACACCCACCCAGGGGTGATAACCGTGGCGGTGTTGAAAAACAAGGTTGAAATATGTGGCTTTAGGCAAGGCGTGATTTATAGTAGGACACATGGAGGCCAATACGTGTGGCACAAACACAAAATATTCACACTTTCACAACACTCGGCGGAGCTGGAGCCTCGCCAAATCTGGTGTTCAGTGATATCGAGAAAGCACTTGTCACCTTTCCCCATTTGTCTTTTATGCCAAAGGTTTGACCCCGGGGAAGGAAAAAGGAATAAAAAAAGGCACAGTAATGTACTAGAAGTGAATTATAGGGACAAAGACTTTTTTGTTAGTTTGCTAATGGTCATTAGTGCTTCTGTATTCATTTGTTTTCTCTACACCTGCAAACGCGTGTGAGTTGGTGTTGGTATGGCGTAGGGGATGAATCGCTTTCCTTGGAATTAAGGAAATCCAGTCATTCCGTAATCAGCCTGCGAACACATTCCGGACAAACTACTGGCAGTGCCCCACTGTGGTCAGCCATAAATAGGAACAAAGACCCGTGAAACTGTGAACGAGAACAGAGTAAAGTTTGGACGCTGTGAGGTTCCTGGCTATACAGACACTTGTATTAGTGTTTTCTTATTTATTCGTGGACCACTTTGGTCCAATTAGAGGTATGCATGTTGAGTTAAGGGACTACGTGTAGCATTTTTAAACCATACCAAACTGATTATGCAAAACAAAAATAGATCTAATGAAATGGATCTACGCCTTGAGAACAATAATAAGACAGTATCAGAACATTCGGAACATTAACAGGTGCTTTGCAAAGAGAACCTCATAATACACAGACATGGCTGCGCTTCTTATACTTAACATGTCATTTAAGGAATTACTAGTGATTTGGGTTTTTTGTTTGCTGACGAGTGGTTGGTGAGTTGTTTCTGTCTGATCCACAGTTGACTATGAGAGGTTCTCCAGGGCCAGCGGGCATGACGGGGCGTTCTGGTCCTGTGGTGAGTAGCTTTTTACACAAACACACCCCACTGATCTACTCACCCTCCATTCATTTTACAACTGATGAGAGCCATACCTCACGTGAAGGGGTTCACACACACACACACACACACACACACACGCACACGCGCACACTCCCTTCCTGCTTGTGAGGTGATTTTAGATTACTTCGTTCCACATCTCCCCTAATAAGCACACGGATTGGCTGATTATAAACAAATACAACAACTGCTTTCTTAAATGTGGAATATCATCTATCTTCAGTGAAGTCGTGTTCGTTCACTAAACGAGTTTGTCTGTGTTCGATAGGGAGGTCCCGGTTCTCCTGGACTTAAAGGCGACAGTGGCGACTCCGGACCACAGGTAAGAGGCAACCTCTTGTCATGGCGTCTTGCAGACTTGACGTACAATATAAAATAACAGTATTCAAGTGTTTGTTTTCATCAGTAACCAAACGCGCCATTTCACTTTGGTTATCTCCTGCTTTTGTACAATAAGCTTCCTTTTGTCACTGTTATCCGTTACCACTGCGCTCTCATATTCATTCTGTGTAGGGACCCAGAGGCCTTCAAGGTGGAACGGGCCCATCAGGAAAACCAGGGAAGAGGGTAAGACTTCTTTTTTATCCTGACTAAACAAGGACGTATTAAACCCCATTGCAGTTATTGATTAATCTCCCCTGAGGCTTCTCTGGTGATGCGACAGAAGAATACTCATAAATTCCAGTATTTTCTAGCATTTCTGGCAAACCAAGAAGAGTCCAAGGACCAAGGCTTCAGCTCGCAAAGAATAAGAGCTTGTCTAGTTTCAAACATGGCAATATTTCAAGAAAAGTCAGCTGCACTCAATAATCGTCTCTGTGTGCTGTGTAAATTCGTAAAGGCATGTTTATTTAAATATGAACTAGTTAGAGAAGCGATACCATCTTCCCTCTGTTTATTCTCCACAACCTTTCAAGATAATTGAATATTTCTTCTAATGTCATAACCATGCGGCCTGACGTGATGTGTGCGTGTCCTCCAGGGTCGCAATGGCGTCGATGGTCCCCGAGGATTGCCAGGCGAGGCGGGGTCCAAGGTAAAGTATGCAGCAGGTTGTCCGAACAATTGGCTGCAACATTTGAGAAGTTCCCCGGGATTCGCTGCGTTTGGGGGGAGAAAAAGAAAGACACCTGCCACATTGAGAGCTAACTGTTACCGTGCTTTTTTCCAGGGCGACCGAGGTTTCGACGGCCTCCCTGGTCTTCCTGGAGAGAAGGGACACAGAGTGAGTAAACAAGGAGAGAGGAGTGTGGCTCTAGTGAGCGAACAAGGTCGCCAAAGACTTCCATCTGTTCCAAAGTCCCGCAGTCTCTTATTTCTGGCCCTCCATGATCACAGTCGTCGCTGACCGACACCCTGTGCTTCCAGCGGCATCAGGCCTGAGTGGCAGTTCAAAGGCCACCTCCCATCCATCTCGCGCGCGCCCCCGGCCGTTGACAGACGTGAATTCTGACCGAGTGGAACTCATTAGGGCGCTTGAGCCAGTTCCAGGAGGGGGGAACCGACTCCAGGACCACTTGGGTTGCCGCTAAGCGGGCCTGGAGGCGAACGGGGGGGGGGGGCGTGCTGGGTGTGGTGTTTGTGGAATTTTGGGCCTGCGTGAAGGGGCCAGAAGAGAGAGGACCGAGATCACAGAGGGGTATTTCTAGACAGGCCCTCGTGCCTTATCCTATACTGAGTAATTAGAGGGCCACTAGGGGTAGACCAGTGCTTATAGGGCACTATAAATAGTGGAAACCATATAGGTCCATGCCAATTGTGGTGACCAAGCCTACTGTAGATTAAAGACAGTTTGTGGCGCCTTTTTGTTTTTGCTCTTTTAAGCATAATTTCGCAATTTTTTTGACCCATATCGTATTTTTTTTTCTTCAAAAAGTGCAAATTGGGAGGAGAATTTCTCTTCTCTCACTTCAGGGGAGCAGGCTTGTGGACTCTTTGGCTCTTTTGTTCAAATGTCCCTTTCCTTGTCTCTCCAGGGGGAACTGGGCTCCACAGGTCCTCCAGGGCCTCCAGGAGAGGACGGCCAAAGAGTAAGTCGTACCTCCGTCCCCGCACCACCTAACCCTGTGCTCAGACGTCCTCACAATTCCTCTGCATTCCTTAATAGAACACTTTTCTTCTTTCCATCCAAAGGGGGAAGACGGCCAGGTTGGACAGAGAGGTGTGGCTGGAGAGAGTGTAAGTACAAGTATTATCTGATAATACAATGCAACTTGATTGTTTCACTGCAGCCGGTGACAAAGATTTGAACATGATAAAATTATGACTAACATGTAACTTTTTTCCTTTGCTACCGCAGCCTCCCTCCCCCCCATTCCTTTCCCCGACATTCATTTTTTGCAATTATTTTAATACACGGCCTCGCCCCTCCTCCCTGCTTGCAACTGTATCAACATTCCTGTCTGCAAAAGGACCTTTACGCTCGTAATCTCGCCCCTTTGCCAAAGTCAGAATGGCTCTGAATAATAGATCGGAATATAGAAAGTGGGAAATGTGTTGTTCTCTCATTACCTGTGAGAAGCGGCCACATTCTGCCTCGTTCCGTCTAAATGAACCACGGAGTTGCGCGATGAATGGATCTCTCCCCGTCATACCCAGGACAACATTGTGCTCTGAAATAAATGGTTGTGTCCATAAGACAAAGGAGCACAGTGAAGTGAACTGATTCAAAGTGGACGACTTAAGAGTTTGAGAAAAAGAACTCTTTTGCTCTGTCCCTGAATTGCACATGCAGTTACCACTCATGACCTCACGAGGTCAGCATTTGACATACTTAGGTCAATCACTTTAAAAGGATCTCTAATTCCTCTAATGTGCTGTATATAGTGCAATTTGTTGTTTCATCCGCATTTGTAATTACAAGACAGAGTCTAAGTCAAATTAGCATTAATCTGTTTAATGTCAAGGTATTATTCTACACAAGTTTCATTGACTCATAATCATCTTGAATATACAGGGTCCTAGAGGTTTGCTTGGCCCCAGAGGGTCTCCAGGTACTGGAGGACAGCGTGTAAGTACATTTCCTATATCACTTAATTCCCATTCTACTTGCAATTTGGTATTCTGGCTTAATGAGTTGACAACTTCCATCATCAAATTCTGATTTCCGTAGGGTCTTCCTGGACTTGATGGGCAAGCTGGTCCCAAAGGAAACATGGTGAGCCATATTCACGTTTTGCTTGATTTTTAATATTTAGCGCAGGGTAGTAGAAGAGCGTCTCGTCAGTCTGCTGACGTGAACCGGAGCACGGCGAAGAGGCCTTGAGCTTTGGTAAGGGGCGAGGCAGAAAATCCCGTCTGCTCGTGGTCCCGTCCTGACTCGGCTTCCCGGAGGGTCCCGGTGGGACGCCTCGAGTGAGGTGAACTCATCATCGGTCCGGACAGTTGGACAAGCCCACACATTGACTGTGTGGTCACTGAGTCGTACGTCACTGAGCTCCGGAGCCAAAGAAACAAACAGCTGTTGAGAGAACACATAACAATAGGCATCTTGTGTGCTTCTCATTAACTCTCCCCCAAACTCGCTGTTGTTCTTGGCCCATTCTAACAATCAGAGCAGAGAGTGTCCAAAGAGCTGGAGCTTTTCCGAGAGGTTTACGATCCCTCGCGGGACCCCTCTTAACATATGGACGTTTCCGAGCGTCCTTTAAGGGAGAAGAGCCCAAATGTTTTTGACCGCTTCCCATGGATTCTTCACTTCGATCTCAGTTTTTGCATTTCCCAGTAAAGGCCACGCTAACGCTATTTGTATGTAGTGTTTGTTGTGACAGCCGGAGCAGACAGGCCCCGGTCTGCTTTTGTATATGTTGGGTTTGTGGTGAACTAAATCTCAGCAGGGATACCAAACAAGCCACCGTTTCCAGTTAGTCTTATCAGCGTCAATCCGGGCGCAGATGCCGCTGTGGCCCCGCGGCCCCGCGGCGTGTATTTAGAGAGGAAGTCTTTCAACACCAAACGTCGCCAGTCGCTACAGAGCGGACAGCTCTGTTCCGTGAGTCGGTGTATCTCGCTTTCCCCCCCCGAAATTTACACCTTTTTATTGCGCATTCCTGACACAGATTGGATAAAGTCAGTTCAACTGATCTCGCCAAACAAGGTCATCCAAAGGTTTCACTCAGTCCAATGCCACGGCTTTCATGTGGAGCTGCAGTTGAATTCATTTGAGGACTTTTTTTGTTTTTTCTTTTGAATACGGTGCATCGGAGGACAAGATGAGCCAAAGCCTTTGGAAAGAAAAAGAAAAAAAAAGAAAAAAAAGCAACTGTCTCTCTCTTTATTCATTATGTTAGTCTTTTGGGAATTTTTTAATGTATGCAATATTTTGGTAGTTGTGTAAATTTAAAGAACAGTTTAGAAGTTGCAGCATTTGAAATATGAATGGCCTCCTCTGCCTTTTTCTTTCTCCTGTGCAGGGTCCACAAGGAGAGCCGGGGCCTCCTGGGCAACAGGGTATGCCTGGTCCACATGTAAGTTCCTCCCCCCCCCTCTCTCTCTCTCTCTGAGTATCTATGTATCTGAGTATTTCCCTCTCTCTTGCTGTGTCCCCCACTCCCTCTTCAACTTTCATTTTTGTTCATGCCTTCCTCCCTCCACTACCTCAAATCCTCTTCATGCGCCTCTTTGCCATATCTATTTTGCAGCGGGGGGAACTCAGGTGATCACCTCGCACTCCTGTTTTCTAAATCAGACGTCCGCAGACATACTTTTTTTTTTTAAATTCTCCTTCCTCTCTCTTCTTTCTGTCCATGCCTCATTCCTTGAAACGTTTCCCTGAAATTACTTTGGAAATAGAGCGAAGTCCTTACGTGAAATCACTCGCACTGCTTTTCTGCCGCCACGAAGAAGAAAAGTATCCACGCGATGAGACATATTGAACTCGTTCGATAGCACTTAACCTGATTACATTGTCCAGTTGGTGGCACAGGGAAAAAATATTCCGTTTCGGAGTCATCTTTAATACAAAACAGTGCACCCAATACTGTGGCCAGGGGTAAATGACCACTGCCAAGTAAGAGTTTTGAGTCCTGCTGACGCTCTCAGCCCGGACAGAATGGCGTCGTTCCCCTGGAAAGTATTAGCAGGCACCTATCTCGATGGTATACAGGTTGAACACATAACTTGTTCCTGTGAGTTATACCTGGCCTGGGGCGGATTGACGCCTTCCAGTGAAGGCATTGGACCGTAGAGGGATAACACAGCTCTCTTATTTTTAAAAATTCAATTTTCCAATTCTCCTTCGGGTGACTTCTCGCCGAGTCTTTAAGGTGTGCGACTTTACCATCAACCTCCCTGTGCACAGCCGAATGCACAGATCCGGTTAGGAAGCATGAAGTAGCCAACAATATCAATGGTTGGGCTCAGAAGAAAGAAGGTGAATGCAGAATGAAATATGTAAATGACACGTACGTCACTCAGGCTCCTCTAAACTGACAGAACTTTTGTTCTTTGCCCCCACAAAATCATGGAAGTCCTGTTATGACTGACAACTAAATGGGCCTCACTTTTCTAATCATGTATCCATCTATCTCCATTTTCGTTCAGGGTCTCATCGGTCCTCAAGGTCCAATCGGGCCTCCTGGTGAAAAAGTGAGTAAAGAGGGCGCCGGGTCCTTCCATCAGCCCTCCCACCACAATCTCTGCTGCAGCGATAAGTGAATGTCTGGGTCGCGGGCTCATAAGTGATCCTGCAGACTCACGGCTGTCTGAGCTATATGGCCTTTTGCTGGCTCCTCAGCGCAGCACAGACAGACTAAATCACACACACGGACGTACTGTACACACAGCTACACTAAGTTGATTTTTTTTTTACTCTATAATTACTCCTGCATAAGTATTTGCCCTGTGTAACTCAAAGCATTGTTTAGTGGTTTTTGTGGACATTTGGCCCGGGCAGATGTCTTCGTACTGCTCCAGAGACCAGGTTAAAAAAACCCCCAAAGGGGACAGAGCCTCTGCAGTCAGGGCCCCCGGAGCCCCCGGAGCCCCCGGAGCCCCCGGAGCCCCCGGAGCCCCGGAGCGACCTGCCCGAGGAAAATCAGGCCGTCAGAGGCGGTGTCATCTTTCAAGTCCCGTCTTCAAATTCATTTCTACAACAAAAAAAAGCCATTCCTGACTTTGTCCGAGCTGTTTGTTTATTTCATTAGGATCACTGTCATCATTTTTTATCATCTAACTGTTCGTTTTATCGATTTGTTGTTTTGCTTATTGTGGAGCACTTTGTAACTGTGTGCTGTGTAAAAGATTGTCTTACTCTGTCTCTGCAGGGACCTAACGGTAAACAAGGGTTGGCTGGACTTGCTGGTGCTGATGGCCCTCCTGTAAGGAACCCACCTGACTCCTATTTTATTTATTTATTTGAATTTTTACATCATTCAGACAAAATGCTAATTGACTGCCTGTTCACCGCTTGATGAAATGATCTCTCTGACTGCTCTAGGGTCACCCAGGAAAAGAGGGTCCTGGAGGCGAGAAAGGAGGAGCTGTAAGTGTTTTGTAGTCAAGCTTTGAATTGTGGATTTTACAGTAAAGTTTATAATTATAGATTTCCTAACGAAAGTCACCGCACAGGCCAATCTCTGGTTCAATATAACCACACAGTGTAGATACTGATGAAATATAATGAAATATTAGCTCATTTCAGATATATAGATCATAACTTTTTTTCCAACAACAGACACTGAGGCAAATGATTACATTAGTGGTCTTACTTGTGCTTGACATTTGACGCTGTAAAGAGGTTAAATCAATATCGGCAGAGACAACAAGGACATGCAGTGTTTTATTTTTATTTATTTGGATGCTTTGAGATCCTGAATCTAGCTAATACCTGTTGTTAAAGTAATGTTTGTGTGGTATTAGCTATTAACTACTGGGCATCAGATGCCACTGTCCATTTACTTTTGTCCCTTTAGTGTTGTCTTTTGTCTTTTTAATATGTAACCTGTGTAACCATCTGTCATTTTGGAATGAAATCATTGGTAAAATAATTGGAGATCAATGAAAAAAATCATCTCATCTAATACATTAGGGTTTTTCTTTTCAACCGTTCAGGGTCTTCCCGGTCCTATGGGATCCATCGGCTACCCTGGGCCCCGTGGTGTGAAAGTAAGCACTATCTCCGTCCTGCGGTATCACCCGGCCGCGATAAATTTACCTTTTCCCTGAATGTAATTTTGACTGTTATCCCTCTCCAGGGAGCTGAGGGCATCAGAGGCCTTAAAGGTGGCAAAGGAGAAAAGGTAAACACCTCCCCTCTCTCTCTCTCTCTCTCTCTCTCCCCCTCCCCCTCCCCAGCATGGTTGACAAATGTCATTCCTCTAAAAATCCTCCCATCAGAGTTGTAATTCCCTCTCAAATGAGGCTTCCTTTGAATCCTGCCAGTGGAAAGAAAAGAACTCTGAGAGGCCCATCAGCCTGGCAGTTAAGTCGTCATGCCACTGAGCTGTAATTGAGTGTGGAACATTAAACGAGAATGAGGCTGTTTGCAGGCGCCGTTTCAGCGGAGACTGATCTGTTGGCATTGTTTTTCGCGGGGGTTGCTGTGGTTGAATGTAGCCTGTTGCTGCCACTCTATAGATTTTCCCACTCAATTGTTGGGAAACTTGAGCCCTACAGAGATTGCCTGAAATATTGTCTGAATATTCTGTTAAAAGCTGCCGTTTTGCGTATTTCACAAATCCCCAAAATTCTAATTATAATATTGTCATATCTTATTGTATTCAGATGTATTATCGCAGTGATTTCATGAATAAAAATACGTCATCAAATTGACGTAATACAATATAATATTATAATTGTAAGTCAATAATATAGAGAACACAGCTTTCATGAAACAACGGCCATACAGTAGCACCTTGGAAAAGATAGAAAAGTGCATTCTAGATTTGAACCACAAGATGTCAGTAGAACAACACACTGACTTCTGACCTGCTCGTGTGAATGCTTCACTGAAGTGGCCACTAGATGTCAGTATTGATCTGTCCCCAGGAGCCTGTATAACTCAGGCTCTTGTTCTGTAAACCTGCCATGATACACTTTTATTTAACTGTTGCTATCACTAAAATAGCCAATCGGGATTATTCTCTTTTGACACATTAAGGATTTTAGATTCGACGCAACAGATTCAAATATAAATTAATTTTTTTCTGCGTGACACTTGATACAATAACAGACGTTTGTGTCCGTCATCTTCAGGGAGAAGATGGATTCCCCGGCTTCAAAGGAGACATGGGTCTCAAGGGCGACAAGGTGAGTCGTCATCTATGGTTGGTTTGTGAAGGGATTCACTTTGGTTGTCTGTAAAGGGAATCACTTTGGTTACCTTTGTTTTTCTTCGCATCCAGGGTGAGAATGGTGTACTGGGACCCAGAGGAGAGGACGGTCCAGAGGGCCCCAAGGGCAAGTCAGGACCCGGCGGAGAATCTGGCCCCATGGGATCAGCTGGAGAGAAGGTACATAATCAATAGCTGCAAAGACTGAGCTATAAAACTGTGTATTTTCTTTATTTCCTTAATTGATGATCATATTATTGACCTGCTGAAGTTCAAGCTAAACGGGAAAGTATGATTTCTTACGCATGTGTCTACACATATGAACCGTCGCTCGTGCATGAGCACGTTTAGGATTTCGAGGGCTGTGTCAGTGTGGTGGGACTTAAAAAAGAACAGACCCGAGTGAAGATTGTTCTTCTCTTACAGTCACAGGGATCTAATAGCAGATGTCGTTAATGAATTGAACCGGAAAGACGCAGGTCTGTGAAGCGCCGCTCACTATCGTTGCGTAGCGGTTTTGATTATTTGAAGTTTAGATATTCTCCAGCTCCCCTTCAGCCCGACAGTCGGTCCCGTTTTAATTGGCTCGTGTTGACAGCATTTCTCCAGCGAGCTCCTTGCTGTGTGGTGCCGCCGCAGTGTTTATACTATTGAAAATATGATATTAAAGGCTACAACCAGATCTTTGTAAGGCACATAATAGTATAAGGGAGTAGTATAGTATAGTACAGTATAGTATAAGCGGATAAAACTAAACTGTAAAAACACAGTAATGACCCCAGAAAGAAGTAATTGCGATGTCTGCAACTGCAGATATCAAATTCTGAAAGATATGTCAAAACCACGTGAAAAAAATGTAGTGAAAATCATTTGCAGCTCTAAACTTTAACTGCAAATTATTCTTGTCATTCGGCTAAAATTCAAATCAACACATGCCGCACAGATAAGCACAAAGACTTTGACTCAACTACTTTCTCTGTGCTACTTTTTCTGCCACATCTCAGTAATGTTTCAAGAGGAATCAATAAATTTCACATTTTCTCCAGCTGGAGTTGTTTAAAAGCTGGTGCAACAGTTGAGCAGAAAGTGAGAAGTGAGAAATATTAGATCCATGCTCTCTGTATAGAAATATATGACTTGACCTTTGTTTTAAAAGCACCCAGGATAGTTAGATCAGGCTCTGTGTAATTCAAAATGACCTTACAGCGTCTGAAAGGGCCACGAGATGGACCAAACATTTTATTCACGTTTTGGGCGGAAGAGCAGGAAAAAGCCTTTCACGGATGATGTCACGTTCATAAACATGGCATTAAAAAAAGATTCCCACGCCGGGAGTAAAACTTTATTGTTGTACGTTTATTGCTCTTCGCAATGCTTCTGTGAACTTTACTGCAGTCTCCAGTGACACAATGAGAATACAGTGTCTTTGTTTTCTGTTTCTTTTGTTCCCTCTTTTAGGGAAAACTTGGAGTCCCTGGTTTGCCTGGCTACCCTGGAAGACAAGGCTCCAAGGTACGTGACGAACAGCACTTGTTGAAGTGTTCGCGCTTGTGCCTTTTAATCCGCTCAGAGGTCAGAGGTCATGGCCAGCGATACCATTCAGTGTCTTCGTCGAGGGCGTGATCAGCGGAGGAGCTGCCTGCCACCACACTAATGCAAAAGGACAATTTCTGGACCACCTTTCAGTGTGAAAGCCATTATGTGTGTGTCCTCCCTGTTTTTTATTTTTCTGTATTGATTCTCTCAGTGACTTTACAATCTTCTGCAGAAGTCCCTCTGCCCCCGCGCGGCGGCCTTCTAAAACCTGCTGAGATTGCTGACTAACCCGGATTCATGCAAACGCAATCGCGAGCCGACGCCCGCTGCGCACACTCTCGCCACAACTCTTCCAGGAAGCCTAACTCGCACGGTCACCTGCTGCAGTCGTCAGCCGTCCTCCCTCCTCAAACTCCCACAGACGTTATCTAACAGCCTGGCGTTCCTTGACCGTCCGTGCCGCGCGGCTCCGCGGCGGCGGCGTGCTGCTGCAGCTGGTTCCCCTCTGCCGCCGTCAGCGCTGACAGCTCGGCCCTGATATGACGGGTCAGATGCACACCCACTCTCGCAGCACCCAGATCGACAAGTGTCCCGCTCCGTCCGTTAGTGTCAGCAGGATTAGAGCTGAGCGTGGCACACACCGTGGGCAAATTACACAAGGTGGCAGAAACCCGGGCAGAATTGAGAGACGAGACCGTCTCCATCCATTTGTCAACAGTAATTCCAAACCAGATATTTAACTTTGTTCAATAACGGCGTATTTCACTGTGGAATAAACGTGTTCCCGGGTGAAATCAGGGTCATTAATATGCAGTAAAAACACGCAGTAATAGCAACGATAGAGGAAAAACACAAAGGATACCCCTTCTGTTTGTATCCACAAAAAGATTTCAAACAAAGGCTGCCCACAAAGGTTCCCCGAGGAGCCCAGGATCAGATCTTCTTTTTAGACTCTACTAAAATAGTTTCAAAATAAAGTGTTTTGGGAAAGAGAGAGAGAGAGAGAAAGAGAATAAAGGCATCTTGACTTTGCCACGGTATAAACAGTGCCACAGTTTCCTCTTCTTTTCTTTCCAGCATTTAAAAAAATGTAAGTTAAAGCAAAGCTTGAAACTGTCGGCGGTGACTTATAATGAGAGCGCTTTAAAAGACCCAAACACCTCTGTCATGTTTAGCGATCATTTACCGTATGACTGGCAGAACCTCATTATCCCCTTTTGAGGACTTTTCCCCCTGAAGTCGTTTCTAAGACGTCAGCTACATCCCATTGCAACGCCCTGCGATTCCATTGCACGGTATCACCAGTTTTTATAAAAAAACGTCACATTGTCCTTGCGGGTAGGTTCAGGGTCAAAGTCGTGGCCCGCTTGCAGCTTTTAATCCCCCCCCCCCCCCGATCGGCCCGTTGCACCAATCCCTCCACTGGCGGTGTTTTTGGCTGCCGCACCCCACCGACCTCTGTTAACAGCTTTCCCCACACCGTTAATTCTGGATGCCATTTGCAATGGCTTCAGCACGGCACTGTCTTAGCCCTGTGGCACAAGTCGGGCTTGTCCAGCACCGGCTACCCCTTCAGTTTAGCATAACTGCACCTCTGTGAACAACAAACCTAACTGCGTGGATCTCCGTCCCTGCTATCGCCACAACGCTCGTCTGTTCACCTCTTGCGATCCTGCCCGCGGCACGTCGTTAGGTTGCCCCCCTCAGTGTGTGACGGAATTAGGCCTTGCATGTGCATGTGAGCAGAAATGAGCACTATAGATGTGAATTGCATTGGATGGTGTTTTAAATACGCAGACAAGCCAGAGACAAAGAAACTATAAGAAAATATACAACATTTAATGTTCCCACCCAATGTTGCATGAAGTGAGGCTGTACCGGTAAGCTGCTTGGCACTCGTTTTGTTCGTCCAATAGCGATTGCCCTCCTAGTATTTGTTTGACTGGCACCATCACCACGATCAGAGGGCGCAGCCTCCGGAAGCCCAATAACTAAATTGCTGACGGTTATCGAAGGGGAGCAGCTGTTTCCCCGTCCTTTGTCTTTATTTGCTCCCCATTTGACTTTTTTTTTTAAATTTGTATTCCTATTTTGCCTCCTCACAGATTTTCCCCTTTGAGTTTGTTTGAAGCGTTTACAGAAGATGCTCGTTCATCAGCGGGAACTCACAAACCATGAACTGCAACGTAATGGATAACAAGCACTTTCAATTATTTAAGTTTCTCTCTCACTTACCACGTTTCTCTACGTGTCTTGCAGGGCTCCAATGGCTTCCCTGGATTCCCTGGGGCGAACGGCGAGAAAGGTGCAAGGGTGAGCCCCAAAATGTCCTTATTCTTAGACGTACAGTAAACCCCGCCCGCTGAGGGCTTTTCTAGGGAATCAGTGCATGCAGGTGTAGAATACTGGAACCCATCATGCTCAATGAGTCTTTGCAGTTCAATAATATAACTTTTACAACATATCCCACGGACAGTGTGCTTTGCATATTTAAGGATTCAGCTAGCACAGAAATTATGAATCCCTATAACGTGTCGTTGGATGCAGAGTATTATTCATGACTGGGTTTTATAACCCAACTTTGTATGAACTGCACTTCAAAGTTTGCTAAGGACCATAACGGTCTCCACTGCGCTGGGAAGACTCTCTGTGAGACTTTGGTTACCGACCTGGGTTACTTCTTCTCCCATCCAACCACAATAGCATCAGTGAGGTCTGGTAAGTGATAGAGCCTGTTGTTCCAGCTCTCCTGGAATTGAGGTCAGGACTCCGCACAGGCCAGTCCAGGTCTCCCACAAGAAACAGGGAGAAACCATGTATTTATTTAGCTCACTTTCTCATTTTGAAACAGGAAAGGACTTTTCTGTTGCCACAAACTTTTGGTAGCCATTGTCCATTAACTATCATCGTATGTTGAAGCATCAACATTTACTTTGACATTTTTAACTAAAGAGCGAAGCCCAAACCAAGAAAAGCAACCGGGGAAGAAAGAAGAAAAAAGGAAATCGCAAAAGATTTGAGTGTCCACGTACTTTTGGTCTTGCTGTGTAATCGTGCTTTAGCACTCGAGGGAGGTCTAACAGCCGCACTCAGCCCCGTGAACGGCACCTTCGAGCGGGTCCAGTTCAACAGGGTTGGAGATCAAGTGAAGAGAGGGAGGTTTGCAGAATGGGTGGGAAGGGTTATTTATTGACAAGACGAGCTCCTCTCCGCTCTCAGGCAGACATCGAGAGGCCGACACCCCTGGCCCCATCGCGCCAGAGCTGACAGGTACTACAAGCTGTCAAGTGCCCGCGTGTAACCACTTCGCGGGGCAATTTGATTATTTATTTATTGTCCAAAGATGCTCAGATGGTTCTATTTCGTCTCTGACGCAAAACCTCCCCAGCATTTGTCCCATGGTTGGGTGTATTTGTTGTTGTAGAATTTCACCTCAAAGTCCTGAAAAAGAGATGAAAAAGCACATTGCGCTGACGGATGATTTTGGCTTAAATCGACGCTTTTGTTTTTTCTCTTTCTCAGGGAATCGCCGGCAAATCTGGCCCGAGAGGGCAACGTGGCCCAACGGTAGGCACTTCAACTGTCTTCCCACGCAGCCTGAGCCATCCACATAAATGATTTATTGTGTTCAAATGAAAATCTCCTCCTTTGTGTAGTCATGTATTGGCTTTGTTTTCTCGTTCTTTAAGAGGCGATATGCACTGTTCGGGGTATCGTAGACGCGAGCACGGAGGGCATTAGACATTGATTACCCAGGCTTTATGCTATTATTTTCTAAGTTCTGAAATTCCGGCATAACATTACTGTGTTGCTTCATAAACTGTGTGTTTAGGGTCCACGTGGTGGGCGAGGTGCAAGAGGACCAACAGGAAAACCGGGCGCAAAGGTGAGAACACGGGTCATTCTTGACTTCTAGAATACAGCGATCAGGCAATCTGAGGTGAGAGTTGTAATGTGTGGTGTGCCTCAAGGAAGCAGTGTAGGACCACTTCTTTTTTTCAGTTTTTGCCAATATGCTCTGGACGCTAAGGTGGTATAGAAGTTCATTATTATTATTATTATTATTATGAGCCATTTATCTTGGATAATGTACAATGTCTACAGATGGTTGCACAGTGAAAACATTAGCTCTAGAACTAGAAAGAAGTCTTGAATGAGGAATTGCATTTCATAAAAAACAAAACAAATGAGGTCTAGAAATGTGTAGTGTTTGGTTAAAAAAAATCACTCTTTACACAGAATTTTCACAAGTGACTGAAACAAGGTGTTTACAAGTCATTGTTTATAGGAACATTATATTATTTCGATTGTGATAAAAATCATGAAAGAAAAAACATTGGCTACACTTCCAGAAGCAATTGAGTAAATATCACACTCCTATATTTTTTGTGATAAGAGGATGTAAGTTGCATTATTGATTACGTCATGTCTCTAAGAGATGATAATGAAGGATTAGCTGCAACAGCAGTCGGTAATGGGGATCTAAATAAACCAACACAACAAATAAATGTGAATGAAAAGAATCAATGGCAGTGGATTGATGAATTTGCTCACGGGCTTATGTAAAATATCAGGGATCCAAAAAGTTAAAATCTCAGTCTGTCTTTGGCAAATGGGCAATGACACCACTATGTCACATAAAACGAAGATGAATAACATATAAATCATATAAAACCTCATTCTTGCGTTTCAAATCTTGTGTTGGAGCTTTACATCAATTTTCTTCACACTTCAGACTTTGACAGTTTTGTTCTTTGTGCCTCTTATTTTTCCTCAGGGCACCTCAGGCAATGATGGAGCTGGTGGCCCACCAGGAGAGAGGGTTCGTATCAGATATTATATGATCAGTGCTTCTTGAAATTTTGAGGTTTTGTGCAACTAGTTACTGACAGCTAAGATTACATCACAGACATTGCGCTTGAGGCTTAACTCAAAGTGAATTAACGCTGGAGCTGATTCCATTGACCAAAATTATAATGTCTAATTTGTTTGGCTTAAATTCTTAATATTTTTAATGAAAAAAAAATCATAAAAAAAATATTTCTCAATTACAGTGGTGAGACAATTAAAAATTTGTCAATTAAAATCCAATGAAATTCCACTCAAAAGGTGGTTCATGTTGTGTCTCTGAACTCATCTCTGTGCTCACTCCATTTTCTTTTCATTAAAGGGACCTCAAGGACCTCAGGGACCCGTTGGTTTCCCTGGACCCAAAGGACCCAATGTAAGTAACACGCTGTCAAGCTATCTGTGAGGTAGCACTTGCACCACTGCAAAGTCCGTGTCCAAGTTCACTTTTTACATAAGCTTTTCAAATATTAATACACACTTATAACCTGACAGTCTTGATTTTTAATGAACTCGTCCTACGATTCCCCCCCGCAGGGCCCGCCAGGAAAAGATGGGCTGCCCGGTCATCCGGGACAGAGGGGAGAGACGGTGAGTGGGTAGTTTCATCCCTGAATGCGTCGCGTCGTGTCATTTGATCCCGGACATCATGCATTAGTGTCGACTCACTCCCAGCTCAGCCTTTCGCCCTCTCGGATACCAAAAAAAAAATGCAGCATGGAAGACGAGAACTGAAATGGCAACACGGAACATTGTTCGTAGCATGAATGGGGAAGCAGAAGCTAATTTGGTACATTGTCACAACAATTTGATGTCCAATGATTTCAATCAAGATTATTGATCATTTGTTCACTGATCACAACACCTCAGTCCATCAGCGCCTCGCTGTACACAGGGTTTTTATATCGAATTACTTTTAGTTTACGATGCATCATGTACGGTGTCAGTTCAGTTACTTGTTAGAGACGTCATTTTTGCAATTGTTTAAAAAGTAATTTAACTTTACAGTGCAAATATTTTTCCCTTTCCCTTTACAACCCCCTTTTTATACTGTGCAGCACAAGGTAGACAACACATGCTATATGAACTTACCCGTCTACAGTCAACTGTATCTCTGTTTTCCTCTCCAGGGCTTCCAAGGAAAGACAGGACCTCCAGGACCTGGGGGCGTGGTTGGACCACAGGTAGACATACAGCCAGCCTCACTACTATGACTGGAGCGACTTCTTCGCTCATCCTGTGTCTTTTCTGGAAGAATAACAGGAAGTCTATCCCGGTCACAACAGCAGAATCTTGCAAAAACAATAGTCGTACGAACCGATAGTAATCGAGAGCATCAGCAGAAAAGGTTCAGGGAAAATTTTTGTGCCTTCTGCCTCATCTAAAGAAATACGACTGCATCAATATCATAACTCCTTTGGAACACAGCTGAAGACGTATTTATCGCACATTGACCTTAACATATCTCTGTTGTGCTCAACAGGGACCAACTGGCGAGACGGGACCCAGTGGAGAGCGAGGACACCCAGGCTCTCCTGGCCCACCCGGTGAGCAAGGTCTGCCCGGAGCTGCTGGCAAAGAGGGCGGAAAGGTAAATGAGCATTTGTTTTGGTGTGCCACGAATGCAAATTGCACCAGTTGTGAGTGTTTGCACGTGTTTACGTCCAGTGTTGTTTGTTCATCGTGTTTTGTTTTCCCTGCCTCGTATTTTCGAAGGCCACATTGGAAATTAGTGTCTGGCTCCTTGTTGTTTTCATAATCTCTTTATCCTGGCGATTGAAGTACCCATTGCATTTTAATCGGTGGACTCTACTCTACTCTTGATTGTTTTCACCTGAAGCATTTCTGTCCATCCATCCATCCATCCATTAAAGGGTCATGGGGGGGCTGGAGCCAATCCCAGCTAAAGTTGGGCGAGATTCACCCTGGACAGGTCGCCTGCCTATCACAGGGCCACATACAGAGACAAACAACCATTCACTCTCACATCCACACCTACGGTCAATTTAGACTCTCCAATGAACCCGACCCCATTCTGCATGTGTTTGGACTGTGGGAGGAAGCCGGAGAACCCGGAGAGAAGCCACGCACACACGGGGAGAACATTCCATCTCCACACAGAAAGGTCCTGGTTGGTTTGAACCGGGATTCGAACCCAGAACCTTCTTGGTGTGAGGCGAAAGTGCTAAGCACCACGCCACCGTGCAGTCCGAAGCAATTCTGTGTTGAATGATTAAGTCAGTTAAGTGTGAAATATTTTGTCTCCCTCTGTAGGGTGATCCAGGTCCTCAGGGTCATGGTGGCAAGTCAGGACCTGCTGGTCTGAGGGGCTTCCAGGGGACGAGAGGTCTTCCAGGGGCCATGGTAACACACAGACCACCCCACACATTAACACACAAACACACTCACATAGAGGCGTGTCATCCCACCTCCACACACACCCGCTCACATCCGGTTGAGTTTCGCTCCAAACTCCAATTACTGGGCTAACAACCTGCTGTTTAACCAAATGTCAGACTTGGCAGTGGACCGGAATACAAGGGGCAGAGCTGGCGTACATGGAAGAAATGAGAGGACTATTCCAGACAGAATATTACCACAGTTTGTCCTAATTTATCTCAGCGAGGTTGAAGTAGGTGCTATAGTGTTTTGTAAATACTGCTATGGCGAAGCTTGTAAATGTCTCCGTCGTCACGGCATTGAACTCAGACACATTCCTTCAGGGAATTCCTGAAGCCAACTGATTCCGATTCAACAGTGGGTACGGGTGAGAAGAAGTTCAAGGCGAGAGGGGAATGGTTCGTGAGCGGCTGAGTGAGGATCAGTCCGGGCGACTGAGGCCGAAGCTCATTTCAAGGCTGACCGTTAAGTGAAAACAGACTTATTTCCACAGTTCTGTCTGTTCCATGTGTGCACAGGGGTGGGTTTCTCTTCATAACCGTACACACACACACACACACACACACACACACATCCTTCCACTCTCTCTTAAAGTGCAGTCACACACAAAGATATGTGTGCACCTGTTGGATTAGCAAGAACATAAATGTTCATCTCGTTCTTTTTGCTGAGAGGTATGAGCACACAATAGCTGTTGGATCAGAGTAGAACAATACACACACACACACACACACACACACACACACACACACACACACACACACTCTCTATGCCATCTCTCAGTCATGAGGAAAGGCACAGCGACGATATATACCAGCCAATAAATAACTCCCCCCAGGCTCCTAGTGCATGCTAAAATGTGGAAGCCGGGAAAGGTGGAGAGCCTGCTTGGCAACTTCCGCACCCCCTGGCTCTGTCGCAGCCTGTGAATTAGTTATTAAAATGAAAGTCTTTACTGCCTCCAGTGAACTGTGTTTTCCATATGCAGTCTCAGCCTCCTAGCGCTACGATTCAGCAGCGCAGGCACCGCCATTCGAGGGCCAGTGGATCTGGAGGAGGAGACGGGGGGGGGGGGTCCGGAGATAGACGGACTGCACCTGAACTTGTGGCCCACTGGAGACTTATCCCTTCTTCTTTTTCTCTTCCTTTTGAAGCTCATTCATTGGCTCCCTTTTGCGTTAAAGTTTCCCTCCTGCCATCGATCGAACCCCTGAATGCTCATCCCGTCGTCGCCCCTAATTGGCTTGAATGCAATTTGCCACTTTTGGTGTTCAGGGGTATAGGTATATGCAAATCACTCAGCCTCTATCTCCACCCACCTGTCATCCGCTCATCTACAGCTCATCAAACAAACAGACCTGTTGTCAGTTTTGCTACGTAGCGGCTGTACACTACACAATGACAAATAGTCATATGGGAGTAAAAAAAAGGCGTCACTCGAAAACATTCAGTAGACCATTATAACCATGACAATGGCTTCGGAATTATGTGCTCAGGTTTCTTTAAGGTTTCATGATTGGAATTTCATTCACGCTGCTCGCAGAATGAGAAAGATTACATTTAAAGAACTCAACAGCAGCATCTCTGTCCAGGAAGAGCGCCCACTTTTCTCTGGATAACCCGTGGACCTCACAGGGAGACAATTTGTTTTTGGCAGTTGCTTTCAAATCTGTGCTGCTGGATATTTTAAATGCAGTTTCCCTGATTGAGAGCTCCACCACCCAAAAATCATTTCACCAAAAAAAAAAAACAAAGCTTCAGGGCTGGATACCAGTAGAAATGAAAAAGAGAACATGTTTTTTGAGTTTTTATTGATCTGCTGCCTCAGTAATTTTGGAGCTAATAACGTGGGTATAAATTAGGAATAAAGCCTAATCAAAGTAAATATTTTATATACATAAATTAACAAGTTATGCTGAAAGTAAGGTTAAGAAAAGTTTACTTATACACCCAACTTAAATCAGTGTACCCTTTTTGTAATGTTGACAACATTACTCACATATACACATATAAACATTTTACACACATAATGTTGTTGACAACATTACTCACAAATACAAAAAAAGAATTCTTACCAAGCAGAAACAATTTCCTCCCTTTTTGTATAATTGCTACTGCTTTTAACTATTTACGGCTATTGTCACGTCCTTCGTATGCACCTGCTCATTGAAAGGTATACACATCTCTACACACACCCACACACACACACACACACGTCATTTGACAGCTGTAATTCCTGCTCGTTGAGCGTGAGTGAGATCTAACCCTCTCCTGTCCTCTGCTTCCAGGGTCCAGGTGGCTTGAAGGGAGGAGAAGGGCCCCAGGGTCCCCCCGGCCCCAACGTAAGTAGCCTGTTGCTACGGTTACCTCATCTCTCGCACGTGTTGTGTGCAGCAGCCCGCGCGATGTCACCTGCGGTGACCGCGGTTAAAAATGTGTCGTTCAATGTGAACATACTGTACAGCATCAAATGTCACATATTGTTTTTAAAAAAATCAACACTTTCACTCTAATTTGGAATCTTATAGATATTATAATGTGTGAAGTGTTGTACTGGTCACACAATCTCCTTTTCTCCTCAAAGTCAGTGACGTATTCCAGTAGTTGTGGAACGATGACGTTATTTAGCAGTTTGAAAAAAGCGGGACCGATGAATCAGGTTGATGAAAACAATGTGCTGCTTGATCATCTTAGAGATATTCTTGGAATTCAAGAGAGTGCCCAACAACATCACTTTGCTTAGTTCCCTAATTGAACAACAACCCTTTTTTATCCGAGTAACTCAATTTGTCTGTTGTTTTTCACTTACATTTTATAGTTACTATAGCAACTGCTCTGGCACAGACGGATGAAGGTTGTGTCTCGTCTCTCTTTATAAAAAAAAATGTAAAAAAATGTTTGACCGCTACTTTTAGAGAAACTTTTCACTCAGTTGATAATCACGCACAATACTTTCTGTCTCTTATCCGTGATTGCTGCATCTCCTGCACCACTGATCCGTCCTTTATTACAGTAACGGGCATCATTTTGGGTGCTGTAGCGGCAGTCACTCACTGTACCGAGGCAAATCTGACTTGCGCTTACATACTGTAGTTCAGGAGCCTAAAAAGCAGCAGCAGTGGCGGGGTAATCCATGAAATAAGTGGGGCACTCCTTCGCTGCCTTTGTCTTTGAGCCGGGCCCCGGGAGCTCTGACTCTGTGGATCTGTACAGAAAGGCTGACTGACAGGCAGCTTTGAACCATCTGACATTTTGTTGAAGCGCTAAAACGCAGGCTCCCGATAATTGCCCCTGCTCACCAGCGACGGAGCAACACCAGAGGAGATGACAGCGGATATGCAGAGCACGGATGAAAAGACGATGAAAGCGAGAAGAGTGAAATCGTTCCCCCCCCCCCTGCAAAATGAGATAGTTTCCTGAAATTGGCTCGAAAGTGAGCCATTGGCTGAAAACACGCGATGAACTGTTTTGGTAGTGTTTGAAAAACTCCTGGAAAAAATAGAGGCCAGTGAACAGTGCCCACGCACACCAGAGATCTGATATTTTCCGCCATCGATTTCCTGCCAGACACTGAGCTGCTGTGTGTGTGCGTGTGCGTGCGTGTGTGTGTGCGTGCGTGTGTGTGTGTGTGTGTGTCTGTGTGTGAGTGAAAGCGACAGACCAAGAAAGAACAGATGGACGGATGTGACAACGTCGAGTGGCAAAACTCTGGTCGCGCGTCTGCATGTTTTTGTGTTTCATGTTTGATCTGTAGCCACAGAATCACACGCGGGAGAAAAAGCAAAACCTTTGTGAAATGAGAGGGAGGGAAATATGCTGACAAATTATTCTGAAGTTACACGAGGCAAAGAAACTCACCTGATTTGACAGCAGCCTCAGACCTTCCTGAGGTTGAATGACTCCATAATGACCGGGCGGTCCAAGATGGAGTCGCGCTTTATGTGATCTTAGCCGCCTACACACAGCGATGGGCATATAATACGACAAGCCCATGTGGAGAAACGATGGCCAAAACCTTCCATGAGGCCTCGGCCGAATCGCGTTCGTTAGATTAACACTTTCTCCTCGGCGCGGTTCTCGTCCCCGTGAGGCTCCTGGCGAGACAACAGACTCAATGTTAATGAGGGTTAATGATTTTTTTTTCTTCTTCTCATAAACCCTCGTTAACACCATCGATGTAACAAGCTCATTATGTCTATCAAATAAAATACAAAATCAGATGAAAAGACATTCTATTCTGCATATTATAATTTGTGTTTGTTGCAAAACGAGCATATTTAATTTAAACGTAAGCAATGTGACCTTAAAAGATTCCTGTGGGCTCATCAAATAATATATATATATATATTTTTTTTTTATCATTTCATCTGATGCAGTTACTTCTCCGCAGGAAATTGGCTTCTTGTTAGCTGCCACATAATGCTGTATTGAATTGGATTTGTTCTCTGGCGACAGGGTTCTCCCGGTGAGAGAGGCGCTGCCGGCCCCGGAGGTCCCATTGGTCTGACAGGACGCAACGGTCCCCAAGGACCACCCGGCCCAGCCGGAGAGAAGGGAGCTCCTGTGAGTGTCTTCTGACCAACTGTCATTCCAACAAACACCTCTGTAAAATCTGCGTGCGCTGTGAAGGTTTAGAAGAGTCACGATTTGACCCGCTGGTAATAATGAGACGTATGGCTGTTGTCAATGTTATGTCTAGGGAGAGAAAGGTCCCATGGGCCCTGCCGGCCGCGATGGCATTCAAGGTCCCGTTGGTCTTCCTGGTCCCGGCGGCCCTCAGGGTCCCCCTGGAGAGGACGGTGACAAGGTGGGAAACATTTTTTTATTCACTAGAACACTAGGAATCCCTGATTGAAATATCTACCATCAGAGAATTAAGTATTTTTCAAAACATGTACTATGTTAATGTGACAAACAGACGCATACGTGCTTAGAGTTCTACTTCAACATCTGTAACAATCAGCCCCCTGAGTTCAGAATGAAAGATCAGAACTGTTCAACTTTAAAATTTTCTGCGACACAAAAACATTTTTCATAACATCAGAGAATGCGAAACCTGTCTACAGCTCACAGTGACTTTGAATCTTCTCAGAGATTTGGATTTCGGATGTCATATGCATTTCTTTTCATATCATCTTACTTTGTTACTATTCTTATACAACTCTCTATTATATATTTTTTAATTATATATGAAACACCATGGCTATTTCAGATAGGTATGTTTTAATATACACTATATGCAGCATTTTAACACATCTATCGTCCATAAACAAATGCGTTTCTTTCAGTTATTGTTTATCCTCTGGCTTGCTATTACACAAAATACTGTCAACATCCAGTAGATTGCTGATAAATTTACAGTGGGAAGAAAAGTATGTGAACCGTCTGAAATTAATTTGTTTTCCTGTGTTAGTTGTTCGTGAAATAGACAAAGGCAATTAACAAACAATTATTATCATTCATGTTTTTTTATTGAACATACCCATAAAACGTTACCGGAGGCTGGAGAAAAGCAGAAGGGAAAGTGAACATAATGTAAGATGTACTTTTCCACACTAAAACTGGCAATGTGTTTAGATTGATTAGTGTAATCGGTGTTATCTAATCCGTGTCAAGAATGTGAAACAAAAAAGGGGAAACTGGGGAGAAATGTGTTGCACATGAAGCAGATCTGTTTTCCCGGCCTAATCCAGAATTCATTTTAACCGAGGGCCAAACGTCCTTAAGCAGCCTTGTTAGAATGGGTTTTAGGAAACAGGTCGAGACACAGAAATGATTGGTCAGTTGAAGGTCGGCGGGAGAGAAACAGTCTGAATATATATCAGGTTTTACAGCTGTTCCTGAGGTTGCTGTGTTAGAAGATGAATCGCTGCTGGTTGAGGGAACGAGCTGATGCTTCTCTAATAGCTAGAATTGTATCATTACAGAAGGTAATGACGTTGTTACCAGCGTGAGATAATGTATCCACAGAGAAAGGACCGGCACAGAAATCCGAGGATGGTTTTGATTTCTCCCTTTATTATTGAGTTATAGGTTGCTTTTCTATATATTTCAAGACTATCTTGCAACACTAACTGAATGTTTCCAGTGTGGTGCAATGCTGTATCCTTCCAAGTTTTTTTTTGCAATGCTAGCTTTTATTTGCCTCAATTTGCTACAATAGGGCAAACCGTCTCATATATTCTCTCGAGTGCCGTTCGATACATTTTGGAAGTACTTAACATATGAGTTCTCCGAAATATAGGATTGAATTAAGTGGTGAAGGAAAAACTTTATTAAATGTCGCGATACAACACTATCAGATGGACATATCCAGTAGTGGAGTCACTTTTGTCCAGTGCAGTAATAGGAATTCAAAAGTAATTAAATAGTGGCCCGATAAAAGAGGATTCCATGGAAAGTCTATTAAAATGCTCAATTTTAATCCCGTAAACCAGAACAAGGTCGAGGGTGTAGTTAAAACAGTGAGTGGGTTTATCTCCACTCTGAGAGAATCCAGTCCAATAATGAGACAAACACAGTGCGATGTCCACGTGAATATTTATATCACCTACCATAATGTCTTTATTTCTACCGAGGGCCGAACCTGAAAAACTCCGACACTTCAGTTAAACATCCGTCCGAGTACGGCCCCGGGGCGCGGCGCTCTAACAGACATAACTGGCTGGAATGTTTTCCAGGTCGGGTGTGAACGAATAAGAACGAGAGCTTGCAAATGAGTTATGACGGAGTTTAGGTTTAGGATTAATTTATAGGCTTGAGTTAAAAATGACTGCAACTCCATCTCCTCGTCTGGGGCTTTGAGGAATGTGAGTTAATATGAGGGGGGGGGGGGGTGGATTCAGTTAGGCTCACGTATTCATGATGACAGTAAGACAAAGTTAATCAATATGATAATCTGATATTAGATTGTTTACCAATACAGCTTTAGGCGACAGATGTGACATTTAAGGATCAGCTTATGATTCTCCTGTATTGATGAGCTATTGGTTATTCATTCTAGGGAGAATGGCCATGGAGGTGAAGTTGACACTTTGTAAAACTGGAGTGACAAATATCGGAAAATCTTTAAGATGACTCTCCGGCTTCATTAAAATGGACAATTCTCAATCGTAAATCTCCTGAATTCAGTTCCCATTGGCGGATGCTTCTCGCGAATAGCAAACTCAATAATCTGAGCCACACTTCCAATCTGGTTTCGTTGGCATTTGCGAACTCCTGACTCCAATTTGGGTCATAGCCTCAACGTTCACGTTTCATTCCAACCTGAACTGTGAGATCAGTGCAACGGTTTTGCGTGTTATCAGTTAAAATAGATTGTGTTGGGTTTTTTTTATTATTAAAACTTCGATAACGTCTCAGCATATGTTAAGACAAATCAACACATTAATGCTGCTCATACCAACGGGTTCACCATATTAATTTTTTTGCCACTGTATACAAATAGACAAATATATTCACTGAAAGGACCAATAGTTTACACGATGCACTGAGCCACAGGTCCGCATCGTCACATTTGCAACCATCACACCTCTCAAAACCCGGTCACGTCTTCCATCACGGCATTATGTCCGTCACAGTGCCAGCGGGGTTAGACGGGTAGCCCGCCGAATTAAGTCGCCCAATCAAATTGGAATCTCTCGAGGAACACTTACCACCCCGGTTGTGGCAAAGGTGACGCGGAGATATTGGACTTTGGGCTAAAAGTGGGCGGGAGCGGCCTCTTAAAGATGTGAACTGTGCTGTTTGTGTTCCGCCACAGGGAGAAGTTGGCGGACCCGGACAGAAGGGAAGCAAAGGAGACTCGGGGGAACTTGTGAGTTTTGGTTTTTCTCTCTTTATTCCTTTTTATATAACATTGTTTCTTTTTTGAATGATAATCCATGCTAACTGCGCAAAGGCCATCATTAGAACTGATACAAATGTAAGAACATAGGTCACTTGGCAATGACTCATCTTAGGTTATCTTGCCCTAAACAGTCTGCAGCATATCAAATATTAAGTTTCCTAAAAGGTTGCTCAGAAGCACCAGATTACTCTGTCTTCATCTTAAAGAAACTGTATTTTTAACTGATTTTGGTTATGGTAGAGTATAAAAATGCATTTTTTCACCTTGAGAGTTTGCATTCCTTTCAGATAGACGGTCTGTTTGAGGATAAACAGCTTTATTGTGCAGTTATTCTAACTTTTCCGTTGTTCCTCGTGTTTTTAGGGGCCACCAGGTCCAAGTGGTCTGCAGGGTGTAGTCGGAGCTCCTGGTCCAGCTGTGAGTATCACCTTCTCTGTCCATTCCATGTCATATTTTTCCCTCGTGAAATATTATCACATCAGCACAATTTTGTTAAAGGACATAACACAAATGAAACACGGAAATGAAAAGAGGACCTCGTCCAGTGCGCCCCGGTGTCCATTCCTCATGTCACCTTTCTCTTTTCAAAGCATTTTCAAACCTGTGTTTGGCAGATACCTCAGTACGTTGGGAGTCTTAGTAACAATGAAATGACAGATCAAGTCTGAAATAGGGTAAAGGGTGGACGCTGTTATGTCCCGACCAACGTGTACTGTATGCAGCTTTTCATTTTTATTGGTAGTTGGAAAACTGAACACTTACCTCTTAATGCTGCATAGCTGGAGACCCATGTTACAACCAGGTAGCCTGATTTATAAAAAAAAACAACTAAGTTACAACAATGTTTTATTCCCGAGATGAACATGTAGCACTGTTGCAGCTAAGTCAGGGATACATTATGCAAGCAGCGTTGATTTTTTTCTCTTGCCTCTGCAAGTCCCCCTTCATTAAAAAAAAAAACCCAACAACAACAACAACACCCTGCACATGTATCATCATAATGAAACACAACAAGTTTCATCTAAACCTCAACTTTTACTTGAGTAACGCATTATGAGTAATGTTATGAATGTCATATTCATAGTAAGATACGACACAGACAGGTTTGTCATCACCGATGACAGGTCTTCTTACGCTTCATCCGCGCATTTAGTTCATGCATACCGCAAAAGCATCATCTGCTCATCCAGCTCATTAACGCAACAGCACAACAGTGGGCCGATGGCCGCGGGGCGGCTAACAGCTCACTGCTGTGAATTATCAGGCCTCAACAACCATTCTAGCAACAAACAAAGAATTCAGCGTCTGCGGGGCTCCGTGGGGGCCAGAATAGACCCGGCGAGACGGATTGCCGGAAGCAGGTAGCGCGGCCGAGCTGCATAACAAATTAACAGTTGTTTGTCCTGGCGAGTCAGTCTGCTCATGTGCATTCATATCTTCATCACCGCGTCCTGACATCGTGCTGTGCGGCTTCAACATCATCGGCCCCTCCTTTCTTTTTTCTTCCTTGTTATTGCTGCGCGTCCCGATGCTGTTATCACCATTGACTACACCAAGCTCAGCCGTCAGTCCGGGAGAAATGTCGCTGTTTGTGGGGGGAAAGTGAAGGAACCAATCTCCCTCTCAGTTTAGGCGTAATGAGGTTTCGCAGCAGCTCGGTCACCATAGCGCTGTTGTCTTCAGGAGGCGACTGAGGTCAAGCGGTTGCAATGAAAGCGTCGTTGAGTCGATCCCCATCAGGTGGCAAACATACTCTTCTATGAGTCAAGTGGGTTTTTAATCAGCAGTATTAAATAAAAGAATTCACACTTCAGGTGCACTCATGAATTACACCTGCCAGAGCATTTGTGTGCGATGCCTCCGGGCAGAAACATCCCCTATGGTATGATTGGAAGGAATGACAGTAATGGGGACATGTGCCCAATTTGTTAGACCCGCTGGCCACGGGATGAGGGATGAGTTGGATGTTTTTCCGAATTCCTTTTTGAAATTTTTATCAACTTGACAAATTCTTTAATTTAAACTTCTTTTGCACAAGAGTTATGCCACTTATTACTTAATGATGGATCTAATGTAACACCTGATGTTTTTAAAAAAAAAATACAATTCCTGCACAGTATCTGGGGGCTTTTCTGTTCATGATCACATAAATATTTGACGCAAGCCAAGCTGAATATTTCCGGGGGGTGGTAGCTGCCCCCCCCCCACGTTGTTTTTTTTGGACGCTCCTTTCCAATTCTGTCATGAATTGCATCAAAAATATTTGTGCAATTAGTGCCTGGATTATAAAACGTGCTGTGTTAACGTTCTAAAGAAGGTTTGAAGACACATTTCCGAGTCCAGTCCCCCTGGGGGGCTGTGGGTGCGGCGAGATTTGTGACCTTTCGCTGTTTTATCCTCTCAAAATTTGAGTGGCTCTTGTCTCAAGTCCCTCTACCTGTAATCACCTAGCATTTCCCTCTCACCTGCTCCGCATTCAGCGCGAGCACCCGAGGGCGGCCCCTGCGTCCCAGGGCTCGGTGAGAGCTCCTCCTCCAGCAGCTTTCAAGTGCTGACGCGCGCTTGAACTGAAAACTCCCAGTTTGTCAGCACTCTTCACTCTTTCCCCCCGTAGCGGCTCCCCCGTTCCTATCCCGCAGCCCCGTGCACCGCTGGCAGATGAAGTCAGCATCTTTCACACACTGTTTACCATAACCCATTGGCTATACTTTATCCTGCGTCCACTAATGAGAAGCTTTGATTTGGGGGGGGCTGCTCTTTTTTTTTTCTTTACTCAGGTAGTCCAGGAACAGATCGGTGGCTAGGACTGGTGCCCCACCCTTGTCCTTTTTTGTTTTAATGTGGTTTATATGATTCCCTCCAGACTGAACTATACACGGCCTATTTTGCAGATGTAGACTATTGGCCTGCCCGGAGTTAATGGAGGGGAAAGCTCCTGCCCCCCTCCTGACACTGAGAGGGAATATGTGGGCGGAGAGAAATTTGTGGATGGATGACATTGCCATAAATGAACCTTCGGAAAAGGCAACTCTCCATCCTCGGCCTGTGTTTGAATATGGGCTTTGACCCGCACACCACCATGTGAGCTTGAATGTATCCCATAACCTTGAAAAGGATTAAGAGGGCGAAGAAATCCCCTCCGAGAAAAAAAGACGTAGATGCGAGGGTTTTTTTTCGCCCCATTAGCTCCAGCTAATGGGGATCAGAATAAAGATGTTTGAATTGTGTGAACTTTGACCCCCCCCCCCCCCCCCCCCACAGGGAAGCGACGGTGAGTCTGGGCCCAGAGGACAGCAGGGCATGTTTGGCCAGAAAGGAGACGAAGGAGCCAGAGGATTCCCGGGTCTTCCAGGTCCGATCGGGCTGCAAGTAAGTCGAAGTCTGCATCACATACAGAAACACACATGTCGGTTATTTTCTGGACACAACATCAGGTTGGACGCAGCCTAGTAGAGATGCTCATCACATTCCCTCTTGTCGGGGCGACACAGAACAGAATGAGCTCCTTCACACTTCTTAAACCCATAACAATTCATCTCTCCTTACATTATTTACATTACATCAAAACAGAGAATCATTTATTCATGCGGCCTCGGCTCCAAATAACGCTTTGTATTGCCGGCGGGCAAATAATGCTTTTTTTTTCGTCTTCCGCTCAAGGACAACGGTAAAGATCCATCACCGTCGCTAACACTCTGCGTTTGGCATTTTGCCGCCTCCGTTAATGGTGGAGGGGCGACTGACGTTGTTTCTCCTTCCCAGACCGCATCATCATCATTGTGAAGTAAACTGCTGCCCTGCAGTGCTTCCAGGCTCATATTTGATCAGACCTTTTCATCAATGCGTCCTATAACTTAATTTATCTAGTGTAAATATGTCTGGTATGGAGACGACTTACAGTTAACATACAGTGCTCACTGCATTGAGGACTGGGAGAGGGAGTCGGGATTTAGTTTGAAGAGGATTTGGATATTTAGCTGTGACGTTACGAATATTCTGTCGAACCACTAGGACTCCGGGTTAACAAAAACGTGGACTATGTATAATAAAGGCTTTAGAAAACCGCGACATCCAAGGGCTTTTTTCCACTTCAACACACATTAATCCATGGCTATTTTTTTTCTAATTTTCAATCCTAGTGGTTCACTGATTCCTGTTTTTTCTTGGAATAATGTTCTTGGAGTATACTAAAATGTCGTGGTCCTGAGGGAGGAAATACTGTGTTCTACTTCTTTCCTCTTCTCAGAATAGAATAGAAAGCCTTTACTGTCACTTAAACTAAGGCTATGTTTTGCGCTACCTCTGCCCCGCCCACTTTGCTCTATGCAGCGCTGCTTGTGTACTCAAAACTGCAACAGAGAAAAAAAGAGGAGGAAAATACGCCCGAGCGTTGACTCATTAAAACCCGCTAGCTGGAGTCAAGCAAAACTTGCTCTGCTGGCAGTGAATAGAGGAACGGCACACTCGAGAATATTTCAGTCAATTATCCAAGGACTCGCTGAGGATGAAATGAGAGCGAAGCCCCGCTGGTCAATAGGGCCAGATAACATTGTTACTAAGTGCAATTGGTTTTTAATTGGGCATAATGCACTCCATCTCCCCTCTTTTAATTGCGTTTGACTAAGCTGCCCTTCAATAGACGGTAGCAGCCACCGCGAGCTTCAGCTCTTCAATTCAATTATCTGTAGCATTAATGATTTTTGACCATGGGGAACGAATGGCCTCGGTTCGAGAGCCCCCCGTCACGTGGGGCCGCGTTTGCCGTGGAATATGGGAGTCCTCAGTGGGAGGATGAGTTCGTCAGATTAGGAGGGCGAGATGGCGAGAGGCGATTAAGAATCTGATTTGATTTTGTCTGGAGAGGCTAGTCTGAAAAATGTAGGGGAACATGCCAAGTCTCTCGGAAATGTCTCGTTGTAAAAGTGTGTGTTTTTTGTCAGGTCTGTTTCATCATCTCCCCGTTCCATTAGTTCATATATTTCACAAACATGCCTTACAAAGTCCAGCGCTGATCAAGGGCCTGTCACATCCAAACATTATGCACGAAATAAGTTGATGCTTTATTTATTTTTCCATTCTCGCCGCCCCCGTGCTCTATTACTCTGACTAACGTCCCAGTCAGAATCGGTTATAAATTAGCCTTCGCTGCCGACGACGCAGGTACAGTAAATCAACCAAATGGGCTGAAACTACACACGCGTGATGTCGGTGATCGATATCCGTGTCATCTGGGGTTCACCGTAACTTATCATTACCCCCGGCTTTCCACCCACCTATTGATAGTGCACGCTCCGACGTCGGGAGTTAAACCAACACGACGGATAATAAGTGCAATTGTGCCGATAGACAATAAGCTACAACTGCGAAGTGAGAGCGCCTTGGTTTTTTTTTGTTTTGTTGCAGGTGCACCTTCCCAAGTTGCGTTCAAAACTGCCTTAGTCGAGCATGATCGAGTCCCAGAGCTGGGTAATATGCAGCGGCCGTGCTTTCATCCCTTTGTTCCCACTTTGATAGATGGAGCTCCCACCCTGTAATCCACACTCTGATTATTCCCAACACTCCCACACCCTTTAATTACAATAAGTGTCTTTTTTGACTAATTGTGTGTTTACACTCTGGGGTTCTGCTTGTATTAATGCACCCCCCATCACATTGCATCCCAGAGCCCACCATTCAACGCGCGTCATCCGAGACTGCCCGGTTAATGAGCTGCAGGGATGTGTTCGCGCTCCTGCGTCTGCACTTTCTAATTGTGTGCTTTTCCGTCTCACATGACCTTTTTTTTTGTTGTTGTTGTTGTTGTTGTTGTTGTTGCTGTTCTGAACACTATTTGTCTTCTCCTCAGGGTTTGCCCGGCCCTCCCGGTGAGAAAGGGGAGAACGGAGACGTCGGCGCAATGGTGAGCGAGGCTCTTTGTGTTTCAGCAATTCACATTGTTTGCACGTACAACCCGGCGAGCTGGGGAATCTGCGCTGATTGTTCTGTTCTGAAGGTTTGGCAGCGTTGCCATTCGGTCGGCAGATGTTCTTGAAGTCTGGGAGACAAAAACATTTCACATTATCCTGCTTTGAAATACTTTTATTATTTTTTTCCCCCCCAGTAGTAATACTACAATAAGGGTACAAAACGGGTAAATCAGAACAGACAAGTATTGTGTACAATTACTGTATCCAGGTTTGATTTTCTCACATACCCGCACACCAGCACTCGAGCACAAGCGGACACATCTGTGTCTGACTCTATTATTCACAGAGTCATATTTTAGGTCTAGACTTTGCTTGTGCTGAGCCACAGCTGAGTGGTACGTTCCCGGGCCTCAAAGAGTCACTGCCAAGACGTCACGTGTTGAACAAAAAAAAGGAAAAAGTTGCCATTCAAATTCCTGGTTTCTAAAATACAGGCAGGTGTCATTACACAGCAAGTTCCTCAAAATAATCAAATCTGCATGTGGTTACTTCAGATTAATTTTGGCTGCCCTTCCTTGTACAGTATAGGTCGGCACGATTTCATACGACATTACTTCAAAGGGAAGATATAATACCAAGAAAAAAGAATGACTGCCGTCGGTCGGACATGTCTGTTCCCATATGAAATGTATGTATTTCCCATAAAGTATCAAAGAGCGCTGTACTGTTGTACGCATTTGAAAAACAACGTCATGGCACCCGACGGTTCTTTCGGATTTATTAGTAAGGTTTTCGTAGGGCTATACTGGACATCAAGTAAGATTGTGTTTTTGCTGACAGGGTCCACCTGGTCCTCCTGGCCCAAGAGGTCCTCAGGGTTCCAGCGGAGCCAATGTAAGTTTGATTGTTGGCATTGTTCATACACATATTCATTTCCAAATTATTATTTCAAATGCCATGTTGTCCGTAATTCTTACTTTTCATTAGACAATCTGACAAACTAATGCCAATGCAATTGATCCTCAGGGTGCACAAGGACCTCCCGGTGGTATTGGTTCGATGGGAGGTGTTGGTGAGAAGGTAAGAACCTAAAATGACCAGAATGGTTTTCAATGTTTGTACTTTTCAGTCATAATAAGTGAATTATACCGATTTTTTTCTATTTCTCCTTCCGAAGGACATTGTCATATTTTACTGCTGTGTGAAAAAAGATGAAGCTAGTCAGCTGATAACACTGTGTTTGTGATGTTGTAATGATGGTGATCCACATCCTCTCTGCGCCGTAACAGGGAGAAAACGGCGAGGCTGGAAACCCAGGGTCACCCGGAGAGCCTGGTATCGGGGTAAGTGCGCTGTCCTGCTCAAGTACTTCTCGTCTCATCTCTGAGAGCGTTTCCTTAATCCGCAAAAGAAACGAGGGGAACTGATAGTTTCTGTGTGTGTAAACAGTACTTCAAAGTAGCACGGCACACAATCCGGCAACGTGCGCAAATCGTCCCCCATCCAACTGTGACTGTTTAAAGAATGAGAGTATCTGTGTGTGCAGCTGCTCAAGTTACGGCTGATGTGCAGAAATGCTCGCAACCTGGGGGCTTCTCAGCGGATAATTACCTCAGCCACCATTTCAATACCTCCACCAGCCCGTGGTGTCATTAATCGCAAACTCCTATACCAGGCTGAGTTGTTTAGTACCAATGTCTCCAAAAATAGAGTTAAATGACAGGACGTTCCCTTTTTTTTTTTCATAGGCATGCCATGCACAAAGTCTACTTTTTTTACTTTCCAGTCGAATAAATCAGAGTAAAGAATTCACAGCAGGCGACCCCATGTCGAACGTCTCAGATCAGAGCAGTGCCAATCGATCCAGACTGAGCAGTAAGACATCTGCCGGAGAGGCCTCACCTTACGTTAGGGGGTACGGCCCAGTCGCCCTCCGCCAGTCGCGAGTCCATCAGGTTGTATTGACGGGTCCGTCCGCTGCCACGCATCTGTTTACAGTGACACAGAGGGCCCGTGTTGCACATCACATCCAGATCAATTTCAAAAAACGGTGCCATGCTGGCATCGACCAGAGAGCCACTCGGCTCTAATAGGCCAACTAACGATTCTGGGCTTGTAATTATGCCTCAGCCTCTCCTCTGAGTCATGGCCAACACTTTTGAGACACCGTGTCAGCTAGTACCGGATATTGGGATGATAAGGCGCGTAATCATTCACCAGATGAAAGCAGGATTTTAAAATATGAAAACTCCATTTCCGTTTCTTTTTCTCCCCCCTGGCCTTTCTCCTAAAGTTCTTGGGAGTCAGCCCCGCGCAACTTTTTGACGCCAGTTGAAGTGACGGATGCGATAACACGTTTGTCCACGGGCCTCGTTCAGCGTGCTATCGTCATAGTGAGTGTCTTCATGCTCACAAGCCTTTTCATGCATTTTCCCCTCAGGGCCCCAGAGGAGAGACCGGTGAGAAGGGAGAATCTGGCCCCCCAGGAGCTGCCGGACCCGCCGGTGCCCGCGGACCCCCCGGAGACGATGGACCCAAGGGAAACCCTGTATGTCAGCTCCTCTGACACACACAAACACACACACACACACACACCGCCATGACGGATGCATTATTAGAGCTGTCAGCGACAGCATCCCCGCGTGATATTTCTCAGCCGAGCTGTCTGCTGCCAGAGCTGTGGTTGATGCGGTGTCACATGTCTAAGTAAAGATCAGTCTTCTCAGTGTCTCGATCTGTCTGCAGGGTCCTGTCGGGTTCCCGGGAGACCCAGGCCCCCCTGGCGAGCCTGGCGCTGCTGTAAGTGCTGCATTTATCCCTCAGTCATTCTAATGGTGTTGCATCATGTTTGATGAGTATTATAACAGTGAGTGAATAAACATTCAATTCATTTATGTTTGTGTATCATAAAATGAAAAGTGAAAAGGAAAAAATATATATATATATTCGTTACCATTTGAGATTAAATCTTTAGAGTTAAGTTAAATGTAATTAAATTGCCATCTGTTATTGGCTCATTTTTTGTATTTCAATTTTTTTCAGGGTCTTGACGGGTTAGGCGGCGACAAAGGAGATGATGGAGAGGCCGGTCAACCTGTAAGTCTGACGTGATCTGAAGTAGTAAAAGCTTTGCAAGTGAACATATTAGACATGTCAGCCAGTTACATTCTGCTCAGCGATGTGGGCGAACAGAGCGACATTCCCTCCTTGATGTTCACCATAAACCTGATGATGCGGAATAGTTTGAATTAGCATCATTTACTCTTTTTAAATTCAAAATCTAGTAAAACTAGGAAATGGAAATTTAAAGGTCTATCAGTATCATATTTGTTAAATGCATCACAGTTTATTATTATCAAAATTCTGTGTTACTAAAATGTACGATTACAATATTCCAAGGAGAACGGTGAATCTGTGAATCTGTGAAAATGAATGTCACTTTTCCCAAAGCTCTTCAGTTTTCTGTGTGTGACGTGGAGTTAAGTGTTCCATCTACTCAACTTTAGGGCCCTTCAGGTCCATCTGGTGAGGCGGGTGTACCAGGACCTCCCGGCAAAAGGGTGAGTACGTTTCACAAAACGATGCACGAGATAAGAGGCGTGATAGAATCATTTTGGATAGAGATGAATCTGGAGGCGGAGGGTGACCAGTTGTGAATTTGACTGGCAGTAATGTGGAAGCCGTAGATTTGCCGCTGTGGCTGCTGTCAGGAAATGAACTTGTCACTTTAATTTCTGGCGCTCGATGCCATTCTGTCACATCGGACTTGAGCAGAGATTATTCAATTTCTCCGGTGTAGCATTTTTACGATACCTTCCATTTACTCCAATAATGTTTTACAGTGAGCGATAAAGCATGCCGTCATTTTACTTTCACCCTCTTTATTGTTCTTATTCATTCTCTATTATGTACTTCAGCAGAGATGATGCTCAGTAAAATCAAACTCAATCTCCAGAGCGTCACGATCAACTGCAATCATATCGTTGCAACTATTGTATGCATCACTCATTTAGTATACGTATAATTCTGAGTACATTTACCCAAGAATTCCACCATAATACATATCATTAATCTAAATAGTTCCATGTTATATTACTGTCTACCTCCTGGTACGTCACTTAAATACAGAGGAAAAAGTTATATTTGTTTATAAACTAAAATGCATTGATTGCTAATGGTTAAACCAGCAATCCTTACGGTGTGTTACTTATGATAAAACCATCTCAGATACGTTCAATTTATTATCTGTTCAATGAGGGACAAATACATACTTCACAAAAACAGCAAAGAATAAAGGAAAGTTAAAAAGAAAAGAAAAAAACTAATACAAATTTGTGGAGCAGAACTTGAACTGATTTATTTTCTGCTTTTGCACTTTTGATGAGTGAGGACAGGGACCGACCTAGTGATTCTGCTAACTAGAATGTAAAGTAGCAAAATCTACTTTCACCTCCGCCACGTACCAGAGTGAACTTGTTATGACAACCCTGACAATAAAGCCAATAAAGCCCTGTCTGTGTTTTTGCAGTATTATCTGAGATGAAATGACCTTTGATAGATTTTTGCTTCACTGCCAAAAGATATTATTTCTTTAAGCCGCTGGCACTGTAGCTTGGTATGGTGAGCACTTTTTACTCCCAGAGATCTGTATTCCAATGGGTCGGTGTCCAGGTGACAGAGGTTATGGAACAAATTAGAGCCCAGTTCCATGTCCATATTAATGGACTTTGTGATATGATTTTTCATCCCTCACCGAGGTAATTCTGGGTCAGTCTCTTTCCCAATATCTCTTCTAAATTGACTCCGGATCGGTGGTCATTCATGCATGTGGCTGCTTGACTACTTTAGCACGCACACATACACACACACACACACGCACACACACACACACACACACACACACACACACATTCAGGACACATCCACTAATGCACATACACAGTTGTCGAGGCTCATAACCTACATTGAGCACCGGTGGCTTTTGTTTGCTCTGTTTGATTATGGTTTCTAATGGCAAACGACAGCCCACTTACAAGGTTCTGACCAGAGGCTGTTTGGGGAAAAAGCTGATGTGCTTTTAGCCCGGTACGTCTGCAATGTAGGGCAATTTGCCCGCGCCGGTGACGTGTGGCCTTGCATTACCTCCTCTCTTAAAAAAAGATTGAAGGTCAGAGAATATGCTCAGCTGGGACGGTTAGTGTGTACGTGAAACTGCTCGTTGCCAGTTTAGATAATTACCTGCAATGTGTTATTTTGAATGGTTTGTAAAAGGTGTATTGTGAATTAGCCGGTTAATTACAATGATATGTTTGTTCATTTCAAGTATCCATGCACAAAACTCTTCACAGCATTGTTTTTTTCTCTTCTTTTTAGGGACCTATTGGAAAAGCAGGTCAGGAGGGCCGACAGGGAGAAAAGGGATCCAAGGTAAGTGGCTAACTGTGAACTGTGAAGTGTTTTACCGTTAAGTGTGGATCCTAATCTAGCTGGTATCAGGGTTGGATTAATATCGCGAAGCAAAGAAAGGCCTTAATACAGCTCAATATTTATACAACGACAACAGATCAAATGACAGCGTGCAATGTGAACTGGCCTCTCTCGCAGTGATAAACCTAGAGAAAATGAGCAGAATCTGCAGCCTCCCCTGACTTTACAGAGCTTCCTTGTGAGTTTCAGCTTTTTTTGTTAGGCTGTCCGAAATTTCTAAAATTCATCAGGTCATTCAGACCCAACAAATTCATTATAAAAAAAATATTTTGTAAAATATTTAGCAGCTCAAATTGGAAAGGTTAAAGTCACAGACCAAAATTAAAAATTCACATTTATACATCCGGGCTACAAAGGATAATCAATCAAGCCTCGGTAGAAACACTCAGTTCAAAGTTTAAAAAAACTAAATGAATCAAGCTAAATGAGCTTTGCTTTCAAATTTATAGGTGATGCTTTATTTTAGAAATTAACAGATTTCCTAAATATTGTCTTTTCCTGGAAATAACCCTAATTTAATACTCAAAAATTGGGGAATATAGAGAAAGGGTTCAACTGGTACACATCTGGTACACAGTTATTGCTGGTATTACTTGCTAGCATACAGTCAATGTGAAATTCGTCTACAGGCAGCATATAATTCAACATGCACAGTATGGACAATGAGCTTTACAGTAATAAATTCATATTCATGGATTTACATTGAGTTTTTTCAAGGATATTTGCTATTTTTCCAGTAATCAGTAACTTCAATATTTCATTTACAAGAAATATCCTTGGCTTTTTAATGACATTACAGAACCATAAAGAAAGTGTTAGACAGTGATATATTTTTATATTACGCATAAAGTTTTGTATAAAAAGTATTTCTTCTTTCTTCCTCTCCCCTCTGTACATGAGTGCCTGAAGCCATAAAATGAAGTTATATAAAACAAAAGTATACAATAGAAATGAAATGTGAGTGCTGCTAGATTTGGAGTTGATGAGCTAAAGAACTAAGCGACACCCATTCAAACGCAGTTCCTCCATTGTCCTGCTCCGGGCGAGTTTGTCTCACAGAAGCAGCAGTGGGGTTTCTTTGAGCCTACCGGTGGATTTGATTTCTTTGTTAAAATCCATAAATGCGCCAGTGTTTACACAGTTTGAAGAGCATCAAATGGGAACAATCTGTGTAAGCCTTAGAGAAACTGTCAGAGAAATCTGAGGGTTCAAAGAAATCCACAGACAGAAAACCTGACAAATCTCCGACACGGCCTCTTTTGTTCTTTCTCCATCTCTTTATTCCTCTTCTACTCAAGTACACACTGTGAGACAGAAACACACACCTTGTGTATATATATATATATATATATATATACAAGGTTCCACATTGACGTCAAGGATTAGAGTTGATGTGATGGAGACGAGACAAAGTCTGCGTGGGGATCCTTGAGTGTCAAATCCAGGCCTAATTGGTTGTCAGAACAATTTAATCCCCTCCCCCCTCCGAGTCGATTGTGACATCTGTGGAGCAATACATGAAAAAAACAAAACAACAGATGAGTTCTGGTAACGTTTGATCTGCGGGGATGGAACAAATCCTTGAATCTTTCCAATCGGAGGTTTTGACTAAGGAAAAAAACATTGCAGAAAATCGAACAATGTCACTTTCGGATACAAAATAGCTTTAATTGTAATGCCAACATTGTTATCACTCCTGTCAGATGTGTTTGACTTTGATCCTGACATGCATGGTTCAGGGACCAAAAGACTTTGCCTGCATTACAAAGTATTAAAGGTATGAAGTGGAGTGTTAGTCCGCCCTCAAGGACACACATGTAGTCCTTTTCCACCAAGAAGAAAGAGTTCTGGCGACCCTGAAAGGAGAGTCATTCTGATTTCTTTTCCACCAATGTCCCTTTTTGTTTGACAGGGAGAAGCCGGAGCCGAGGGACCTGTCGGGAAAACTGGACCTGTGGGACCTCAGGGTCCTAATGGAAAGTCCGGTCCTGAGGGTCTGCGTGGAATCCCTGGCCCTGTTGTGAGTAGATTCCGTTGACTTAGTAAACAGTTCATTTTGAATTGCCATAGGTTTAGTCTCTAATGACAAATGCAGAATTTAGTGAAACATGGTATTCCAATGATTCTCGTGTGATTAGCCAAATATTTTAATTAGTTATTCCTTTTTTTCAGGGTGAACAAGGACTCCCTGGCGCTTCTGGTCAAGACGGCCTTCCCGGACCTCTTGTAAGACATCTCCTTCCACCCTCCAACTAAAATCTGCATCGACTCACTGCGTAGATGTTGATACTGTAAAAAAACAAATAAAAAAAACATACTGAATGCATGATACTGCAGGACTACCTGCCCACGCCTTGTTAAAAAAGTGTCTGCGTGTTGCATGGCGTATTGTTTACAGCAGGTGGGGGGGGGGGGGGGTTTCAGAACAGTCACCATGAATGCAGAGTCCCGCTCCGGCTCCCACTGTAAAACAATATGAATTCATATCACTGTCAGCTGTGCTTGACAAACTGATTCTATCTCTCCACAGGGACCCCCTGGACTACCCGGCATGAAAGGTGACTCTGGATACAAGGGAGAAAAGGCAAGACGTTATTACGATGCTAATCTCAAATTGCTTCACTGTGTATTCCTCATATCTGCTCACGCACCTTATCTGACGCCTCCAAAGTAAGCAAACGCCGGCGGCCTGTTGCCTCTATCTCTTTGTTCGCCTCTCCCCCAGTGAGATGATGAAAGGTTCTGCTCAGCGAGGAGTTTTTTTTTCTTCTTCTTTTCCACACAGTGGTTTGATGCAGTGGATGAATATGTATAAGTCCAATAATATCATCCTCGTAATGGTCATTGGTTTAGTGCCAGCATGCAGTAGTTCACATGCAGATGGCGGTAGCTCTGCAGAGCAGCAGGTGCCGCCGCAGACCACTGTTGTTAAATATGACGACCACCATAAACGCACTAATTATTCATAGGCAGAAAAAAAAGACAGCGCTGAGGTCGTCGGGTCGGGCATCGTGCATAAAGTTGGAGGTGATTTAGCATATTTCGTTTCACTTTTTTTTTTTAAAATGGCATTTAATGCTTACTTTTAAAAATCAAACGTCTATAATTGGCTAAATTATGTTTCGGCAAATGGATGATTAGTCCAAACATTGTTTTGGTGTCTGCTTTTTTGTTTCTGTGCTTTTTGTTTTTGTCTCACATTTCTGTTGCTTTTTTTTTCCTCTCTTTCTTCCGACTCCAGGGTCATCCGGGTTTGATCGGTCTGATCGGCCCCCCCGGTGAGGCTGGAGAGAAGGGAGACAGAGGTCTGCCTGGACCTCAGGGAACTGCAGGAGGCAAGGGTGATGCCGTAAGTCTATCTCTGTGTGTCAGGCAGACTGCGCTTCCCTGACTGCACGATCCTAGTTGTTTCCTGAATAATGTGAAAAGCATATAGCAATACAGGTGCATAGTAAAGTGTGACAATGCTTAAATAAATATAGCATCTAGTTATGGTCTTCAACTATATTGCCCTTCTCTAGCTGTGAGACATTTTGGACTAATACATGCAATACATTTTCTTAAATGATTTTCTCATGTGCTGCTTTCTGATCCATGTCATCTATTCTCTGTTATCAGGGCTTCGGTGGTTCCCAGGGTCCTCTCGGCCCCCCCGGCCCCCCTGGTATTTCTGTAAGTTCCACTTCTTGTCAAACAAACATGTTTGTTTGTTTTTCACTCTTCATACTTAACTTTATATTGCTTTGTCAACAGGGCGCTCAAGGACAAAAAGGATCCAAGGGATCAACTGTAAGTCAACTCAAAGTTTCCATCCTTCAGTCAGTGTTTTTATGCCATTTCATCTGGTAATGTGTGTTTGATAAGAGTGTGTTCCCTCAGAAGTACGTCGACGATATCCTGTGTTCTCTTTTTTTCAGGGATCAGCTGGTCAGAAGGGAGACACCGGACTGATTGGACCGCCTGGAGCCCCTGTAGGTTACCTGGGACAAGGATGGGACATGTTCAGAAAATCACCTCTTGATGAACAACGTGTGACCTTTCACCTTTGTTTGACCTTTCACCTTTGTGCTCCAGGGTCCGCCCGGTGACTTCATCCAGCCGCTGCCCATCCAGCACGCGTCCAGGAGGTCGAGGCGGCAGGCCGACATGCAGGGAGACGAGGCGCTGGCCGACTACGGTGTCGACGGCGTGGGCATGGAGGGGATGGAGGACGTCTTCGGATCCCTCAACAACCTCAAACAAGACATCGAGCGCATGAAGTTCCCACTGGGCACCCAAGACAATCCTGCCAGGACCTGCAATGACCTGCGCCTCAGCCAGCCTGACTTCCCAGACGGTAAGAGTGATGACCGAGAGTTTAGCCCCACCAGCACCACCACCACCTCTAAACAGTGTCCTCCCACTGTCCAGATTCCAAAAATCCAGACAGAGAGGTGATAAAAAACGTCGGTGTACTCATCTGAGTCACCTTCAGTTATCATGGCCTTGGAGCAATTAGGCTTTGAAAGCGGCAGTCCCTTACTCGTGCCCAGCCTTTTTTGCCTCCCAGGCTATTTTTCACACCGTCCTGTCAAAATATCCAATTAACTGTAAAGTACGACCAAAAAGAGAAGCCAAATCTGTGATCGGATCTGATAAATTATATTTCTATCGATTAATCAACCATACAGCTCCGAAGCAAAGCTGGAGCCCCCGATAGAAATATAGATGACCACTTTTGTTTTCAAACCCTCCCTGTTGAGATTCTCCCGAATGAAATACTTAATACATCAGTCTTCTTGTTGTGTTGAGCAATCTTGCCAAGGAGAAAATGAAAAAACAGCTGTCAAAACTTTCTTGAAGGCTAAAGCAATGCTTCATACCATGACTGTGTTTGTCTCCCAGGTGAATACTGGATCGATCCAAACCAGGGCTGCATAGGAGACTCCATCAACGTGTTCTGCAACTTCACAGCAGGCGGAGAGACGTGCATCAGCCCAGATAAGAAATCCACCGGAGTAAGTGACTGTCGGCGTCGGACGAGTGCGGCACCGCTCGGAGCCGAGTGGTGTTTGATGGGGTTCTTTTTTGTTTTCTTCTTAATTGTAGGTTAGAATATCCAACTGGCCCAAGGAGTCTCCAGGTTCATGGTTCAGCGAATTCAAACGCGGCAAAATTGTGAGTCAGCCTCCACCACTTCTTATTTTCTTTTCCATTGACCCCCGGTAGACGGTCACATCCGTTTCTAGATAAGTTTTTCCATTTTGCCGCTTTATCACTTTGTCTCATTTACAGTTGCTCTTTCTCGCCCACCTCTCCCTCCTCTACTCTGACTCCCTCCGTCATACATCTCCTTCCCTTACCCTTTTCATACTTCCTCTTCTTTATTTCCTCCTTCACGCTGACCTTTACTTTAACCTTTCCTTGCTGCCTCCCTGTATTTTTCCCATGTGTTTCTTCTTTTTCCCCTTTTTTTCTTTTGGTTGTCTTATCCGCCATCTCTCCGTCCCCATCTCTCCGTCCCCATCTCTCCGTCCCCCAGTTGAGCTACGTCGACGTGGCAGAAAACACCATCAACACGGTGCAGATGACCTTCCTGAAGCTGCTCAGCTCCTCTGCGCGACAGAACTTCACCTACATTTGCCATCAGTCTGTGGCCTGGTACGACGCCAAGGCTGACAGCTATGACAAGGCGCTGCGCTTCCTGGGCTCCAACGATGAGGAGATGTCCTACGACAACAATCCCTTCATCAAGCCGCTGACGGACGGCTGCTCGGTAAACAACTCATTTTCCAACTTTTTTTTAATGTTGCAGCGAAACTTTTTTCCCCCCTATGTCCTATGAAATCCCATTAATCCTCACAAATACCAAGACTGCTGTAGGAAAAAAATTGTTCATACACAAGCAGACACGAAGAACCACGGGACGAATGTAGAATCTGATTTTGTACTGGCGGGTTCGCTTTCATTCTGTGTTTAATGTCTTGTAATTGATTTGGAAGGTGAAGCTGAAATGATTAGATGATTAACTGGTTTGTTGATCTACAGAAAATGAATCAATGCTTGTTTCAAATGCCAAATATTCTCTGGTTCCAACTTCTGGAATGTGAATGCTTACTGGCTCTGTGGATTTTTTTGTATTAAATAGAAAATGTTCTGACTCTTGATCAGTAAGTTAACTAACCCTCTGACAAACTTCCTCGAGAATGATCTAAACTGCTGTTGATGACTCGCCTGTCTGTCAGTTTCCTGCTCCCTAAAGACAAACATAAGAAATTGTCTTGTCTCTAGATCCATCTTCTGGCCTTTTCAAGGTCCGGGCTGTTGCTGGATGCTTTCATTTTATTGACGTGAAATGTGAAGAGAAATATCTTTGATTTTCCGAGTTCTTACATAACAATGTTTCTCCGAGACACACTCGGGCCACTTTACTCAAAGTCTTTGCCCTTTGCGTTTCGCAGCTGAAGAACGGCTATTCAAAGACGGTGATGGAGATCAACACTCCCCGCATCGACCAGTTGCCCATCATTGACGTCATGCTGAATGACTTTGGGGACTCCAACCAGAGGTTTGGCTTCGAGGTCGGCCCCGTCTGTTTCCTCGGCTAGACACGCCCCCTACTCCCGCTGAAGGACAGGGTCACAACAACACCCACATGCTGAGATCCGACATCCTTTACCTTCTCTCCCCGCGAAGCAAAAAACCTGTGTTTTTCTTTTGTTTGCTGAGAAGATCCACTCAAGCCCGGAGAAGAAGTGTGCCCTCCCCAAGGCCCTGTCATGAAAGCGCTGACCAGGGGAAACTACTCCTCGCCCTTGTAGGGCCAGAATCACATGACTTTGAGTGACATCAGGAAAAGGGCATTTGATGCCGTGGCGGACGGTGGCGCACTTTCAGCAACAGAGAGAGGATCCACTCACCCCAAGCCCCATCCTCCCTCGTCCTTCCCCTCCCACCAAGCCTCCCTCTCTGGATGCTCCAGGTGCTGCTGTGAATACAACCACAGAGGTGCTTTTGTGCAGAATCACAAAACACTCCAGGTGCTACAAGAAGTGCTTTTGATAAAACTGTAATTATTATTATTATTTTGTACAATATTGTTCCTTTCCGAATCCACTCTTCAAAAGAAAACAAAAACTTGCATGTGCCCCAGCTCTTTTTAAGTTTTTAAATAAATATTTGGTTAACTATATTAGAAAAAAATCTATAAGTATATTTGATGTTTTGTTAAGAACACACTTGATGAGATATGGTTTGTCTTTTTGAAAACATTCAAGACATAATTTGACATAAAGCCTCAATTTGTAAGTATAAAATAATCCTTTTGTAAATAATATAACTTTCACTATTTGACTTGTATGAGAACGAAACAAAACTGGAACACGACACTTGACTCAAAAAGTATTCTGTCTTTTTTTCATGTCATACCAGTAGGTATGTCCATTAGGAAATTAAGCCATAATAAGATGAGATAGTAATATAAATATTGTAAGAAAGGGCTTATTCTTCCAGACAGACTTTATTCACCCAGTTGTTATACCTCACTTTCTTTTAAAAATGTGGACATATTTGGCTTCTTATCCTTCATCCTCATATCTTGATAGCACAAATCAAGTTTGAACGTTTATTTGTGGTGGCTAACTAACAAAGAGGAAACATTTTTGTGTAGTTAAATTCATTCATTTGTGTTCTTCATTTTACTAATTCGCAAGACGTTCTCTCGATTTTCTTTGTAACAACGAACAAAAATGTTTTCATGTGCCTTGAATTGTTCTTTCAAAAATATTAAAACTGGATTCTGAAAGATGTCGGGTTGAATGTCTGTATTGTTGGCTGTCTGAGGCGTAGAAATGATTAGTGCTTTTATTTTTTTGTGATTCTGCGCTGCCTTATACATATCACCTTCCTTCGCCCTGTTAATTTAAGATTAGGGGGGACCGGTGGTTCGGGCTGTTTGGGCTCCTGCGAGTGATTCTGCTGAGCCCAGGTGCTGTGATCTCCTCCGCTTTCTTTCTCTGACTCAGACTTGACTTTGATCACGATCTGTTTGCATCTCCGCCTCCTTAGCTCGCAGCTATGCCAGCATAGACTTCAGAGCGGCTTTCAAACCTGTGTAATTACACTATGTTTACAACCTATGTACAACTGAAATAAATGTTTGGTGCTTTTGCCAAATGCACATCGCAATGGTTTGCATTCACTTGCAGATTACCCTGTATCCTAATAGTGAGCGGACTACATCACCTTAACCAATGAATTCAGCCAAATCATGATAGTGGGGTGGTCATGCAATGCATGTGTTCTGAAATCTAGTGTGTTTGGCATGACGACAACACTCCCAAGCCTTAAAGGGGCAGTAAGCGATTGTAAAGCGATACTTTTTTGTAATATCAGCTAATATTTCCTCACTCAGCCCTGGCTTCGTAAATCCAAAAACAAAACAAATGGCTCGGGTCGCACCAACAACACCGTGTGTGTACAGTTTGTAAAAGTCACTCGTCGACACCTTAAGATACATGCAAGTGGGTGGCGTGAGAGAAACAAGCTTTCTCCAAAAGCGCATACTGCCCCTTTAAACGGGCTTCCTAATTGCACTTTAATCAGACAAACTCACTCCAAAGTGCTATCTCTGCTTAAAAGTGCAGCTTTTAAAGCTAATTATCAGACTTTGTGAATGTTCTGTTCAGGGTTTTTCGAGTGGCTACAGTCAAAAGCTCGTTGTTACCCGTGAGCGTAAAGCAACCCGGTCAACCTCTCGCTCAACAACCACCAAAACTGAGACTTCGGTTACATTCATCCACACGAGGTGAACGGCGTATGACAGTGAAGCATTTAAAACCATCAGATTTTACTAAATAGATTTGAAACAAAATTAAATACGACTCTCCATCACATTGAAAAAAGTCCCAAAGAAAGAAAAAGGAAGAAAATCTGGTATGTTTATTGTGCAGGTTTTCCTGTCGTCATGGTGAAAGAAATATGGGAAGGACTAAATCTGTCAAAGCTAAGGTTCTTGCTGTTAGGTGTTTGGTTTAGTTAAATTTTTGTGTCTGGTTGACAAATACTCAAAATGAGCTGGAGCCTTTTTTCCCCCATCCCTACCATTTATATTGCTGTAAAGGATTTGGGCTGTCAACACTTTTCCACAATGACAACACTGACAACCCAAAAGGCTCAGCTGTGTCCAAACGGCCAAGCGTCTCTGACCACAGCTTGATTAACAGTGTCACTCGTCTCCGGCCTGCCAAGTACATAAAACATGTAATGGCGGTGCTTTATACTCTAATAAAATGTTATTACGGCGTCAAAAGCAACAACAGACCATTGGCCACCGTTAAATATTTATGCACCCTTGTCTGATGTCAAGTTGTCAGGAAGCTCCTCAGACAGAGCAATGGGTCTTTTACAAAGAAGTGATTTGGAAGACGAAGGACGGCTGACAACAGTCATGAACATGCATCAAGTTTAAATTGTGTGCTACGCCAAACCTCTTACTCGTCTTCAAAAGCGAACAATTTCACGTCACTCAGTGGTTCTGCTGGTTTCAGCTCACCTGGTGGGATTATCACTTTTTGTGCCTCCACACTGGCGACGGCTGTCGCCTGCAACTATATCCAGCCGCAACCGTCGCATGGACGTAAAGGACGCAAGTTGAACTTGTTTGAGTTTGGACTATGGTTATCGGTAATTGGCTGAGGTTATGATAATGGCCGTGGCCTGTGAAGTCATTGTTTGTAGAAGTGTGATTTGTAGGGCCTGCAAGGCTGCAGGTTGCACCCATCTTCGTGGCTCTAGGCTTTATGTGTTCGAGTCGTCCATCCGTCAGACTCGAAGATAAACCTATTTGATTTTGGTGGTCAAGGTGACTGCGACCTCGAGTCCGTCGCATTATTGCGTACGCATCTGGCACAAACGTACACATGTCAAAGGTCAAGGCCATTGTGACCTTACGAAGTATGTTGTGTGTTACTATACAATATTGTACACGTAATACATTTTTTAAATTCGAACAAACTTTTTACTGCATATACAGTATAATCTGAGTCTGGACAAACATGGAGGAAAACTAACTGCAACTCGACTGGTTGGAGGAAAACATACAACCACGACGTGGTAATTCTAGTTTACGAGTCTTTGACATAATAGAATATCTAAAAACTGTGCTGGTAATGAGTTTTATCTGTTGCATTTGAAATCACGGTTTTACACCTCAATCTCGCCCTCGTCTTGGCAAAGCCTTTAAGCTACACAAAAAGAAAAGAATGTTTTGACTTTAATGAGGATTGGAATAATTGTTTTAATTCTTCTGTATGAATCACTACATCTGTTGGCTGCAGTCTGTGCACTTGATAAACCTGTTGTTGTGTGTGTTGTTGTTCAGTGAAAATGGCAGAATCCAAACAATTAAAGAAAACCAAGGCTGCAGACCAATGAGAGGATGTTGCCAGTGGTACAGGGGAAGCGTTCTCACTCTAAACGTATCCTCTCCAAACCCAGCTAGTTACAAACTGATCCCAAAACATCGTGTCAAAATTTAAGGGCTGCCGTGGGCTGCAGTCACATCTGATGAGAACCTCCGCTATTCTTCACACATTTTCTCAACCCGTTTAATCCTTTTCCGGGTCATGGAGGACCGGACTGTGTATCCCAGCTTGAATTACGCCAGAGGACATGAGAGCGCGCAGGGAACTTTCAAGGCTTACATGAAGAGAAAGACACTCACATTTGGACACTTCAAGTCTCAGATTCTCCTTAATTCGATGGTTTTAAATCGGGGGGGATAATCCAGCCACCCCCAGTGCCGATACAACGATACCATTATAAGGCATGTGATCAAATGCAGTGATTGTATTTTGTGTTTTTTATTCTATTTGTGACGTCCAGAAAATTGAGTAATATTGCAAATATGGCATTTGCCTTGGTTTAACCATCAGTATCGTGCATGGGCAATCCTACTAAAAGGTACGTTAGCTATATGATTAACATAGCCGCATGTTACTTTTTCAACATTAACATGCGGTTTGCGTTTCCCCTCCAACTGCTTCGGGCACAACACTTTAAGACAAAGAGTTTGAAACCCCTGTTGTACTGGAAAGATAATGGATGTTCAAAGAGTTGTTGTAGAGTTTGTAACTAAAGCAAAATAGCAAAGACAAGCGTACACTCTCCTGGAGGAAGGATGATAAAGAAGACTTGTCAAGCCAACACAATATATTTTCATATTTTATTTTGAGAGGAATGCTAGAGTCAGCTTGTATCGACTGGTGTCTCTTTTGTAGCAACATTGTTCTCTCTGTTGATATTTTCTTGTTGCAATTTTCGAAAGCGTATTCGAACTGCAAAAGATGCCCCCGCGCTCATCATGTCATAACCAATTTGAAATGGAATGAGCCGCAGAGCAAGCAGGGGCTACTGTTGAAGCTCATCAGGAATGCAGGTCATAGCTTACAAAAAACCTTTGTTCCGGTGTGCCAAGAAACTTCTGTCTCCTTCTGTCAAACACTCTTTGAGTTCAGTATTCCCCTTTCAAACAGTTTCACTGGGAAGCACTCCAACAACGCTGTGCATCGTTGCCCAACCCGTCACTTCACCTCAACCTGCTGCTGACAGCTGATCTAAAGATGGCCTTGAGACACCCCTATAGTCCATAGGTCTCCAATTTACAGCATTGCCTTGCCTCACAAAAAAAGCTAAAAATCTGATCACCCCACACACGTGATCTCGGGAACCATGTTTGTCCTGGCATATCAAAGTGGATGGCGGGTGGATAGGGTGAAGGTGACTCCTGCAGTCAAGGACTCTTGGGGAAGGTCTGAATGACACTATAGAAGCCTGTGGCTCGGGCCCATTCAGCCTTACGACAGAAAGGATAAATGTTACTATCCATTCAAGAGATGTGTCTCCCCAGGTGGATGGGAGAGTGAACAGTTTTCTCGAGTGAGTTATTTGTCCCGCTTATCAACACGGTCAGCAGTTTGTGAGCTTCAGTAGAGGAAGTGACACACAGCTCATGGAGACAGTTTAAGGTACTCAAAAATTTGTACTCCTACTCTAAGCCGTAACATGATACATGTAGTACCATATTAAGTGTTTCCGGTGGTGTCCTAATATTCAATGTCCATTGCAAATAAACATCCATTATTAAGAAAGAATATGCTCCAAGGATTCTAGTTGTTTGTACATTCATGGTACATTCAGAGCAGGAACTGCTAATAACTCATTCAGAATACCATTAGTTGTGCCGTTTGCAAAATTATTAAGTATGCAATATATTTTTTCCATTGTAGTGTCTTTTTATCAATATATGTAATGTGAGTAGCACATGTGGTTTACGTTTTCTTACTCTGGAATGTTATGCTGGGGGCTTCCTGATAACCCCTGACCTTTCCTTTAACCCCTCTTTTGTTTAGTTCTTACATAAGATAACCCGAAGGAACCAGATGTTCTTTCTTTAGATAACAACGGACCTATATAAGTGTAAACCCGAAGCAGTGTCTGCCGAGCTGTCCTTTTGTGCCGGACTCTCTCCAAGTTCTGCAGTGCTTGAATTGATGCTGGTCTTTTTGTAATAAACCTTTATATACAATCAAGACGGTGTCGGCGGACTTCTCTTCAATACATCTTCACATCATCGCTACTTAGTATACAACACCATAAACTTTGAATGAGTTAATTATAGTTACATAGTTAGACCGACTTCCGCGTGCGCCGCCATGTTTGCTCCATCAAGTTGAATACGGCTGCCCAAAAGGGACAAAACACTCAATTTTTTCAGCGCTGCCGGAAACCGGAAGAGGAATCAGCTGTCGCGTTCTTCCGTGTGTCTGGCCGTTTGTCTTTATGCTGCTCTCCATTAAACCTCGGAACTCAGAACTCTGAAATCGTGTTAATCGTTCCAGTATAATCTCGGTACTCGGAATTACGACCTCCGAGTCAGAAATTGCAACTGAAACACCCGTCGAAAAAACCCCCAAAAACAACAACACCCCAACTTCCGGGATCCGAGTTCCGAGGTATAATGGAACGCAGCATATGACCTAATGTGATCTCTTGTTCAATTTTTTTTATATTTCATCTTTAACTTGGGAAATTTATTTTATCTTTAACTTCTGAATCTGCAGTCATTTTAAATTAAACAACTCTTTTCCTCATCGTGTTTACGCAGCGTATATGTAAATTACGCGCGTTGCCATCATCAGTGATCTCGCACTCTTCTTCTTCACCTGCAGCAGCTGTATATATATATGTGTGTGTGTGTGTGTGTTCGGGTACTATATATATATATATATATATATATATATATATATATATATATATATATATATAAATTTAAGCCCGAGCTGCAACTTCAGTCGGCGCACCGCTGCCGGTGGTTCCTCCGCGCGCACGTCTACGTTACCAGCTGGAGTCATTACGAAGTCCAGCGAGGCAGCTGGATGATGTCACATCCGTGAAGACAGACCGTTCCCCGTGTGACCTCGGGATGCTTTCGCTGCCCCACAAACTTTTCTCCCCCCCCGCACAGTGACGATGCTTCTCCCCGCTGCCCACCTGCCATGCGTAACGGGGACGAGAGGATGGATGAGGCCGCCCCCCCTCCCCCTCGCTCTCCTCCTCCTCCTCCTCCTCCTCCTCCGCCGCCGCCGCCTCGCCAGGAAGCCAGGGGGTTCTACCAGCGCAGTGGACGCGGTGGCGCGAGCCCGCGGGCAGAAACTTGCGTGAATATTTCTTTTTTTTTCTTTTTTCCTCCGTGTCGTTGTTCCCGTCGCGGCAGAGGAGGCGGACGAGGGGAGGCTTTGTGCAGCAGAATGTGGTCGCTGTCCGCGGTGCTGAACCCGCTGCTGTTCCTGCTGCTGTTCGGCTACTGCCCATCAGTGGTGAGTTTCCCCCCTTCAACACTTATTGTTATGTATAATAGAAAAGCACAGACTCACTTCATCATCATGGTCATCATCATGGTCATCGTCGTCATCAGCTCGATCTGTTAGTTGGATGTAGTGCTGCAAAGTTCAGGTCACAGTGGATGTGATTCCTTTCGGGTGGAGCGTTGTGAAACAACCGATAAACATAGAATGAGTCATTTCATGTCTCCTGCCATCATTTCCCTTTTTCGCTATTGTCACCGTGCAGCCAATATTCTCTCCGGTACTTGTAAGCAATAACTGACAGTAAATATATGGGGGGGGGGGGGGCGATGTGAAATGAAAACTGAAAGCTGAATTGAAAAGCAGCGGTGGTGGAGGAAGAGGCGCACTCGCAGCACTCGCTGGTCATTGCCTACATCAACCACATAGCATCGGTATCGATCCTGGAGTATTGCCAAGCACATAACTCACTTTTCGGGGAGAGTTCAGTCATTGTAGGACAAAAAAAAAGAGACAAATCGTCCCCAGGCAGCACGAAACATATTGATACAAAACTCTGACTTAAACCAAAATGATGCATTAGGGTGTGATGCAGTTGTCCCTGTTCCTGCAGCCTATGTGTTTTGAATGGTGTTTTCGTTTGAATTGGAAATCTGTCCTGCCAGCTTAAGCCTCCCGAAATGAGAATGGAAATTCGGGAGCATTATCACAAATTAGGGTGCGCAGCAGCTTGCAGATCACCAAGCCATTTGGACGAGAACAATGGTCGATTAGGTTCATCCCACCCATGCAGAGAACAATCCCCGGGCCAGTGTCTCGATTGCAAAGCAGTGTCCCCACCTATAGTATCACTTTGACCGTGATTGAAAGTTGTGTGCAGAAAATTAATGTTGTTCGTCTTATATTCTGGGAAACAATAAAAACAGGAGATGTTTACAGGCCAAGTGAGAAACTCAGAAAGAAAGAATCCGTATTCTCGGATCTGTCAGGAAGTCGAAATGAACGCCCCAAAACAAAAAGAGGAGCCAGCTGTCTGAATAATTTAATGAGAGAAAAACTCTTTGTGTAGAGCTCCTCACAAAAAAAAGAAGAAAAGCCGGTTGGAGAGTGCATCTGGCTTGGCAGCGCTACAAATTCATTTTAGTGTGAGGAAGTGTGCAAGTGAGAAAAGAGGGAAGGATGTGCGTCACTCAGGAGAAGGAGCGTTTTAACAGATTAGTGAAGCTGCCGTCTTTTAAGGAGCCTTTTACAGCAAAGTGGGGGAATGACGGAGTGAGGATGTTTTCTCTCCCTCTCTCATCCCATTCAGCTGTGACGCCACGAGAGAGGCTGATCCCAGGTACAGTCGTGGTGCACCAAGCCATCTAGTCTCCCTGATAATAATTCCATAAGTGCCACACACGACCTGCAGATAATTTTGTCACTTTTCCCTCTTCTGTTTTTTTTTTTTTTCTCGCTGTGGTTTTTGTTCTTCATGTAATTCCCACCGAGCAGAGGAGTTCAGACACATGCCATTAGCCATTATTATATTCTATTTCATGGCTTTTATTTATTTTTTTAATTTTACATTAAATAATCATATCAGAACCAGGGCATGGGTAGAATAAGCTGTGATTCCTGGATCACAAAGTTAACCAGTATCCGGACAAAGATCAAGGCTGCATTGCTTTGATAATATCAAAAAACATTTTCTTACAATCTTATAGTGGCGACATCAGAGAGATGTGCTGGGGCAAAGAATGAAAGCTCAGGAGATTGATATAGCATAGAAAGTATTTTTGTTTACAGATTTTTTTTGACATCAAGATCAAAGTGAAAATGTGTTAAAAAAAATAGTAATAAGAATATCAGATTCTGCGTGACTTGGGCAAGAATTTCATTTTTTACACACTTACAATTACTAAGAGCAATGTGATGATATGAACGGCATGTAATGTCTTGACATTCTACCTGCAGATGGAGCTTCTCCGTGGGTGAAAACGATGAGTCAGTGTCTGCTCTCTCGCCTTTTTACCGTGACGCCTCTTCGCCTGTTCAGAGGGGACATGATCTTTCATGGCTGATCCCGAATACTCTGTAAACTGCTGACGCTGTCAGGCAAGAGGATGAATGGGAGAAGGAAGTAACGCCTGCACTCTGAGCAGGGGCTCCTTCCATCTTCTGGCCACCAGCTTCAAAGGCGTGCCGGATGCCAACGTTCACATGTTTCACATTTTATTCTCCCTATACAGATAGAAGAAAAAAAAAATAGAAAAAAATCCAAACGATATCTGGTTGTCTGCCAAAGAGGCTAGTGGTGCAGGCAGATTTACCATCTGCAGTCAAAGGTTGCCAAAATTTGGCTGCAGGCTTGTGTTAATTTCCCCGGCTCGCAGTGAACAGACGTATTGTTCAAATACTTATTCTGTTTGTGCGTCCGATAGGTATCCGTTTTCTCCCGGCACTTTGATCAATATTTGGAGGGGAAGCGGTTTTTACTGCGCCCAGTCGTGACGGTGGTTGATGGCGTTGCATTAAAATACGCTGCATTGGCTTATGACGCATAACTTTATGTTCTTTAGACTTTAACGCTCGAGAGCCGTGCAGCATATTGAGTGTAATAAAGAGCAGGAAAAGCGCCCCACAAATCAGGTTTATCTGCGTCTCCGTGCAGGACATTCAGTTGAGGCATTGGACGGCCTGGTGAGGAGAAACAGAGGAATTTCAACCGCCTGGCTATTCATCAAGGCCAGGAAACACTATTTATTGTTGGAGAGGAAATTCGCTGGAGACCATATACTGTGAGCGGAGGAATATCTCACAGGGAAAGCACTTTGTTCTCGCTCAAAGCCCAGACTTTTTTATAAGTCAGCGGAAGTGGTTGGTGTCAAATCTTGGGGGGGGCATGAGGCAGAAGAATGGATAACCCGTGACATAAAAAAATAAGGAAACCATTGCAGCCGAGTGTCGCGATATGCCACCGGAGTTGAATTCGCTGTTTGTGCCTCGCAGTCGATGTGTGTGTGTGTGTGTGTGTGTGTGTGTGTGTGTGTGTGTGTGTGTGTGTGTGTGTGTGTGTGTGTGCGTGTGTGTGCGCTGCGAATTTTACCACTGTGCCCGTGTTTCTGTATGCAGACCATCAGGCCGAAGGAGGGGTGGCAGGTGTACAGCTCGGCTCAGGATGCAGATGGGCGTTGCGTCTGCACGGTGGTGGCACCTGAACAGAATCTGTGCTCCAGAGATGCCAAAGGCAGACAGCTCCGCCAGCTCCTGGAGAAGGTGCGGAGCACGCAGCCACACAACACACACACACACACACACACACACACACACACACACACACACACACACACACACACACACACACACACACACACACACACACACACACACACACACACACACACACACACACACACACACTCTCACTCGCATATTTACTGCAAGCAATCAGCACACCAAAATTCATATATACACCAGACATTGATTCCTGTCATAATTCATGCTTCTTTGTTGACCTAATCCTCAGAGAGATTGCCCTGGCCAGGTCCCCTAACCCTGTTTTATACTAATGCATATATTACATGGATGGCATCAGCCGAATGGCTGCATGCTTGTGAAGATGAGAATGCTCTCCATCTCACCTTAACACCACGGGACGGCGCCGGCTTCGATTTTGTTTTTCTTCCAATACACCATTCAAGGTATTGCTCAGGTCTGAAGTTTGACGAAGCTTTACGCATTTGATTGGTGATGTTACTTCCACCACCCTGTTTTGTTTTTTTAAAAGCATGAATATTTAATTGATTTCATGAAATGAACTCTTAACGAAGCAGCCAACATTGCAAATTAGAGTAGAAACATCACGTTTACTCCCAAATGTTGTTTTCTCTCTTTCCACCATGACAGTAGTGATTTGATGCATCATCCGCAAACAAACAAACAGCCCGGGCACTGGAGTCACTTTCCTCAATTAGTATGCCATATAAGGAAGCGCTGCTCTAACCTACATTTTTATGTGGTGTGCCAAAGGGTGTTCGCTGTCATTCACTGGGGCCTTTTGACACTAATGTACTAAGCTGCTCCAGGGCTTCTGTGAGGCCATTTTAGGATCCGGCTACCAGAGCCAGAGAAGTATGCAGAACACAATGTGAGTGTTGTGCCACTTTGCCAGTTATGTGCTCCAATAATGTTGGCTGGTTGCAACGATAGTCAAAGAGAAAAGAGAAAAAAGGACGATATTTCCTCTTGTTCACACACCCCATAAACACTAATGGTGTCTGTGTCAATGTTGCCAAACCCCCACGGATTCAATAGTTTATCCAAGACATTGAAAACAGGCCGTTTTTTGGGCGGATTATAACCGACAAAGTGAGAAAAAATACTGAGAGAAAAACTGCCATGTTAAAGTCCCACGTCCGAGCGACATTCCGATCACACATAGACGGTTAGAAGACAATCACCTTGGAGGTCAAAATGTTGATTTATTCCTCGGGACGCCCGGCGCGCGGTGGCCTCCCGAAACACGGAGGACATTTTAATCACGCGGCGGCGGACGGGAAAATCAATGCTGCACTGTTTCATTCTTTTCAAAAAAAAAAAAAAAGGTGCAGAACATGTCGCAGTCAATCGAGGTGCTGAACCTGCGGACGCAGAGGGACTTTCAGTACATCATGAGGATGGAGAGCCAGATCAAGGGGCTGCGGTCCAAGTTTCGACAGATCGAGTCGGACAGGAGGACGCTTGTCAGCAAGAACTTTCAGGTAGGTGTTCGTTTGTGTGTGTTGTGTTTGAGCCCTGTGAGAAATACCAAGGGGGAGGCCAGGAAACGGCTGCGTCTAAAGATACCTGAGAAACAGCTGAACTTGTAAACTTTCGCTCTGGATAAGGTCGATACAGCTCCACCGCTGCCCGGCCAAAGACAGGGTCGTCTTAAGAGCTAGACGGGCTGTGGAGGCACCATCCAGCATACATGCTGACGACTCTATAACAACGAGGCTGACAACACAGATCCTCATTCTAATGTGAAGTTATTTTTCAAAACTCTTACAAAGGATATGAGTACTGCAGCAGTGACCATCAGAATAGTTCCATGGGTAAAAGCTTTATTAGTTGTACTGATGATGTGCAGTGTTTTTATTGTAATTGTAGCATTCATCTGCCATGTTAATCAAAACCTATGTAGATAGAAAGATTCTCAGTTATTATACTGGCTTCCTCTCGAATCCCACGCTGTAAAAAACGGAGAAAAAAAAAGATAAATGTTGATGGGCAATTTCAAGAAGCGTTTCGATGTGGTTCAAATGCAAAGGCAATTTTCATTGTGAAGATTTCTGAACGTACTTTCCCAGCAGAGCGAGGACTCCCATATGAATTGACATTGCATAATTGACATTGCCTTTACTTAACCACTATGACAAGAGCAATTGCAGTAATGAGAATAGCTTATTATCATCAGTGGAATTTGTTTGGTTCCAACGAGAGCTTCTCCCTTCCCCCCCGTCTCTTCTGTCACAGCTCAAGGTTTTGATATAGACGTTTGTTGCTGTAAATATCAGTGTTTTGTTTATTTCTTTACTCTAGCATTTGATAAAATACATCTATGCTCTTCCCCCTCAGGTAGTATTCATTTTTTAACAATAATCACTTAGTAAGAAGCGGACTGCATTCGTGCAAAAGCAATGCTGAAAGCACTTGTGTTTACTGACCCACTGCTATAAGACGATGGCTGTATATCTGGCATTGATCGGAGTCTTAGAAACTCTTACACAAGCACAAACAACTGTCAGTCGGGGGAGGGGGTATATGCTTCAGGTTTCCTAAATGATATATTCTGCCTCCGTCAAAGATGTTGGCTCTATTACTGCAAAACATCAGGAAACTGCCGCATTTTCGAAACAAACAATTGTCCTGCCAGACTGAGGGATGTGTTGAGACGGGGTGGGGTTTTTTCATGTCGTATTCTAGGAGCTAAAGGGAAAGATGGAGTCCCTGCAGCCGCTGATCCCTGTCCTGGAGCAATACAAGACAGACACCAGGCTCATCTCTCAGTTCAAAGAGGAGATCAGAAACCTGTCTGGTGTGTTGATGGGGATCCAGGAGGAGATGGGAGCCTACGACTACGAGGAGCTGCAACAGAGGGTCCAAAGCCTGGAAAATCGTCTCCGCAGCTGTATGAGCAAACTCAGTGAGTCCAGAACTATCACACCGTGGCCATGGAGAGTCTATTTTACAGTGGCAAAGGGATCGCATTTCCTGCAGCGAGGGCGAAAAAGGCAGAACCGCTACTGGAGGCAGAAATGATGTCAGTGGTTTGAGTAAACTTCCGCTCACAGAACCTAGAGGCGTTTTTTTCCAAGGTAAAGATGAATAGTGGCGGCATCAGGAAGATTTGTACTCTGGCCGCTGAAAGAAACATCTCTCTAAGCCTACACAAAGTCAGGATCGATACGTTCACTTCATATGTTTGTTTGTTCTTTGTCTTTTTGATTCCTCTTTAATCGCATCCTCTTGACGGAGGCACTGGGCTGTGTGGTTCAGTCCTACAGTGTTTTTCATCTTACCTGTCAAGTAGGAGATTCTGTATCTCAGTGAATAACTACGTGACATCATTTTTTCTACTGTTAAACATGGTGTACCCCAGGGGTTGGTTCTGGGACAAATTTTCTTTCTCTTTGTACATGCTTCCCCTTCCCCCGCATTCTTCATAAACATGGTGTCCCGTTCTTTTGTTATGCTGACGATACACAGATGTTCCTGCCCGTTCTACCCGCAGACCCTCGACGGCTGAGCTCACATGAAAAACGTTCCTTCAGCTAAACTCGAGCAAATCAGAAATTCTCATCATTAGATCACAGCACATGGCAAAACCGATCCTGCTATCGGCTGGTCCCCTCGTGGATCATACCAAGCCTGTCGCTGCAGAATATTAGCGTTTGGTTTGACAGTAATTTAAGTGTTTTTATCATCATAAAGGTATTTCAGGAACACTTCTTAAAGACACAGAGACCACACTGTGCCTCATCACATCTGGATTACTGCAACAGCCTTTTTACCTGCCTGAATCTAAAAATCTATTGATGCACTCCAAACTGTACTAGAACTTCAACTTTATCCTAAGAGACTTGATCACCTCACTCCTATTTTAGCCTTTTTTAAAGTATGTGTTAAAATTGATTGGATTACTGATTCGTTTTAAGGACTTTTTTTCTACCTGTTATATCTCCAACGTCTTAGTACCCTATGCACTTTCTCATACCTTGAGATGCTCGGGCAGAGGTCTGTTCTCTCCTCCAGAGACATGGTTGAACACTTGAGGGGGCAGAGGTTTTGCAGCCAGGGCCCCGAGGCTCCGGAACAATTTGCCTGAGGACATCAGGCCGACTGACTCAGTAAATTTGTTTTAAATCCCTTCTTAATGTCTTCTTTCATCGGAGGGCTTTACCACGATGTTCTTTTGACTGTAATGTTTCTTTCGAATCTGATGACTTTATGACTTTTCTACTTTGTTGCGGCCTCGCGGAGAACTTTGCATCTGGATTGTTATTTGCCAGATGCAGTCAGGCAGTGAAAAGCTGTGGTTTTCTTTGCTCCATCCATTGACGTTGAACGCAGCTAATGAGATCAATTCTGCCTCCGGAGCAGCTTCCCCCTCAGATAAAGGTTTCGCATAACTAAAGCTCCCAATTTGCCAACTGCCAGGTTCAACGTGGATGGGACCTGTCAAAATGTCAACGTAAATAGCTAACGTGCATGTTAATGGGAAGTGGCTGGAAATCTGTCCGGGCTCGAAATGATTACTGGAGCATTCAACGTGCTTGGGGTTTGATTGATTTGGTAAAATAGCAGTTAAGTACTTAATAGGGACCTCGCAAGTTTAAGTGCAAGCCTACAGTCCTTTGGAACAATTAAAGTGTCTGGCAAGATGATTCAAGTGCGGCTCAAGTCCTTCAAATATTAAAACCACGTGGGATGAATGTTCACCCTGCTTTGACACATGAGAAAAGGGGTTTTACATGTTGCTGTATTGTGGCAGATTGTCTCGTCATCCTCAGCATTGCTTGAGCAGCGGAGGAGGCGTGTGTTGGTGCAGATATGCTGCACACAGAACCGGAAGAAACTTCTTAGTGAAAAATGAGCCACAGCCCCTCCAGTGCTTTGAGAGTTATTTTCCAGAATCAACATCATAACATTGGCTGTAGTTTTGTGCTGTGTGTGTGTGCGTGTGTGTGTCTGTGTGTGTGTGTGTGTGTGACCAGAATTGTGTGTGTTGTGTTCGCAGCATGTGGCAAGCTAATGAAGATCACCGGGCCTCTGACAGTGAAAACATCGGGGACGAGATTCGGAGCCTGGATGACCGACCCACAGGCGTCTCCCCAGAACAACCGGGTGAGGCCAGTTTTGTTTGTTTTCGCAATCCTTTGAAACTACGCCGAGCGATTTTAATAATGTACTCACGACCGCCTCCCTCCTTTTTGTTGTTTAGAGGAAAGATAAGTTGTAAAATTTCAAAGCATTTCAACTGAATGTGGAATAAATAATCAATCACACTAATGACACGGACTAAAAGTTACTGGAAGTGTCTGCGCTTTACTACTTGGCACAGGGCCTTCATCACAGGGCTTTACAGAAAACATCACCACACCACAAGATGTCTGGAACAAGGGAAATTAATAATCTTTGAGGGATGGTGCACTATTGAAACAAAATGAAATTACACGGCATCCAAGACAAACAAACAAACAGTCTAAGAATAGTGTCACAGAAATGAGCGAAGTCGCCCCCTGTATCCTCTTCAACGTTTCTTGACATCCATGCAAACAAAGGAATTTGGTGTAAAAAAAATCGCAAAACTATCAAATAATTTCTACGTTTTAGCTATGAATAGGTAAACATGCTCTGTGAGTATTTATGTCTGGTGACGAACACACTACAATGAATATGTGATGCACATTAAAAAGATACTGATAATGTCTCTGCTTCGGCTACTGTTCATTATTATTTCATAATAATGAACAGTAGTTCATGTTTGATGAGCATTTATATTCAGAGGAAATATTTAACAGTGTGTGAATTATTTGTATATTAAAAGACAACGGAGAGCATAGTTTTTTTTTTAATTCCAATTATCACCACAGTGCCTTTCATCTGATATTCTGAGCCGCAGTAACGGAATGTGAATGTAAAAGCGTCGACGCTGGCAGGAGTCCTGACGGGATCGGAAGACTGTCTGCGCAATTAAAATGCCACTGATTGGTCGGGCTGTTTTGATCTGGTCCTGGTTAGCTGTGCGGCGCAGGTCACCATGGAGATCTATGGAGCAGAAAAGTGAGCCGGCTTTGTGCCTAACTTTTGAGTACTGCTCAAAAATGGCTGGATTACCCGCTGGACTCTTGCCTCAGGGTCCAGGTCCAGGCCTATTTAACACTTTGCTCTGTAGCATCGTTTGTAGTATAGAAAAAAAATATAGAAGAAAAAATCTACGATTAAAAAAAAAACTTTATAACTCCCAAAACTACAAAATCCTTAATTCCACTTGGATGCTATATTTTCAGATTAGGAATACAAAAAGTATCTTTTGTATTTCAACTCACATTTCCCTCCCTAGTTTGAACTGCCTTTATTAACTTCCACCAAGTGTAGAAGTGCCTGTGTTCTGCCATCCTGTTTATTTTAAATTAAAGAATGCCCTATTTCCTATTTGTTTCTCATGCACATATCATAAAGATCTCTTTTTGTTTTAACTTGATATAACTAAAGATATTAGGGATTGTTGAAGATTTACATCCACCTCGGACCAACCACCTGGAGGGTTCTCGTGATGGAAAAAAAAGTCACCGGATTGTTGTGCGTCCGTGTTCATTTGTCCGCAGGTCTGGTACATGGACAGCTACACCAACAACAAGATCGTCAAAGAGTATAAATCCACCGCCGATTTTGTGGCAGGGGCCGAGTCGCGAACGTACAACCTCCCTTTCAAATGGGCCGGGACCAACCACGTGGTGTACAACGGCTCGCTGTACTACAACAAGATGCAGAGTAACATCGTGGTGAGGTACAGCTTCGAGTCGGGCCGCGTGGTCACGCAGAGGGCCCTGGAGTCGGCGGGCTTCCACAACGTGTACCCCTACACCTGGGGAGGCTTTTCCGACATCGACCTGATGGCCGACGAGCTGGGCCTGTGGGCCGTGTACGCGACCAACCAGAACGCCGGGAACATCGTCATCAGCCAGCTGAACCCCGACACGCTCCAAATCCTCAACACGTGGAACACGGAGTACTCGAAGAGGAACGCCGGCGAGTCGTTCATGATCTGCGGCACGCTCTACATCACCAACTCCCACCTCACGGGGGCCAAGGTGTACTACGCTTACTCCACGAAGAGCTCCACTTACGAGTACACGGACATCCCCTTTCACAACCAGTACTTCCACATGTCGATGTTGGACTACAACGCCAGGGACCGCACCCTCTACGGCTGGAACAACGGCCACCAGGTCCTGTTCAACGTTACACTTTTCCACATCATTAAGACCGAGGACGACTCTTAAAGCGGAGGGGACATACTGTACACACGAAAGGAAATTATTTGGAAAAATGATGGATGGTTTCGCCTGAAGGCTCCGATGGATTTAATTTATTTGTTCATTTATTTCATTTCCCTGATTGGTTTGGCGCATTTTATACAAATTCATTTTTTTTTTTACGCCATCTAGCAATTTGCTGGTGCTCACGCGATAAGGTATTGAATTAAATATATTGTCCACGTGGGAATGTGACACTTACTTTATGAAAATCAATAACTGCACAAATTAAAAACGAATTCATTGCCTAACGGAACGTACTGCAGGTAACAGATTTGGGACTAAATAATGGCACTTTCACTAAGTAAGTTTTAGAAATACAAGTAATAATTTCTACCGTATAATATTAATAATTTTTCTCCCCAAAATGAAAGCTTTTCCAAAGTGAAGTCTACATATTTATAATGGTTTTCTCCTTCAGAATTACCATTCATTCATACCGCTTAATTGATTCATATTTTTCACCATGTTCACTAATTGTTTCCATTCTCTCTCTCTTGTCCATTTGTTCCTCATCATCTGCATAATTTATTCCCTGCCTTTCACTACCACCACTCAGCAATCAATTTCTCTTCGTACTTTTCCTTTTAAAAAAATGTTTTTTTCTCTCTCGCAATTGACTTTGTACAAGACAATGAGAAATACGGTGAACCATAATGAACCTGTGTAGTAATTGTACTTGGCTGTTTTTTTTGTGTCTGCGACGATTTCTCGGTCATCCAGGTCATAGGATATCTGCGAGTACTAAGTCAAAGTACCTCCGCCGACGGCGAACCCCGGTTGCCTTTTACTTAGTACTTAGAGATATTAGCTTTTTTGTAAACTTCAGCAACAGTTTGTATGCCTTATTCAGTGCAGTACGTTCTTTACGCCCAAGGACAACAGCTCTTGTGCATGAATGTTTTTGCAATCCTTAATAGCATTTTTACTGTAACTGTTAATCTGTGTATTTTGTATTTGCACATCCCATTCTCCCCCCCCCCCCCCCCCCCCCCCCCCAAGCTACGACAAAGATCCATTTATACAACCAGCAGTAGATCAATTTAATAAGCATCTGTTTATGTAAATAAGAGGTTACACATGACCAGAATAAAAAGCATTGTTTTCATTAAAGCAGTCCCTCGTGTGTATTTTTGGCCGCCGGATGTCACATTAACTTGTTCCAGACGCTCCTGAAGAAAAACACTTGACCGTGTCAAACAGTGAGGTAATGCTTCCCTGCGATTTCATTTGACGTCACTTTAAACCCACAGACGCACTAAAGCTTTTCTGCCAAAAAAAGACTCACTCCTTTGTCCTCTAAAAGGCCAAAGCAACTCAAATTTCTTTCTTTCCCATTTCCTGCTCCACTCTGCCCGGTCCACATCGCGGTAACTCTTTGTCGGAGCTTTTATCACATTAAGAGACATGAGCGTCGTTTCCCGGCGACTCTCGGCATCCGTCTACACTTTTGCACCGGATGAAAACGGCTCATAACAGCTTCCTGCTCTTTGTTCTGTCCGCTGGTTTTTGACTATTGATTTGAACTCTTTCAGCGATACTCCATCGATTGTTGCTGCGTTGCAACTCTGCACTGCTCAGTGAGGTGATGAAAACGTTGACAGTTGACTTTTTTTTGCAGTTTGCGAGCAGAAAATAAAGGTAACGGAGAAGGTCAGACGTATCGGCTTAAAGCGCGTCCTCGTATTGGTGCAAATGGAGGAAAAAAACCACATTGTTTACACCTGGAACTGAATGAGGAAAATACACCAGGAATAACAATGTGTGCGACGCACGATGGAATAACCAGATGAGAAGAAAACAACCTTGATATCAGAATTTAACATTGGAAACAAACAAAGGTCTTCGGACGTGTTTACATTAGTTATCAAATTATTGAATGTTTCATTAAAATGGTAGATTCATTTCATTTTCCGCGCAATTTCGGCAATTTAAGCTTCACTTCTCACCGGAATCCAAGCTATATTAAAATATATGTCATTACCTAATGCTTTGAGATGAATGACGTTGCTTAAAATGTATTTTTTTAAAAAAAAGGAAGATGACGTCATCGTCTGTGTGTGTGTGTGTGTGTGTGTGTGTGTGTGCTTGATGGCCTTGAGGTCTTTTTGAGACCATCCACTGCTCCATGGCCAAAGGTAACTGTCAGTGTTGGAACAAACAATCCTACGCATGTACAGTACAGTGCACACAAGTATGTACACACACACGCACACGCACACACGCGCAAACAAACACGCACACTTTGGTATCCAACCGACAGGCTCCATGTTGGAACTCATCTCCGGGTCAAATCAATGCAGATCAACCAGACAGGAAACATCTCAAAGGTCAGAGACGCAGCCACGCCAACTCCATGCCTTCAGGAATCGCAGTGTGAACCTCCTGAGATATTGATTCCACGAGGAGCAGCGGCGTCAAGCACTTCCCCGCGCGCATATCAACTCACTATGTTGATATGAGCGTCGTGAATCACCGAGTTGCTGAATTGCTGATTCATTTCTAAAGTTTTGTGCGCTTTTTCCAGCATCACCCCCCACTGAGGGAAACCGTCCTGACAACTGAAGTTGGTTGGTTGAAACTGACAACAGCCCATAATATACTAATACTTTTTTACTTCAAGGACTGCGGAAAAATGCCTTGATTAACTGCCCACAATTATGAATATTAATCACAGAAGCTTCATCAGGGCTTTACTGTATTTCTGCGTACGAAGTTAGGTGACAAGACCAAGGCCACTGTCAGAAACTGGTGCATCATTTTCCATAATTTTAACGTTTAAAGCAAAATAAATAATCTCCCTTTCTTGCAGAGTGATACATGAGACTCGATAGGAAGTTACTTCCACCGCATCTGTCATAATCCTCGTGTGAATCCTTGAGTTATGGCCAAAAACTTGTTCTGGGAGCTCACGGTTACCTCGACCTCTGACCTTCGACCACCAAAATCTAATCAGTTGGTCCTTGGGTCCGAGTGGACGTTTGTGCCAGATTTAATGAAACTGTCGCCAGGGGCGACGGGCGGAGGGACGGGCGACCAGAACACACGACTTTTCAGAGTAGATGCGAACAAACCTTAAAAAACAAGTGGAGGCTGGGATGAAGAAAAACATCCTCAATACACAAATCAACATACATTCAAAGACACAAAGATCTATAAAAAAAAACGGCGGGGCGACGGAGGTGTTAATATTCGTAGCGATCGTTTTCCCGTTCAACGGATTTCTGTTGCTAGGGAACAGATGCAAGTTGAGATTTATTAACTGTCAACTATTGTTATTAACAAACTGTACCAGGAAATAAAAAGCGATAAGACCGCAGAATATGAATCAGTCGACAGAAGCGTAATTGAGATTGTACTTAACACACACTGCAGCAATTTACGAGCAAGCCCTTCAGCCAAAATGAAAATCACTGTTCTCTGTTCGATGGAGGCTTTATTTATCCTTATTACAGTATGAACAATATCATCTGATGACCATAACTGTCAGCTCAACTCTGCCAGCACAACAAGATTACGTGTTCTGTGCTGCTGTTAAACATCCTTTTATCAAACAGAATTGTCTGATTATAAATGACAGTGTGTGACGATGTTAATCATCCTGCGAGCGGAGAGCTGCTCCTCTGAGAACGGCGAGGTCGAGTTGTGTCGCCATATATCTGCGTCTCGAAATCATATTCAAACATTCATTACTGCATTGGACACGACCACAGATGACAGGCGCAGCAGCAGGCGGGGAAATGTTTCCACTTTTTAAGGGTGGATGTGACACTGTTTACCCAAAAGAAATGGGCAAATGACAAACCGCCAAAAAAAAAAAAAATGATATTCAGAACTATTCTTAAAAAGCAGCTTTTCAGCTCCGTTGCCAATTTCCCACCCGAGTGAGGGAAGAAGTCGCCCTGAGGAAACGTCAAATCAGTTTTCGATTATTGTGCGTTATCCTGCAATCGAGACGCGTTTGAGGCCAGTGGAGAAAAACAGTTTGAGTTCCAGACACTGGCGCTCACGCACGCCCACTGCGGTGATCGACGTCGTCAACAGCCAGTGGTGGAAGGGAAAAAGTCACAGTTTACATCCAAAGCGGGACGATAACAAGACTGGGTTTGTGTCTCCGTCGACGGAGACACACTTTATAATTGCTTTTGTGTCCAGATGAGTGAAAATGGAAATTGTCCTCTGATTGCTGTGATTCTCGAACAAATGATATATTTTTTTTTTTGTATTCATTTTGAGAGGGAACTCAATCTCTGCTCCGTCGTTCTTGGCGGAGAAGGCCTACCGACTGTTTTATGGAGATGCAGACAGTTATCACAGCGTTTACTATGTGCGAGTGTCGAGAGTAAAGAGTCTGCTTCTATTGAAGAAAATGAAACACAAAAACTAGAAACAGTTAAATAGTATAGATGGGGCAGCAATTTCTAAATATATAGCATTTTACATTTTGTTAGTGTATATCTTTTCCATCAGGGGCAGTTTAATCAACAATATGACGTATTGATGTATGTTTCAGATTTAAAGAAGAGACATTTTATCGTGAAAATTCTGTTGAATGTTATTTCTGTAAAGAGAAATCTGTCACGTTTGCCTTCATGCACATAATAATGCACGTCACTCATTCCCCCACGAACGTTTTCGCACCTTAAAGGGACCGCAACTGGAACACAGGCCTCGAGGCTCGGACCTTTCCTCCGTGTCCCAGGATCCTCCTGGGGGCAGCTGGTTTGGTTTGAGAGGCATCGTCATCATCGGGCGTCATGGGGCAGCGGCCCGTGGTGTCTGCATGGTGTTTTTAATTCTTGCTCTCCGAGTCCACTGAGGTGGTTTTCGGGGACACGTTAACGCGAAACACAACAGTGACACACAGGCAGAGTCCTAATGGTGATGTCACGTTGCTTCCGGGTAACACTGCAATGCCAGAGTTGACGTTAGCCTCCATAATCTCCTTGTCATTCCCTTCTTTCACGTATTTGTGTTTGACCTTCTGTGCTGCAGTTTCCTTATTTTTCTGCTTGATTTCCTCGTAGTTTGATCTTGCTATGGGAATCCCACATTCAGAACAGAGAGGACATTTCTTATCTTGATGCTCTTACAAAATATATTCCGTCAGTGGTTCCGTCCAAACCTCCGAGGCAAACTTGGCAACAACCTCGGGAAATATTGCTTTTAAAATCAAACATCGCCGCTTTGTCTTTTATCTGTTTTTCAGAACACCACAGGCCACGTCCACATTATACTAACAATGATTCCATTAAACATGTCTTCAGGTTCCAGCTCTTCCCTATCCCCCCTTTTTTTTTTTAATGGAATCATAACAGTTGCAGACAGTTCTATCCTTGCAGAGAAAAAAATATTCATAACTTTTACGGCATGAGTCACCACAGTGCAACAATTCACTCGTCTGCCTTCAAAAGTTTTTGGATATATATATATTGCAAGAAGACACGCTTCGTGGAATAGCAAACACCTCCGCTTAATTCTCTTCAACATTGCTCTATAATCCCTCCAAGAAATAAATCATGTACGCATGAGCGGCGAAAATGTCACATCCCCCCGAGCTGTTACGGACGATCAATTAATGAGAATCAAGATTTGCGATTCAACAGCTATTTCACAGTGGGCGATACAAACAGGAGGAAATAGAAACAAGGGGGAACTTCTCCAGAATTTATTCCAGCTTTTGCAAGAGAAGGGTAAAAGAGGACAGAAAGACAGAGGAGGGCTTTTTGTCCTTCATGCCGCCACCGCTCCTCAGCAACTGTGTTAATTTTGAATGTCACTTGTTCTCCCTGCAATTCTGCATTTGGCTGCGCTCCTCTGCAATCAGCCCTTATCTGTGTGCACAGCAGCCGAGGGTCCGTCTCACTGAATGAATGGGCTCAATAAAGCTGTCACGGCCCAGACTTGTTGACTCTGTTCTGACTCAGGTTACCGGGATCCATTCTCTCTTTTTTTTTTAATGGCTTCAGTTTGGCCACAGATCTACGACGCGACGCGACGCGCACACGTGACCACGTACGCCACTAGAACACAAAGTCACTGGATGTTGTCCACTGGTTCGCTGTTTGTTTTCAGACATCACTTACGAAGTATAATGGAACGCAGCATTTAATACGGTTGCATAAAAAGGTCCAGAATGCATCACATTGAGTTCCCAACGCTGCGCGAAACCGGTCATGGAATTAGCGGTGCGCTACCACAAAGTGTCCCCTGTCGGGTGATCAGTTGGTTGCGGTTTGCAACTTTACCACCAGATGCCGCCAGAAAAGTACCAAAATTACACACTGGGGCTTTAAAAATACATAAAATACATAAAAAGGCTCTTTTTAAATGATCCCTATAAAAAGATCCTTTCTACCATACTGATTAAAGTTATTAACAGCGTTGTTATTTTTCATGTCTTTATATGGATGATTTAATTTCAGTCTGAAAACTTCCAAAGTCACGTGCAGTATTGAGTCGATCATATTTAATGGGGTCGATAGATTCTCAGGAGAGAACAGCGGTCAGGTTCCCGGCGAGGACAATCGGGGGATGTCGGCGTCCACGGCTGTCAGGACGGGCGCCCGCCCCAAAAATCTTTGACTGACAGCCGAGCGCGTCGTGGGCGCAGGCGAACGGCTCCGTCTCCCTCCCGGATTAACTTTCCACTGCTCAGGCCTCCGAGATTGGTCTGTGCCAAGGACCGGCGAGGCCTTGGTGCGGGTGTTGTCAAAATGAAAATGGAGCCGTGGATTGTGGAGGCACACTCGGGGAGGGGAAGGTTCTTAAAGCTCAAGACCTTTTGACATCATCTGTCAAAAGTTCAGGCTTCCTTTTTCCTTTGAGTGAACTTTTACACTAATTGTACAGTTTAGGTATTTTCAGATATACAGCTTTGGTATTTGTTGTGATTATCCTTTAATTATTGCGCAGTTTGAGTTTTGCCTTGCCGTCCTGTCGTTTGGGGGTTTCTATGGTTTCAGTTGCCAGGCTGATTGTAGTGGCCATGCTGCTAATGATACGTGCCGTCCAGAATCAAACATCTATAATTCAGTGTTCCTTTGAGAATCCGAGCAAACAACACATTTCCTGGTTGGTGGGTTTTCTAACTCGAGGAAGTGGCGACAATGTCTATATTTCTGTTATGATCAAAGGGGTTGATAAAAACAGGACTTGGCGACATCGGCGCCGACATTTATGGCCTTTCATTTAAAAAACGCTCGCGGGGGGAGAGTCGTCTATTGCCACTTTAACGACGACTCAGAACGCCTAATTCCCAATCATTCGTTTTGCAGAGACGACAGTGCAAGTTTTTCTCTTCAAGCGTATTTTTATTGTTCATATAAATGGAGATATTGTTTGTTGAGACCTGGAAAGAATATAGAGTATATATTATATTGTCTTTTGGGGGGGGGTGGCATCACCTCTAACTTAAGGGGTCATTACTATGTCCCCCAGCCTAATAGGACCCTAAAAAAAGATGTTCCTCAGCCCTGTATCAACTTGATACATGGGATTTTCATAAAGGCAATTCATTAGATTATTAGGTGTTTGTGTTCCAATAATACTGTTTAATTTATTAAAATATATCTTCTTGAAATGAACCAACACAGTCAAAGGGTTGACATTGTTGTCGAGAGAATATTGAAGCGGGGAACACGGGACCCCCCCCTACACCCGGGAACATGGGAACACACGCTGCCTCCATTACACTCAGCTCCTGCAGCCGGTTCGTTGGGAGCAAATTTGCTGTCAGCCTGCTCCGCATTAGGACGGACCGAAGCAGGCGGTGGACAGCTATTTTCCAAAAGCCGTCACTCAGCGACGATCGTGGATTCAGTTTGACTGCCGTCGTCCCAAAGAGGTGTCTGCAATCAGCCAGAGTGAGATGTTGGTGGGTGCGCGTACACGTACCCCAAGCCTTAGTGCAGTAGATGTGCACATTTTCTGCTCACAACCCTCATTACGATCTGACTGTCTCTGAAGTTAAATCAATTAGACGTCCACGGGATGGTACGCCGCAGTCCCCAGACGAGCGATTCAACGATGTTCCGTAGACGGGGCACGGCTGACCTTTTTCGAAAGGGAACGAGATCATAGTGTACCTTCCACAATAACCTCCGGGGTTCCTGCTGCACTGTCGCATTCACTGACGCCCCCTCAAATGGGGGCTCGCAGCATCGGGACGTCTCAGGTAGTGTCAGGGCGCAACACAATCTGTAATTACAGCTGTATAATTGCACGACAGCTTCATGTGCAGCGGCTCCCGGGGGGGGGGGGGGAATCTGTCAATCTGTCGTCGATGCAACAGATTGCTCGGACTCCATTTTCAAAAAAATACTCGATACGTCGTGGCTGAATGTGAAGAATGGGAGTACGATTCCGTTGGAGGAAGGTGTTTGTCAGACAGCGATAAGTAAGACACATTTCCCAACCTCACCTTGTCCAACTGAAATCTATTTGGTCGTCTTTTTTTTTCTTCTCTTTGCAATGTTTAAAAGAAAATTCTCAACAGGAATATCTTTCCGTCTGCTCTTTGTCTCTCTGGCGGGAAGGGCATGTCGAACTCCCGTGTTTGATTGACAGCAGCCGGTAAACGTGACGCCGGCCGGGGGAATGAGGGAACTGAAAAGGAAAGAGAACTAGCTATTAAACAAAACCCTGTTCAAGGTATTTTACTTGTGCCTGTTGTTGCTTTTATTTCACCTTCGAATTGTCAGTTACTGATCTATGAATTTAATCAATTACCATCCATTATTTTTTCATTCATTTAATAGTCTATTTATTGATATAATTGTGCCTCGTCTGGTCTTTGACAGGTGCCATAATGAAGCTGACCTCTGACCCTTCAAATTTTTTTTCTCAAAGGAAAACATGACGTGTGAATTCTAGAAGAAGGGTTGGACCCCCCCACCCCACCCTGGTTTTCATGCCTTTGACTCAGCCACTTACCCAGACTAATGGAGTCTGCGAGGTCCAACTTATTCAAGATTTAATGAACGTGTCAAAGTCGTAGGTGCACAGCTAAAATGGATGACTGAAAAATAGACCCTGACCGATATGGATTTTTGGAAGCCGATACAATATTAGGGAATAAAAGAATTCTCAATACATATATATATATATATATATATATATATATATATATATATATATATAAATAATTGGCAATGATGCCTGAGATGTCGTTATGAAACCCTTAAGGCAAAGAAATGTAATTGAGGCTTGATATTTTAAAGTTTAACCATAAACTTAATTGGAAATAACGATAAATAAAAAGAAAACACAACCAAATATATAGAATGTGAATCAAGACAATAAACATATATAATTTTTTTTTATGTAAACATAAATGCACTTCTTTTTTGCATTGTTAATTCTGTAAATATGAAGTTTTAATTTTGCCGTACATCGGCCGATATTATCAACCAATGAATATATCTGTCTCTATTAAAAAAAGTCTGTTGTACTCACCCATCATGGCATAATCACGTAAAAACGTTGAGCTACCTTGTCGGCTCTATTAAGTTTGTGTCAAACGCTTCAGGCTTTGAATGTGAGCATATCAGAATCTGAATATTTTGACACATTATGTCTAATAATCATGTTGCAAACACCGGCTTTTCATATAGATTCGTATAGATTCATACTTTGGCTGATTTGAGCTAACGTGCAGATTTTTGTAGTCATTTTTGAGGGGGATTGAAGAGAAGGCACAATTCTGCCAACTAAGGTTTTCTTTGACTGACTACAGCCAGTTACAAACTGAAGTTTGGAGATATTGATCAGGAAAGACTTTACAGCTCTTGCTTTTTCCTTCTTTTTTTACTTCCGTGACCTGTCGCCGAGGCAGCACATGCCTTGACTGACATTTTTCCTAATTACAATCAACAGGCCGAGAATAGCGCTTGACGGCGAGCCGGCGTTGATCCATCTCTCTCAATCATCTCCTCGAGGGTCCATGTACCACCGCCTCTGTTCCCGCTCCCCCCGGGGAGCACCAGCATGGAGCCGCGGTGCCGCCAGGGAGCTAATGAACGTATGTGTCACGGCTCTAATAGCTCACTATATCACCGCCGCATCTTGGCTAGAGATTCATGGTCATCGCGACGGCAGAGAAGTGAATGCATATTGTCTTTTGGGATTTTTGTCTTTCTTTTTCTTTTCTGTTTCTGGCTGCGCCGATGAGATCCACCTTCGTGGGGCAACTTTTTAAATTGACGGCACCGGAGACTTTTCGAAAACTTTGACATGTGCCACGGCGGATTACAGCCTACACAAAAGTTAATACTCACGTCGGCGCAAGTGCGGGCTGATGATGAGCCAACTCTGCATCCATCTCTTGGATCGTTCTTATTTTTAGGTCCCTTGGGTCCCACACAGACTAAACCACACACACCCAGACCAACAACTGTGCAACACTGTGCCCTCAGGTTACAGTGAGGCATCTTTCACAGATACCAGCTCCAGAAACCGTCGCGCTTTTTTTTTTTTTCGCCTCACAAATCGAATCCACCAGCAGAACTTCATCTTCGCCCACTGAATCCCAGGCGACATCATTTGGAGTCTGTGTTTCTTTATTCATTTTCAGTCTGGGGTACGCGCTCCGAATGCAAATGTCTCTGGTCGAGGCAGGTACGGGGCACACCGGAAGAAGATTCACAATCATGAGGAATTTATCAACTCCGATTTAAGAAAGGACAGTGAACAGACCCGAAATTAGTTTGCAATCTCTCTCTGATTCATTCACAACAAATTGCCAGAAGGACGTACGTTTCTCTTCCCTTGTTGAGTGGAACCGTGAAAGCTTGAGCCTGAAGTACATTGAACATTTCGTTCGAATGTTCTCGGGAGTTGCACGAGCACGTTTCGTGTAGCATGACGCTGTGTGTGTGTGTGTGTGTGTGTGTGTGTGTGTGTGTGGAATCCGAGAGAGAAACATTCGCTCAAGGTGTTCTCAAGGGCGGCTGCTGCCTCCGCGCAGACGAGAGCACGCGCACACACACACACACACACACACACACACACACACACACACACACACACACACACACACACACACACACACACACACACACACACACACACACACACACACACACACACACACACACACACACACACACACACACACACACACACACACACACACACACACACACACACACACACACACACACACACACACGTAGGCGTCGGGAAGATGCAGTCTGCCAGCAACGGCTCTGATGCACTTTAAAAGCGCACTTGATCAGCGATTCCTTCTATGAGCTCACCACGTCCCGCAGACTTCAAGTGACGACCTACTGAGGGTCCGGGGCGCAGACCTGAGTAGTCGGGGATGCCTCGGCAGAGAGATACCTTGTTTGTGTGTGGACATTACACATTATTTGGGGTATTTCATTTTTTGCGGTGCGTGCCTGGTTCTGGGTCGCGATCCGTTCAAAAACATTTTCAAAACAACGCACAACTTCGATGCCAGTCGCCGAGTTCTCAGCATATCCCATTGACGGTCCTCTCCGTCTGTAAACTGTCACCAACTTTGTAAACTGTGCACAACTTTGATTCAGTCAGCACGGCAACCCATCTATTGCCAACAGACGATTGATGATGCCAGCGTTCGCAGGGAAACTGCCATGATTGGGGTGATTGAGGAAGCGGCTGAGCTTGTTGCTCAGCACTGTCTTTATCGACGGGCGTGCTCCTCTCCACCCTGTGAGCTGTAGACGCCTCGCTGAAAGGATTTGTCTCAATATATCTAGTGATCATCCATCCATCGTCTACCGCTTAGACGATGGATGGGGAGCCAATCACAGCTAACATTGGGCGAGAGGCGGGGTTCACCCTGGACAGGTCGCCAGCCTATCGCAGGGCCGCACACAGAGACGGACAACCATCCACACCTACGGTGAATTCAGAGTCTCCAATGAACCTGACCCCATTCTGCATGTGTTTGGACTGTGGGAGGAAGCCGGAGAACCCGGAGAGAACGTGCAAACTCCACACAGAAAGGCCCTGGTTGGTTTGAACCGTGGACTCGAACCCAGAACCTTCTTGCCGTGAGGCGACAGTGCTGACCAGTACGCCACCGTGCAGCCCTCCAGTGAGCATATCAGTGGAAGTGCCCATCAAACTATTTTCTGTAAATCCCTGTCTTCAAATATGTCCTGGTTTGTTTCAGATTTGGACAAATTCAAAACCCTGAAAAAAATCCCACTGTACCGTATCTCGAATTTCATCTTCACGAGCACAGACGTCCAGCCGGGGTTGGATATTTTGATGAGCTATAGATCTGCATTCTCGCATAATAGGTTGCGCAGACAGAAACAGGAAGGACTTTTTGGGGCGTTTTTGCAGAGCAGAGGGAACAAACTTCCTGCGGTTCCCAGGTCACGGAATGTATTTCCAGGTTCTTCTTTCCACGCTCTTCGTCTCTCGCCAGCTGGCTCGTGGTTGCGTCGGAAGATTGTGCAGCTGGACACTTGACGATAATGCTGCAGACGCGCACGCCGAGAGCCGCCTGAATGCACCGTGATTGGATGGCGAATGTGTCTTTTCGGAGACAGACACACGCCTCGGCCCCCCGTGTCCGGTGCAATCAGGGTCTGCTCCTGTCATTGCACGTGTGAGTCTCTATCGTTCGCGTTTCATTTTTTAAGTCCGTCTCTGTCTCAGCCCCGCTCGCGCGATACGGACGGCAGAGCACAGAATAACACGCTTCAAACCAAGGGCTGTAATTCTCCGCCGCAGACAGCAACTTCGCCTCTGGTCTAGGGCGTTCCTTTTTTTTTCTCTCTCTCCTTCTCCCACTCTCTACTTTTACAGAGTCCATCATTCAACAATGCCCCCGATTAAACCTATGACCCCAGAATAGCCACCACTCTGCCTCAGGAGCTAAAAGAAAAAAGGGGACTGCAATACTGTAACTCAATAACAAGTCGGACATATTAGGGCTCGGAACAGAGCGGGACAAAGGTTTTCAATTCAAACTAAAACTGGGCAACGATAAAATAAGAATTCCTAATTTATTCCACGCATGAAAATAAACCAACTCACATCGCTGACCACTGACCGGGATTAAGAAACTCCGCATCAGGTCATCACGCCTAATTTTCATCAGGTCCACGTGCGATCAACGACCACGGGGGGCTTTTTGTTTGGAAGCGGCTTATTACGACACGTGGTCGTTTCAAAGGCCGCAGAGCTTTGGAGGCCAGAGGTGGACGTAGCCAAAAGACCCGGTGAGTCCGTCAAGGCTTGTCTGTCTGATGCTTTACTGAAAGCAGAAATCAATGTCGAGTGTGACTTCAGATCGACACAGTTTATGTTGCACATTTGATACAATGGAAAAAATCCTATGCAGTTTCATGTGAACGCTTTTTTCGACAGGAAGCTACGAAAAGACTGCGAACCAAGGCCGAGAGACGGAGACTGTCCAAGTTCAGGACACCTTCATTTGGACCGGAGTCGCTGCGATGCAGAATGGATTACCCACCAAACACACCTAATCACATTGTTAACTTCCCATCGATCGCAAAAGGCAGAAAGCTCCGGATCGATGTACGTTACGTGTGTGATTAGCGGAGCCTGGTGCGCTACAGGATTCCGAAGGCTGCGGTGCTTGTTAGGCCGGTGCAGCCGCTGGTCGCGTCACGTCCCCGGGGGTCAGCCTTTGCGAGGATGAACAGTTCTTCTCGCTGCAGCGTTACACTAATGATGGAGTCTGTCTGGCTCCGACAAAAGCTCTGCAGCAGACCACATGGCATCGGCGAGAAACAAAAACAGGATTGCGCGCAAGGAATAGCTGTCAGTGGGATTATGAAAGCAACATGTGGGCGGAAAGTTCTGAGTTTATCGCCACGTAAAAAAGAAAAGAAAAATAATTCATATTCTTCTGCTCCCTCAGAACTGGCATTTCACCGGGGGGGGGTTTGTAGCAGCTACAGTATTCTCCCATCACCTGCTGTGCACAGCACCAGGTCTTACCATGGAGTCTTTCATACTAAACCAGAACTTCGGCATCTGAGACATAACAAGCCCGCGGAATGGATTCTCTTTCACAATGTACAATGATAAATGTTTCATATTTCGGATTTTAAAAAAAACCAACCTGATATCGTAGTGCTGTATAGTCGTGAGACTGGTTTGAAAGAAATTAGAAACATCTTCTTTTTTTTTAAAAGTCTGCGGCAGCGGATGAATTGCAATTATTGCATGTGTGATATTCAAAGGTCACATTCCCTTCATTTTACTCTCGCAGCCGCTGTTCCGCTCACAACTCTCGACTTAATCAGCGCAGAGGATGTTTCATTTCACCTAATCAAGTTCAAATTTCAGGCATTTAAGCCAAAGACGTGACGGAGGGGATTGAGATTAAAACAATGAGGAGTCGGAAGTCAGTGACAATTCTGCGCGCGGCTCCGGTCGACCGACTTCTCAGGGGGGAGGAGTTTGACGAGAGCAGGAAGAGCTGTGCACCGACCTATGACCTGATCGCCGACCTGCCAACATGTCGACGACGCTCGTCGTCTCCTGTCACACACGGGGGAACATTTCTGTCATTTAGTAACTGTCTGTCATGGAAACATGGGCGTCCGCCAAACACTATTTCTTACTCTACAGTATTTTTTTTACTGTACAAAATCGAAATTCACTTGTAGGAACTTGTAACTAACTAATAGTACTTATCAAGTACTGCATATTATACTTCATCATGTCATTACATTGAAGAGAGAAATGGATTTTTTACTCCAAAAACTTGCATACAAGTGAGTTTCAATGAGCTGGAGCCAAACTGACATTATGTACGTTATATTCCCTCAGCTAGTTTCCCCCTGTAACATTAAAATGCCGCTTTGATGATCATGTATCAGCAACGACCGTCACATAGGCTTGTTTTGAAAACCGCCACTCGCAGTGGTTGTCTCTGCGTTGCGGAGAATTTAAGCGTGTATGCATTCATGCTGGCTGACGTTTTATCTACTCTGTCTCACAGGAAGAGTTTGACATGCGGGGAAACAATGGAATTCATGGTGATTGGCTGCAAGCAGGGCGGGTGGTTAGTGCACCTGACTCCCTGTCTCTGAAGTAAAACAAGTTCGCTTCTCAACACATTATATCTTGTTGGGTTCAATACGTCCACACGAAGAGAAAGGTGAAAATGTAAAATTTGTGAACATGAAAAAGTCTTGATTCCTGAAACGTAGTGGAGCTAAAGTATACAGTCGAATAAAATGGTAATACTCGAGTACAAGTACCTCACATTGGTGATTAAGTACAGTACTTGAGCAAACCTACTTTGTAACAGTCCACCACTAATAACGTTTCTAATAATAATTTGTGTGTGAGATTGATTTTGGTTCTGTTCACAGACAGCAGGGGTTTTTTTTTTGGTCTCAGCATGCGCTGAATGAGCCTATTTCAGGATTCAAACGGCCGCGATTCACAGCCTTTACCCTCCCGCGGCGGCACCCGTCACGCTCGTCAGCTCCATCCAGGTGACCATATGGGCGGGAGAGGAGCACGAGCTGCAGAGCCCCGGGTGCGCAAGTGCAATCATCCATCCCTCTTGAATCTTCAGTGAAATGCAGGCCAGTGGGTAAAAGACGGCGACATTTGCAGGAGAACCCCCCCCCCCCCCCCCCCCCCCACATTAATTGGACTATGTGCCATATAAAGTCCAGGTGGTGACAAGCCGCTCAGCGCCGTGTTCCTTGGCCTCGGTGCAAAGCCGTCTCTGAGTCACTCCGCCGACCCGCCGTAGCCTTCTTAGCCTTTCCGTGGAGGTCAGAGGAATTATTGTAGGTCGGCCAAGTGAGAAAGCCTTTCAACTCTTAAAAAACAAACCCTCCAGGGGAAGCAAGGCAGGTCTGAAATATTCAATGAGAAATACTGCACCTCACACTCGACTTATGAAACGTGGGTTTATTTAGTACAAATCGGCTAAGCGGGAATTGCACCGAGCAGAAAGTAGAAAGCATGTTGACAGTTTATTTGGCCAGATACAAAGTGGAATTCCTCCCTCATGTACAGCTATCTTCCTCTAAACCCCTAACCTATAGATACGTGTAAACCAAATGTATTCCTTTAAGAAGAACATGTTGTAGCGTTTTTGTACTTGATACCCGAGGAACAACACGACATGGCAAAGTATGAAGCACGGCAGACACAGAAATACTGAACATGTACAACGGTGAAAGACTGAAAAGATTGGAAATGATAGTAAACAAGGTTTTTGCATCTTTGGACAACCACCATTAAAAATGACAGTTCATTTGAATACGGTACAGAAAATTGAGGTGTGCGTGTTACTGAAAACATTTGAAAAAGTACTTCTAAGGTGCTTAAGTATTCAATACACATAGAATATGTACATATTCATACAAGTCAGTTAATGTAAGTAGTAATATGTTTTTTTTCTTTCATACTTCAGGTGAGAAATTTTTCCTTTTTTGGACTATTTTTTGTCGCGGCGGCTGTGGCACAGGGCTTAGCGCCGGTCGTCGACTAACCCTGAGGTCGGCGGTTCGATCCCAGTTTCCCCCAGTCCGCACGCCCTCGTGTCCCGTGGGCAAGACACTTAATGTGTCCGAAAAAGCGCGGTGGACGGCAGCTGTGTGAATGTGACTTGTCCTGTAAAGCGCTTTGAGTGGTCCATCAGACTAGAAAAGTGCTATTTAAAAACAGTTCATTCACCATTTTAAAATAAGACGTACGATTTCGTGTCAGAGAGTGACCCGGGCAGGTAACCGGCCAGGCCCGTCCGCATTCTCAGACATGGTTTATAGTTGACTGCCCTGTGGAGTAACACCTCTCCCTTTCGGTCATTTGCGGGTCACCTGCCTCTTCACCGGCGCGATCTTGACGTCTTTCCTCCCTCCTGCCATCCGTCGGTACAGCGCCACGTCCTCGTCCTCTCCCGTCTGTTGCTTGGCAAAGTTGACAAACACCTGAACAACAGAAGAAAGAAATCAAAAAAATTCGATTCACTGAACTGAAAAGGAGCAGGTTCGAAATAAAGGTCCGGACCAAACGATCTCAGCGAGTCATATCTCACAACTCCTTTGACGTTTCGGTTCGTGGACGTGTGTGCATCTGACGTTGGCATGTTGTCAAGTCAATGAATGAACTGATTAATTTCATTACTATTGTAATATCATAGTGCCATTACTGCCGGAGTCACTGACTTCAGGCGCAGCAGTCGACACTGGTTCGAACGTGCCAAACATCCTTGTCATTGAAACATTATACTGTTGGAGGCGAAGACTTCTTCTTTATGTTTTTCTCATCTTCCTGCAATTGGTCCGAGAGTCCAAAAAAAAGTGTTTTCAGGAAGCAAACGAACCGAGAGCTCCTCCTTCAGTCAGACGGAAATTTTGTTCCGGAATGTGGTCCGCTTGGAAAAGTTCCAAAGGTTCGGAACCAAACAAGGAAGGTGTGAAAGCGCCTCGAGCCAAATCGTGATTAAATAGGAAGTCGAACAGTTTGAGAGAAGAAGAAACATATTTTCATATTGAATCTGATCTTATGTAAAAAAAAGTCCTATAGGGGAAGATTCCCCTCCATTCATTCAACACGGTGACGTTCGGGGATGTACCTGGTCCAACGTCGTCTGAGACACAGAGTAATCTTCGATGCTCAGCCGTTCTTTGTTGGCCACCACCACCTGGAAGATCCTGGCCAGGGAGGAGGAGGCAATCTCGTACTGCAGCGTGTTGTAGTGCTTCTCCCGCTGAACGCAGCCGGGGAAGCAGCTCTCCATGAAGCTCTCCACCGGCTCCAGCTCTGGGGACACGCCAACTTTAGCTGCCTTGATTTTCATGGTCACGATGTAGCCGTCGCCAAATCTGGATAAGGGAGATGGGAATAGAAAAATTTGACATCATCTTCTCGTACTTTATATCCACGTACAGGATTTACTACTTGGGAAGTGCCATCATGGCTATTGATCACTTCATTGTGGACTAAAAAGGATATATTATGTGTTTTTATTCTTTCATATTATTATTATTATTATTATAATTACTTATATTTTCATCAGCCATGGTAACTGGTGATTCAATTTGGGACAGATTCAGACTGGGATTTGGATGCAGGGATTTTTTGAAGGATTCTTTACCATTGCGGGATAGGGATTAACTCGACACCTTGAATCTTATTCAAGAACGTTTTCATATTTTGAGTCATATCTTGAAAATTGACATATGTCATATCTTGACAAATAAATAGCATTTGAAAAAAAAATCTGTCAAATGGACATAGGAATGCAAGTCTACATCTGTGTAGTCTACTGTAAGTGCTCTTGTTTTGTATTTTTGGGGGGTTTTTAAACCCACATATCGAAAATAGTAACACGCAAACAACCCGAGGCCTCTTACTTGTATTTGAGATGCTGAATGGTCCCCAAACACTTGAAGGTCCCATTGACCATGATGGCCAATCGTGTGCAGAGGGCCTCACACTCCTCCATACTGGTGGGAAACAACAAAAGTCCATCTTTTTATTGCTGCTACTTCATGTCCGTGAGCAAATACATGAATAGTTGATTTCCACAGATCTCTCTGTGGTAAAAAATCAAAGCAGACAACCGATCGAGTCATGATTTCATCAAAAATGCCTGGCAGGACGGACAACTGTGTTTGGTCAGCTGCTGCGGGCGGATGTGTGCGAGTGGACTCGTTCTTTAAATATGAGATCTTGAACCTGTGCGATGTGAGCACCACGGCCCTGCCGTCCTGAATGACGCTCATGATGGCGTTCCACAGGAAGCGACGAGAGTGCGGGTCCATCCCCGTCGTGGGCTCGTCCTGAACACACACACACACACACACACACACACACACACACACACACACACACACACACACATGGTCACAAACAAACACACACACACACATGGTCACAAACAAACACACACACACGGTCACAAACAAAACGGCAAACTTGACTCAGTGCACATAATTCCACATGAACAGGGACCAAATCCTTATCTGTAAAGCCATATGGCGGAGATCTTATATTTATGCCAATTTGAATTACGCTGCGCTGCTGCCTGCCAATGTATAAAACATTTGAGGCCAGGCTTGACTCGACCCGTATGGCGTCCCATCTGGATCGGTGGACACATTTTATTGAGAAATAAAAACCGCCAAAACCCCCCAAAAATAACGGGGTCTCATGAGCTGAGCTCACCAGCAGCACCAGCGCCGGGCAGCCGATCATTGCGATGGCGGTGGAGAGCTTCCGTTTGTTGCCTCCACTGTAGGTCCCTGCACAGCGGCCCGCGTACTCCGTCAGACCCAGCTTCTGGATGCCCCACTCGGCCACCTACAAGGGGAAGAGGATGCTGCGTTCAGAGGATACGTGTACCCAGCGGGCTTTACTGCATGCATTTAACCAAGGCTGGGGTGTGTGTGTGTGTGGGGGGGACCCCTGCTGTTAAGTGAGCACTTCATAACAACACTACTGCAAAATTAAAAAGGGCAAATCAGCCAACACTGAGCCGGAGGACGCACAGAACAAAAGGAACCAAACAGATGAGATCTCTGTCTATAGTGCGAAGCCAAATAATCGTTTAGTTGAGACGCTCTTGGACAGCGTAAGATGTAAAGCAGCCGGACTCACTCTGGGGATCTCCGACTCGGGGACCCCTCGGAGACGAGCGTACAGGTAGAGATGCTCCCTGCCGGTGAGGAGCTCATCGATGGCATCGAACTGGGGGCAGTAACCCATGTTCTGGTGCACGTCCAGGATCTCCGACTGGATGCTGCAAAAAACAAGACACGAGGTGACGATATGTGGTTGTTGCAATATGACAGGCCAGATCATGGTGCTTCACGGAAAGGTGAGATACAAAATCAATCGTGCGATCGAGAAAGGGGAGAATTTTATTTGTGTGGCCATAGCAACCTGACTGGCATTCACGGCCGACGGCAGAAGATGAGAGGCGACACGGCGTGCTGCTCCACTCACACCTCTTGATTGTATAATGTTCAATCAGTGGGAAAAATCAGTCTTCAATATTCTGTGATGTATACGTTTACGAAATATTTGCTCTGTCAAGGAGTCGGTTAAGTTTGGTTTTTTTTAATGTACGGTATGTCCTTGTGCATGCATTCTAACATTTAAAAAGTCGGCATGGAAATATTTTTGAACAGAACAATACAAACAAAATTTGGTTTGGGACTTTGAATTCATATTTTAAGACGCTCTAGCTCTTTAAAGTTTTGAATTCATTGGATGGTTTCCAGTAGTTACTCATCCGGAACTGTGTGCAGGATAAACTAAAAAGTTGCCGGTTATTTTTTTGTTCTTTCTTCATGAATATGGAAATGCTCTGACTGATCTGAATGTACCTGTAGCCGGCCACAGAGGCCTCCCCGGAGCTGACGTCGGTGTCGCCAGTCAGCATTTTGAAGGTCGTCGTCTTTCCAGCCCCATTGACTCCCAGGAGGCCGAAGCACTAACAGGACAAAAAGAAACCGGGCCCGTCAACGCGAGAACGCGTTCAGCTGAGACACTGGCACGACCTCGCCGCCAGAGAGAGAGGAGGACTGCTGACATCCCTGCACATCTCTGATGTTCCGTTTTACAACATTAACTGATCAGAAGCGTCCATGTTCATGAAAGAAACATGAGCATATTAGAATAGAAGCACAACACACCCAGGCGAACTAAGATGAACGGTGAATGTACTTCTTTGTGCCGCCTGCTGTTGGTAAATGTCAACAGCTGTATTGTACCTTCATCTCTAACTGTCTCAGTTCAAAGCTCAAAGCTTAGTCGCTGTGTAGGTTTTTACGTGAGCAAACACAAAAAAAATCTGATTATCGGGGAGAAAGAAAGAATAAAAGACCGGGGGATAAGTGAACTCGGTGACTGTACCTCTCCTGCAGGGACTCCCACACAAATCCGGTCCACAGCTGCCCTCTTCCTGCCCACATACGTCTGTGCAGAGAAAGCACGGAAACAATGACTCACTTTGTTTGTGTGCACTTTGAAAAGTCGACTCTAAAAAGACGAACAATATGCTGCTGTCTTGGCATTAAGCTTCATTTATGTACCATCTTTAGTGTGTAATTATCGATGTTGCATTACATATGTTTTGTATGTTCCTGTCTTTCCAGCTTTGTCTTTATCTGCTCTATTTTGCTGCTTCAGTTAACAATTTTAAAAATCAATAATGAATTCAATTCCACTGAGCAGCATTTTATTGATATTTATCTGCTCTGCCTCTCCCTCCATCTCCGTCAGACAATTTTTTTTTTGCATAAATGCTTTAGATATTGTTATATTTCTCCATTTATGCTAGACAATGGCTTTTGTCATGAATGTTTTAAATATTGTTATGTTGTTGATGTGCCCTGTACATGCAATATCATTCAATTGTCTGTATTTTTGCATCCACGCATGTTACGCAATCGTTTCTTTAATTCATAATGTGTAGTTGTTCAGTTTCCTTGACATTTCATTTATCTGTACAAATATTTACATACATATGGATGAAGAAAAAAAAGGAATCGGAGCTGATTTTACATCTATTCGCAGTTATGGAATAGAGATTACACAAAGTTATGTTGAGTCACAGACAGACGTGTTGGTGACGTTTACCTTGGAGAGGTCCCTGATCTGCAGGATGTCGGTCTTGCTCCCTCCCTCGTAAATCCTCTGCCTCTCCGTTGCCACGTCGTCGTCTTCGTCTCGAACTGGAGGGTGCTTGTACTCTGATAACCTGGGGCGTGCGAGAAATATCGTTTGCTGAACATCGGCAACTACAAAGATGCACTTTTTCAGCGAGAGCGCTCACACACTCCGTGTGAACGCGTTTTTACAGAGAGAGCTGAGCAGATCCCCCTCACAATGGTGAAGAATCCTCCATCCGTCCATCCATCGTCTACCGCTTTATCCATTTAAGGGTCGCGGGGGGGGGGGGCTGGAGCCAATCCCAGCTAACATTGGGCGAGAGGTGAACAGAAAGGCCCTGGTGGGTTTGAACCGGGATTCGAACCCAGAACCTTCTTACTGTTGAGGCCGAAAGTGCCGACCACTACGCCACCGTGCAGCCCGTGAAGAATCCTCCCAAAATGTAATCGCTCGCTACCATGGCCGACACCTATCTTTGATTAAAAAAAAAATTGATTTCATCCAAATCTGTCCATAACTTTTTGAGCGATCCTGCTTACAAACCATTCACCTACCCTCCTTGGTGGAGGTGATAAGAAGATAAGATGTTAAAGCCTGTGCCTTACCAGTGGTCCAAGAAGAACCGGTACTGGATGAGGAGGTTGAGGATGAAGTAGACGAAGCCTTCCGCCGCCATGAAAGCACAATTCTTCCCCACAAAGTCCCAGCGGAAAGGGTCGGATCTGTGCTCTTCGCCTGCAAACAAGAGAGCGGGTCGACACTGAAAAGCAACCCTTTGTCCGATGAGTCAATGAGGATTCAGTGGAAAAGTAATGCAGAGTCGCCGTGGACAATGCGTGGGCTTTAATCAACTAATCTGACCCACGAGGACAGAGCACTTACCAAACCTGGCATAGACATCAGCGACAGCCTGGTTCATGGCCATGTCGATCAGCCCTCGCCCCAGGCAGAAGTGAGGGAACACCAGCAGCGCTTTCTTCAGCCACTCATTGACCACCAGCAGAGACTGGAGACGCGACCACAAACACACACGGACACGTTAGACTCACGTCACCCCCCCCGAAGGAGCGGAGCTGACTCGACCCCTTGATGTAAATATCAGACTCAATCATCTCAGTAAGTCGCATATCCTGAGCCAAATTAAACTTCCTGCCCATTTGGCGTGGAAAAAAGTTCTTACATCAAAATCTCTGAAATGAGTTCTCATGAAACACTTTCATCATTTCTGACAAAAATGTTTGTAGAAAATCTGCGCACGAATATCTCATGTCAACTTGACCGACGAGCGCACTAGAACAAGTTTTTTTATATAATAATAATAAGAAGAAATTTCATCTGTAGAGCACTTTTCATTAGAAACAAGACAAAAGAAGGTTTAAAAAGAAAAAACATCGGAGGAAGAAAAAGTACAAACATTTATATACGCTATTATGTATCATTGTGGTTAAAGTTGAGCTTCGAACACTTTGGTGTTTTACTCATTATACACATTTTTGAAATTGCTGAAACTTCAGTCAAAGCGGGAAAACACATTTGTGCGTATTTGTACTCATCAGAGCAGAACACAGCCGTCCATCTGCTCTATCCTTGAAGTCAAACTGGGGAATATTGAAAATCTCCCGTTTTAACGGATTGATTTGAGACCAGCTGTCCTACATTTCAGAAATCTCGCAAGAGGAGAACAGACCTCGCGTGAGGGGGAAAGAAACGCAACCTGTGAAACCGAAGCTCCTCTAGTCCGCGGGTCACTGTTGAGTAAAATGAATAAAGATAAGATTTTTGTTTTGATAAGATTAATGTCAGAACAAAACAAAACAGAACAACGAGTTTAGACTGTAACCACGGGTCACGCCACCTCCAGTGGTTCTTTCTCGTGACCCATCTGCTGCCCAGTAAAGGTTCTGGGTGACAGCAGATGTACGGCGGAGACGGGAGAGAACCACCCTCGTCTCCGCATCTGTGACGGAGCGAGGAGTCACCTGACGCAAACGGCGAGCGGCATCTGTTCCGTTTCTCTCGTTTGGCATGATCAGGAAGAGTAAAGGAAAAGGATGAGGTGTGACAGGCGTGTGAAACTATTTAAAAGCTGTTCACGTTTGTCATGAAAACATCTGTACTGGCTAAAAGCTTGACGATGCTTTGACACGTTCACATTGAAAGCTACTATTAGAGCTGATTGTAAAAATATGTTCATTGATTTTAGTGTGCCTGACGTCGGCGACTTGGAAACTCGTGTACCACAATTTTTCGCCAGCTCACGTTGCTGATGATTCTGACGCCATGTGAATGCAAAAAAAAGTCTGCTGAGAAAAGGACAGACATTGTGTTTTCCCACAATATCTGAATCCCAACCTAATTCTGATGCCGTTAACGTAACGTGGTTTCTGAACGAGCACGCGTTTGTCTCCTCAGAGGAGCAGCCAGCACTGGAAAAACATGAAAAGTCGCCGGATTCACTGGAGAAGCAATGAATCTGTGTGACTCACCAAAACACTCTGACTTCCTGCAAATAATAAAGTTAGAGCCGCATTAGTCGGTTTGGGCGGCCACTTTGGGAGCGGCCCAACAAACACAGTCTGTTCGCAGACAGCGAGCGACATTAGCATTCGTCTTTTTCCCCCCGCAACCTGACAAATGAAAGTATTAATACAAATAGTCGTCTGATCTTTTAATGCCGCGCTAATCAATGCTTTTATATCGCGGCAAAATGAGCCGTGCGACGTGGAAGCTGTTGTTTGTGGAAACCAACCCGAAAGCCGATTATCAAGATTTGAACTTTTGGGTATAATTAAACGTTAACAGGAATAAATTGCCCGAGCTGGGCTTTTTTTTTTTCTCTCTCTCTTCTTCCTTTGCAGTGTTTTAATCGTGCGCGCGTTCCCTCGCGTACCCGGTTGTTCTCGAAGAGCTCCAGGATGAAGGTGATGGCGCTGCTGTTGATGCCGATGAAGAGGTTGACGCAGGACAGAGAGACGTACGCGGTGCTCGGGATGTTGAAGATGTAGGACAGGGGGTACATCATGGGCGTCACTGACCACCTGTGAAGTCAACATTTCCAAAAATCAATTCCAGTCATCACAGTTCTCGCTCGGTTTCTGTCTGTTTTCGTTCATTTATATAGAACATAACAGGTCTCTCTTGAGGATGAGACCCTGTGTCCCGATGACATCACCTGTGTGAATAAAGGTTAAGTAAAATACATTTCCTTTATTTTACCTCCAACAAGGACATGATGTCAGACAGATTTTCACAAAATTTGGTGGAAGGATGGGACATGGGCCAAGAGAGAACCCTTCGGATCTGGGAACGCTGTGAGATAGGGCGTTTTTCGACATTTTCACCAATTTCCTAATTTCCCAGGGAATAATTTATGGATCTTGATGAAATAAAAAACAGGCATATTTAGGGAACTGATATATACGAGTGCTTGCACTTTAACGTAGCTGGAATTTAAGGGGAACTGTTGGGACTTGTCTCATTGGGCTCTGTTCTACATTTCACCATCATTAATGTAAAGTCCCAAAGATGTACATGGCATGTATGAAAGACCCAAATTGGAAATAATTTCCAGTATTAAAATGAACAACAATCATTTCAAAGTGGTGCACGCTGTGTGGTCGTAGGTTGCCGCAGGGCAACACACAGTGCGCATGTACTAATTGCATGTTTGGTCTGATGTGTCCCGGGCACGTGGTGCATGATAATCCGCCCATGCATATTCTCTTTGTGCTAATTTCACAGGCGCCGAAACAACACTGAGGCGAAATGAAACCAGGCGGAAGACCTCACCCGTAAAGTAGGAGCAGCGCGATCAGCGCCGGCAGGTTGGACGGTGACGTGTAGCACTTTTTGTCAAAAGCCATGAAAATGCCAATCACCAATGCAGTGCTGAGAGAGTAGTTGATCTGGGAGAGAAACGCCACACGTGAAATATGATAATGAACACAGCGAATCCACAAATGTCCAAAAAAAAGAAAGTAACATGACACAAGAGTCAAATTCACCGAGATGCTCGAAATCAACCTGTGAAATATGCATGACAGGGTGTTCTGGACTCACCATGTCCCAGAAGAAGTTGGCCCCCCAGTAGACCACGGGGCTCACCCCGCTGACAAACTGCAGGTGCTTCGCCTTGGTGACGCGCTCCTGGATGAGGTAGAGGACGAAGCTGGCGGGGATGAAGGACATGGCGAAAATAACACAGATCGCCACGACGGCGTCCACTGAGGTGGTCAGCCTGAAGGAAGGAAGTCAGTTCTGTTAAAAAATAAACTGGTTTCGAAATTTTTTCGTATCCGAAAGGCTCGCTCCCAAAAACTCCTGCACTCACACGGTGACTTCGGAAAGCTGCTCCTTGGTGAGGTTCAGAGGGTGGTTGGCGGCGGTGACGCCGAACGCCGCGGGATCGGCGGTCGGGGGCAGGAAGGCCCGCAGGATGGCGTTGTTGGCCACGTTCATGAAGGCCACCATGGCGTGCCAGCCTTTGTTGTTGTACCAAACCTGACAAACGGAGAGCAGACTCAACGGAACGCATCGCACGGCCTTGGGGACTCGATAGTTACGGCGTCCTGATGTACAAAAACAAAGGCGCCTGCCAGCTGACTGTTACCTGACAGCACGAACGGCTTCATCAGTCTTAGTGGGAAGCAAATCCATTAAAGAGAAACACTTAGAGCCTTGAGTCGGCGTCCGTCTGATACGTGAGGGTTTATTAATTGAAAAGTTTCTCATTTAAAAGCCAAAGGGGAAGGTACATTTTGCCTTCACTCTACTCGTTGGTTAGCTGCTATATAAATAATAATGAACCTTTACTTCTGGAGCACTCAACTAGACAAGGTGATTGAGTGCTATACAAAATACACGCACGAGACACGACAAAGCACAAATAAGAAAAGAGAACTGAAAAGAAAAACAACAAATCGGGCATTTAAAAGGCTTTCCTAGGAAAAATACGTTTTAAGCAGTGATTTAAAAACAGGTTTAGTGCTGGCAAGTCTAATCTGCTCAGCCAAGGAATCCCAGAGCCTCGGGGCAGAAGCCCGGTCACCCTCAGTGACCAGCCGTGACTCAGGAACTACGAACAAGTGTTGGTCGGATGATCTTAGCTCCAGGGCATCATTGTAAATGAGAAGCTGTTCTCAATTGATCTGACCCGGTAAAATAAAGGTCAAATAAATATACCTGCTGGCCACCGACGTTAACGCTGAGCATTAAAAGTTACTTAAATAATCTTAAAATCCATCCTTAAATTCAATTGGCATGCTGAGGATTGAGTGACACATTTAAATATTGCATTGTCGAAGCTGCGAAAGAAAAGAAAAAAACGTGAATCATCTTTTCCAGGTCTATCCACTCTTCTGTCGACACTTACCTTTACATTGAATTCACTTTCCATGTAGCGTAAGAAAGGGCCGATCTCCCTCGAGGCGAGTCCTGAATAGTGACCCTGTGGGAGGAAAAGAGACGGCGTTCACTGTAAAGTGACTCAACAGACACTATCCTCACGTCTGTGGTTGAAGAAGGAAACCAAACGGATGAATACCCCTGAGATGTTGAGCATCTGTCCCAGCTGACGGAAAACCGTCTGGATGTCTTTGGGGCTCACGTCGAGGATGGGAAGTTGTCCTCCCACTGACAGACCTCCATATCTGGCAACAGAGAGGAACGATTTATGACTCCTCATCAACTTATCGTTTAATCTATCAATCAAACTTTATTTATTTAGCACCTTTCAAACAAATCAAATTGCCATTCAAAGTGCTTTACAGGTGATCGAGGAGACAAAACTGTAGCAAAACTGTACTAAATGATTGGAAAGACATCAATAAAAGAAGATGAATGAAAAGAAGTAAAATAATAACAAGCAATAAAAACAGCAATAAGTAAAATTATGCCTCAAACTATGACACTATGATACTAAATTATACCGAGATAATAAAAGGACAATGAAGTGAGATATAGTAGAATAAACAATAATGACCAACGCTAAAATTTTTAACAAAACAAAATAGAATGAAATAAACCATAATGACAAAAAGTAAATGATTACCTTTGTTCATTCACCCAGTATTTGCTCTTCAAGCTGTGAAATGGAATCAGAATTTGATGGAGCAGAGACAGTGGCCTAAAACCCAATTATTCACAGAGCCATCGTATTTTCCTCAACATCAGTGTCGAGCGTGCACACGTGAACCTGCCTGGCCCTGATGAGACTGGGGTAGGTCTTGACCAGGTAGTCGGAGACGTTCCTGTCCGTCAGATCCAGAATGACGTCTCCCGTGGCCTCGGCCCGCTGGCGAGGGGGGAGGCCCCCTGCCCCGGCGGGACAGATGGGCATCATGGTCAACTTGTTGCTGGTGCTGCACAGGCAGGAGGGCGACGGGTTCCTCCGGTTCCACTCGGGACTCTGCAGGATGTTGCGGACCACGGGGGACACGTCGGGATACGCCCACTCTGATGTGACGTTACCGCACGGCATTCTGCAGGGAAGTACAAGTACAAGGGGCAAAATCATTGAGCATTGAGAGGAAACGCTGTCTATGATTCGGCACTTAGATCATCTATCACACTACATGCTCTGCTGCAGTCCACTCCTACTGATTTAAAAGTTCATTAAATGTGTCTTTTTAATCAGTTTAGTAACTTCACTAAATTCTTGGTCTGTGTTGTATCCCGTTCAACCCATTTCAATGTTATTTCATCGATGTGTTAGGTGTTTCTCCTGTGCACTTTGTCCACTTTGCACATTCTTTGGTGTTTTTCTTTCACTTCTATTTTGACACGTTCAATTGTCTTGTGTAGTTTATCGTTACTGCTCTTCTCCTTGTACTTCTAGTTTGTTTTGTCGAGCACCGAAACACCACGGCGAATTTCGGATTCTGGTTCCGATAAAAACCCCCAAAATAAAAATATGAAGATTTAAAACATGTCGACAGTAGTTTTCTCGACATGGACCGGGACGCCTGCACCACTCATATGTAGAATATTAGCAATGATTTTCACTTGTGTACTAATCTCATCCTTTTCCTACCTTATGCTGTTTTATCCTGTCTACTGAATGCTGGTGCTGATACTCACCCTAGTGGTTCATCCTCCATGCAGCGCGTCCCCAGGCCCGGTCGGTCCAACAGGCGCTCGGTGAAGAGCTTCATTGTCGGGTCGAATGGTTGCTCGTTACTAGAGAACGAACAATCGTTGTTGAAGACGCTCACAGCAGAAATACCCAGGCTCAATGGCAATGTGACACCGCATCTAAAGATGGCGTCCTGTACATTTGCCTATTTGCAGATATTTTGTAAAATTAAAAAAAAAAAAAAAAAACCACATTAAAGCGACGTTTGTCCCGAGGTCTGACCTGAAGAAGGTGAGCTGCTCTCCGTACATCCAGGGCGTCAGAGTCAGACTGGGATACTCCCCGAACGGAGGGACGATCGTGGTGAAGACCAGAGCGATCAGGACGAACGTGGCGGGCAGGAAGATCTGAAATCACACAGACGTCTGTCAAAGGTCACAACTGAACCACAAGTCAAATTCACCCCCTTTTTTTCTTGATGTCACCGTCGACAGCACAGACCTGCGCCAGGAAGTCTTTCTGGCTCCTTGTGGCGTGGTGGAACCTCTTGACCAGCAGCGCGTGGAACTGCTTCAGGATCAGAGTGGCACCTTTCGCCTGCCTGGAGCCCTTCCCTGCGCTGCTGTCCGACGCGCCGTGGGCCATGCCATTCGCGCCATTATGCTCTGCGGTTGCAAAGAAAGAAACGAAGAAGCAAGCACACGGTTGGGTCTTGTACTTAAAATATCTCCGGAGGAGGGAAACAGTCGGAGAAGCAGGCGCGCGTCGCGCAGCTACAATCGCCGGAGGTTTCTGGGGTGGGTTTTTTTTTTATTCTGTGAAGGTCTCGGGTACGTTTGGGTAAATTTATGAATATGAAGCAGAGCTGCGCAAGAAAAATAGCATGAAAGCGGCGAAGGGGTTTTTCTGCGCTCTTCGTTTTCAGCACATGTTCATCTCCCCCAGACCTGGATCACTCGAGCGGCGATGACTCGTCTTGGTCACTGGCAGAAAATTTGGATGCTCAAAATGGGTTGTTTTTTTTATTGGTCAGAACACCGTACCTGTTGCTGTACCTTACACAATAAGATCCAAACTCAAATTAAAAAAGGGAGCAATGTCCAACAGAATTTGAATTGAGGAGAGTGCTCCGGAGTGACCAGGTCCAGCAGATAGGCCGGTCGGCTCTGGGGTCTCTGACCTGCGTCTGCCTCCACGCCGTCGTCTTTCCTCCGGTGTGACAGCCACTGCTCTAGAGGAGGGGGCGCGACGCAGAAGTGAGACACAAGACGGACACACAAGCAGGCGCAGTATAACGCTGCGGCTCAGGTGGCGGCCCGCATAGGTCAGTCAGGGGGACACGCAACAATGTATAACGGCCTAATATAATGATAAAAAAAAACGGGTTGCGAGGCAAATGTATTAACAACGCGTTGGAGAGACAGGGCGAGGGGTCAGAAATTCAATTCCGGGAAAAGGCCACGTGGAATATATCAGTGGTGGTATTTACCAGGAGTGGTGGCATTATTCGCTGCTTCTCCATCCGCAGTGACCTTTATGAATATCTGGCGGAGAAGGAAAGACAACTTCTTTAAAGTTTCAAAACTTTTCACACATTACATGAAAACAAAAAAAGGGGCTTCTGGCTTTGATCTCAGAAGTCACGCGATTACAGGTTTTTCATTTGCCTTTATTAGAAAAGGTCTCATTTTAACAAAGTGAACCCAAGTCGCCAGCTTCGTTTTTGATTTTCAATATACATCATTTTCGCCAAATTCCATTTTTTTTTTTTTTACAAAGTGCTGCCGCTTGCCTTGTTTCAAGATTAGTATGTTAGTGCAAAAGGTTGAAGTATTGTCTCGTATTTGCAGATTTATTCACCTGTTCACCATAACTGTTCTTCAGAAGCGTTTTGTTTCAGACAAAACAAAATACTGGATTGTTTTCAGTGTGTGTGATGATTTACAGTAAAATTAAAGACTGAACCACGGAAGGACTATTCAAGAAGTAATTATATCCTCAAATCCTCCCTCCTGGTTATTCTGGCTGTTTGATGAATCGAATAAAAGTGACAACATGTCACTCTGTAAGGAAGTAGGAGCATTGATAATATTTGAATACGAATTGAGAACTCGTCCCGCCGGGCCACCTCTGCACTCGATCGGGACAGGAGCAGATGAACCTACCTCCTCCAGTGACGTGTCAGAGATGCCAAAGCTGCTGAGGCCCATGTCGGTCAGCGTGTCCTCCAGCTCCCTGAACAGACTGGCGTAGGCCCGGTGCTTGAATCCTTTGTTGGGGAGCAGATAGGTCAGCTCCTGCCCGATCATCTCGATCAGCTTGGCATCCGGGACGTGGTGGTGGATGAGGCCGGTGATGTTGTCGATATCCCCTGGGAAGACGGCCCAAAAAATCTCACATATGTATACGGAGGAGGTATAAAAGAAAGAGAGCGTTCCCAAAAAATAGCAGAAACTAAGACGCCGAGAAAGGAAACTGCTCATTATGCCAAAAACTAAAAAAAAAAAACATACATTATTATTCAAGCAGTAAAAGGCACGAGTAACTTCATGTCCTCAGGCGGAATTAGGAAGAAACAGGGCTGTTGGGTCAATATCACACTCGTTAAAATATAAACTTATTAAAAAAAAATGGAAAAAGGCAGTTTTGTGTCTGTATCTGTGCCGAGCAGCTGATTGCCTACGCAGACATACTCAGGATACACTCACCATCCAGAACTCGGTCTTGATGCTGGGACTGGTTCTGGGACTGGTCTTTGTATCCGGTGCATATGGAGCAGGAGCAGGAGCAGTCGGAGGCGCAGTCGCAGTCATTCTGACAGGGGAGAGAAAAACAAAAACAGGAGACATTCAGCTGTGACAATGCAAAAAAAAGAAGAAAAAAAAGAATCCTGCCAGAAAAGCGAAGACTGTCCTCAATGGAAGAAAAGCGGGCGTTCGCTGAGCCTCACCTCCTTCTTCCTCAGGTCCTTCATGCGGCGCACCAGCGTCAGATAGAAGCCCACTCCGAAGCAGTTCTTGAGGAAGAGGGGGGACCCGCAGCAGTGCAGCTGGCCCTTGGACAGGATGGCGATGCGGTCGCTCAGCAGGTCGGCCTCGTCCATGTGATGGGTGGAGAGAATCACCGTGCGGCCTGCGCCAGAGGGAAACTTTCAATATCCATCCATCCGTCCATCGTCTACCGCTTAGTCCACTGGAGCCAATCCCAGCTGACATTGGGCGAGAGGCGGGGTTCACCCTGGACAGGTCGCCAGAACCCACGCATACACGGGGAGAACATGCAAACTCCACACAGAAAGGCCCTGGTTGGTTTGAACCGGGACTCGAACCCAGAACCTTCTTGCTATGAGGTGACAGCGCTAACCACCACACCACCGTGCAGCTAAAGCTTTCTATAAAAATATTTCATTATATTTCTATAAAAATATGAAAACAGAAAAACTCTTCTGCTGGATCAAAGGGAAAATTTCGGTCCATTCAAATAGACGGGAAAAACAGATATAGTTAACCATAACTTTCCTACTCTGTCAACAGATTCTAAAAACATATTGATTTTATGACTACACTTTTTTGCTTTTGTTGTAACTGTCTAGCTGAATTTTTCTGTTTGATCATTTCACTACTTAATGCGAGTGCCTCAGGAGAGAAGCTGCAGAAGATCTCATTCGTCAGAGTTTTAAATTTAACAGTAAGAAGAGGAGCCAGGGGTGTGAGATGTGAACCTGCACGTGTGAAATATACAGCTAGACACATAGAACATGGAGCTGATGGGGTCAAAATGTAGATTTGTTACTTTACGGCAGTGAGATTATTTAAATTTTTATAGTTACCACTTCTGTATTTCAGTAAAAGATCCCAAATAGATCTCCTGGAATAGGGGTCTACTCCCGAGGTAGGTTCATCCAGGATGACAACCTTGGACCCCCCAACAAACGCCATGGCAACAGACAGTTTCCTCTGCATCCCGCCTGTAGAATAACAAACAAAGGAATACATAATAACTATAAAATATAACTATGAAATAATAACTATAAATGATCTAACCCTCTCTTATACGCGCACAGAGAAACAAGTGGACGTGGACCTGAGAGGTTCTGAGCCTCGTCGTCTCTCTTGTGCGGCAGCCCCAGGTCCACCAGCATGTCCTCGACCTCCTTCTCTGCCTCCGCCTGCGTCCGACCCTTCAGTAGCGAGTAGAACAGGATGTGCTCCTCCACTGTGAGACTGGAATAAAACCAAAGTTCACAGAGTGCAGAATCTGTCTTCTCCTCACTGTGTCGCGGCGGAATTCATAATATACGTTCAGTAGTTCAGTTATTAACTTTTTTCGAAAAACAAGATATCATCAACAAGTAATTATTGCCTGTCCGAAAATTAATTCTTCTAACTTTTTCTCCTTTGCGTTGTGCCAAAAGATTGCTTGTGTTTGTGTGCAGGTCATTTTTTCGCCATGGTCACACTGAACTAGACTTTTAAGCATCTCCAGCGTATCTTACTATTTGAAGAGGATGTTGTGTTGAGGACACATGCCCATAGAGGATCGGATGACATCCATGTCCGTCCTAATGTCTCTCCCATTAACGTAGGCCGTGCCAGATGTGGGAGGGAACAGGCCAGTCAGGATGGACCTGGAAAACAGTGTCAGATGCACAGGCGCGGTCAAACAGCCCATAGCCCATTTAAGTACATAGGGAGTATGATAACAACCGACTGTCATGTTCAAATATAAAACCTGTATACATGACTCATAATTACATAATAATACATAATTTGTGAAATCCGATTTCTGCTTACATGGTGGTGGTTTTTCCCGCCCCGTTGTGACCGAGGAACGATGTGATCTGGCCTTCGTAGAAGTTGATGTTGAGACAGTTGACGGCCGGACGAGAGCTCCCGCTGAACACCTTCACCAGGTCCTGGATCTGCACTCCCATCATCAGGCCCGCGGGGTCGGCCTCGAAGAACAACTGGCCTGCAATTTGAAAAAACGAAAAATACAAGAAATGGAGTCATTAACACTTATTTATGATATAATAGACCTGACAAAGTAGCGGTGAGACATTAATTATGTGAAAGAAAGTATTAAAAAAAACACATAAATGTGTCTTATTCCCTCAATTTAAATGTAAATCACGTGTCATTAATTTTGAAGATTTCATCATGTTTGACAAACAGTGTCCAAGAACTTAAACAGTACAAAATAATGTATATATATTTTGCTTTATATTTTCCTTTTAAACATTTATAATGCACAACAGCAAATGTACAATGCCCTTAATAGAAATAATGTCAGTTACACTTCTTATGCATCATGAATATGTATAACCTCCTCGATTACTGCCCTGTCCAGGTGTGGTGATACCCCGCCTGTCCACCAGGTGTCCTCAGAGTCTTCCCCACAGGCGGTGTGGAGTCAGCCTCCTCTCAGTCCCCCCTCTCTGTTAACGCTTCAGTTCCTCACCTTCCTTCCCCGTGTCCCCACACTCGTCGTCCTGATCCGGAGTTCCCTGCTGCCGGGTCAGCAGCTCCTTCTCCCTCTCCAGTTGTTCCCTCTTGCCTTGGTGTTTGCAGTTTTTCCTGCTGCCAGAGCCGTTGCAGGTGAACATCTCAGGTGTGCCAATGCTCTCGACATCGTTCTCCGTGTTCTCCGGCTCTGGTTTCTCGGGATCTGGAGGGCACGGATAGTGGAGTCTTGTCACGGTGTACTGACCCCTAAACTGTTTTATTATCTCGGTAAAGCATCAGAGGCAGTGATACTAACCTGCATCGTCCATTTTCGTGTGAGAGGGTGCAGGACTCCAGTACGAGGGCTGAAATGGGAAGTAGAATTTCAGGCCGACGCCGTACTGTCCTGTGGAGGAGACAGAGGATAAAATTGTGAGAAACTCTTTAGAGTCCTGTGACGTGTCCCAGGACACTATTGGGGGAATCACAGAGTCTATTAGCAGCCCGACCTGGGAAGACATTGTCCAGATACCAGGCCAGGACCGCGTAGAGGACAGCGTCCAGCATCATCATGAGGATGGAGGTGCCGAAGGAGTAGGTGTCTTTCTCCAACGGGCTGGTCTGGATGTTGTCCCACTGCAGACCCAAACCCTGCTCCTCGTACCGTGACAGGTACTCTGTCCCGAAGCCGAAGGCCACCGGCGACAAAAAGCTCTAAAGTAACAAGGAGGTTCGGGGACGGGACGTCAATGTACTTACAAATAGTGTAGGTAAAGTGTTTGCAAGTGTTGAAACAGAGACATACAGCGGCCAACTTCATGTTTGTGGTGATGCGGTCCTGCCAGGCGAAGCAGAGGACGTGCGGCAGGTAGAGGGTGAAGTAGATGATGCCGCTGCACGCGGCCGCCAGGTTGGCCTTGTTGAAGAACACGCTCATCAGGAAACACTGCATGATGGTGGTGACGGTGAACGTCAGCAGGAAGAAGAAGACGAGGACGGGGTCGCTGTAGTTCAACACCTTCCCCCACTGGGAGGGGGGGAGGGGGGGAGAGAGAGAGAGAGACACATGATGAGATAATCCACAAGAGGGCACCAGTACACGCGACAAAACAAGACACCTCCACACCGGCGCATGCGACTTCACCCCGGCTTCCCTCCCAACAAGGCCTCCGCCCCCCTCCTCCTCCATCCCGCCACCCTCCCGTCCGCTCACCATGATGATGGTGGTGAGCAGCGCCGTGCTCGCGGCCATCATGACGAAGCTGTCGATGAACCACGTGCACCAGATGGCGCCGCTGCCGACCCCCATGGCCTTGAGGGTCTCCTTGAGGCGCAGCTCCTTCTCCAGCACGATGCTCTTCACCGTCATGGACACGGAGTAGATCCAGGCCAGCACCATGAACATGGGGAAGCAGCGGTTCAGCGTGATCATGAAGCTGGGGCGGGTGGGGGGGGAGAGAAGCAGCACGTATCCTCAACATCTATAGAGAGTTTTTATTTCAGCATGGCATTCAATACCTCACACGAGAGACCAACCGAGTCATGTCTCCTGTCATTTCAATCTGGCACCTACAGTACAAGATCCAGTAACCATCAAATGCCAGATATCCCACAAATGTTGGCAGATCTGCTCATCTGTCCCTCATTCCTCATTCATTTTTTTTTTTTTTTAAAGCTTATTTATCTGATGTCTTTTGCCAGATTCTTGTAATTTCCCATGTGGTTCAGTTCCTGTTTCTCGGTGCTGTTTTGTCCTCGTCGATGTTCTTTGTTGGCAGTTTGCCGACCTGCTCTCGGGTCTCTCTTGATCTCAACGGGACTGCCGGATTGAATCAAGATGAAGTAAAACTAAAACAAAAAATGAAGTCGCCACCTATAAACAAATCACAGCCTCACATTGGCAGATCATTTCTCAGACAAGTGCGTGAATAAAAACCTCCTGCACATGTCTCCATGTTCACTACTGATTATTTGAAACGGATTAACGAGGATCGTTTCACACCAGAACTTTGTATTAAAACATAAAGCTAGCCACCAGACAGATGCTCTCTGACAAACCCGTCTCTCTCTCAGGTGTGCAGACGTTTCTTTTCTATGAGAGCATCGTGGCAGGTATTTTTTTAGATATCATCTCGAGCACATTTCTCGTCCTTGGAAGTCATTGTGCTATGACGTTACGTAACAGTTACATTACCACAATACACTTCACTCTTATTATCTTTCCCCTATGGAGCACATATTTAGACTGCTTTGAATCTCAGCTGCTCGTGTGTTGACTGAGATCAGAGAGATAAAAAAGCACATCACATTCATTTTTTAAGTCGCAGCACCGGCGACTTGTCTGTTTCCGAATTGATGTCAAGATCTTTTTACTGGTTTTATAATATCTTTTTTTTTAAAAAGCCTCTAATTGTCCTATTTATTTTAAGATTTGCTTTTATCCTACGGACTTCTTTGAAGCCTCAGGTCCTTTTAATTAAACTCGGAGCACGTCAAAACAAAAAACCCCAGAGCGAGGCGTCTTTTCATCACCGTGCTCCACGTCGGTGACGCAGCCCCCCCGAAGACCCGGGGGCAGCGGAGCCTGTTGATGTTTTCCGAAGCAAACTCATGACCTCAACTTTTCAACCTGGCTTTCAAAAGAAAAATTGCATTAGTCTATTTAACAATTCATCTTCTGAGACAGCTTTATTGGTATATCCCTTTTATTCTTTTTTATTCTACTTTAATTTCTGGTTTTCAATATGTCTACTCTTTTTTGATTTTATCATTATTATTTTATCTTGACCCTTCTCTCGTCTCTTTAAGCAATTGATCACTTTAGCTTTATGTTGCAAAATCGGACATTTAGGAAAAGCGCTTCCTCGGTTCCCTTTTATCATAGTTCTGCTCCGTGCATGGATGGGGATGAGTTTTGTAGTTTCATCACTTGCATGAAAAGTTCTGCACACGTGAAGTTTGATGTGCTCCAAACGCGCATACGGTCATATGAGTTTTGAGACATCGCGGGTCAAGCACGGTGACCGGGCTACTCACAGGTCGTCCACGTAGCACGGGTAGGGCATCTGCTGGACGTAGACCCCGAGCGGCCAGTCGTTGCCCGTGTGCAGCTTGATGACGCCGTGTTCTATCATGTCCTGCAGGTAGGCGAAGCCCCCCCAGATGTACCTCTGGTCCTCCGCGGGGTCCGCCCGGGGGCCCGGGTCCCAGTACCTGAGAGAGTGACACGCCGCATCGTTGATCGCATAAGCGCTTACACAACTGGATTATCTCGGCATATCTTGTTGTTGTCTGTTCAAAACATTGTAATAATCAAACAAGCTGAAGCCAAAGTCTCTAAAGCTGCACGCGCATGCGCACGCACACACGCACACACGCACGCACACGCACACACACGCATACGCTGCTTTGACTTAAGCGGATAAGTCCGAGGCAAAGCCCTCTCACAATCTGATTATTCAATTGTGTAGAGGCAGGGCTCCCACTGGCTCCATTACACCGTGTTGCTGCGCTACAAACAGCTAAAAGTGTTTGTCCCCCCCCCCGGGGGCTGTTGACATACTGTCTGTTTATGAATGGCAGATCAAAGGGGGAAAGGAAAATGCACGTAAGGGAGGATGAAAGAGCCGATATCAAGTTAATACAGAACAAACCAGATTTCTTTCTGCAAAAGCACAATAAGGCCAGCGGGAGACGTCCTTCTGTTTCTTTGAGGAATTTGACCGATCCATCTAAAATTGCCTTATTAATAAATATGACTCTCGCCCAACGTCAGCTGTTGATTGGCTCCAGCCCCCCACATGACCAAGATAAAATGGTTTAGATAACGGATGGATGGATGCGTATGATACTACGTGACATGAAAAGGGTCAAAACAGCAGGTTGACATGTATGTTTAGTAGGAACACGATGCTGGTTGGATCGTAGTCATCCCTTGTGTGTGTGTGTGTGTGTGTGTGTGTGTGTGTGTGTTCAGTATATACCAACCAGCTGTATTGGAAAGAACCTGTTAAAAGCTTCCTTTTTTTTGTCCCTGTTTGCAACAATAAAACATTTCTACCCCATGTTTTTGTGCCAATTAGAGTGGCCGGGGAAACTGTAGCTTGGGGATTCGGATCCTTTCATGGGATTGCAGGCTGAAATCTGAGGGGTTTACAGCAGGATTGACTGGATAAGCTATGAAAAAAAAATGCCCTGTTTTGTTCACGTGAAATACAAGACTGCTTTACTTTTTCATTTCCCAAACGTTAATTCAAATGAAAGGACATCATGCACTGCAGACAACTTTGTCTCGAGCTGAAAAGGGGGGTTCATCCGTCCCCCCGCTCACTGACCTGTCTTTGATCTTGTTGGTGCGCTCCACGGCGTCGATGTCCATGCGGATCTTATACTTGACGTGCGGCGGCACGCTGGTGGACCAGGGGTACATGTCCTGGAAGACCACGCCGGCCCAAAACTTATTCTCCTCCAGCAGGTACAGGGCCTGGTGGATCATCTGGGACTCGTCGGTGTGGGCCACGAACTTGTCCAGACTGATGCACTACAGTCAGAGGGGAGAGGAGGGTTTGACGGTTGGGTTGGAGGAAGACGCTGGTGTAGTATAGCATTGACATTTCTGGTACAAATAGTTGCTCGTGTTAAATGTTTTCGAAGGTGCTGGTTGAGCAAAGAACAAAGGGGATCCTGCCTTAGGTTGAACTTAATTGTTCAGTGGATTAAGTGCACGTGGCATCTGCTCTCTTTAGAAACAACTGACAAGTAGAGCAGGTTTGGAGTCTCAATACTTTCTCAGTCCAGTATGAAAACCCGCCTATTACTGAACTACAGGAGTGAAAACTAGCTCAGCGTCTGGTTTACTTCATCTGTGATCAGATATTCCTAGACCACTTCTTCTTCTCCAATTCTCTTTGTGTAGCCAAAGTTCTTATGCGGCTGCTTTTGTTTTTCACTTTAACATGGACACGTTACAGTGAATTAATCTAACGTCTGCTGCATACTGCAGGAAACAATTAGCAACACAATTCTTAACATACAGTAGATACAAACTAATTACACCGTTATACAGTAAATAAAAAGGCAAACTGGTTTTGGTGGATTTGACAAATGTAAAAAAAACGTGTTTATATGCCTCAAACTACAGTTTATAAAAAAAATCTCATGAATCATTTCAGGCGTTTATAACAAGAACAGAAATAAATGCAATACACGAAACAAAGCCTTATCAATCCTATCAGGGGAGTGTAGGTAGGTTTAGTGAATTTGCATTCATTACATCTTTCAGTGAACACACACACACACACACACACACACACACACACACACACACACACACACACACACACACACACACACACACACACACACACACACACACACACACACACACACACACACACACACACACACACACACACACACACACACACACACATAGAGAAGCAAATGCACATACACACACATACATGCAAAGTTGTACGAACACATATTTACTTACACAGAAACACACAATCTCAGTGAAACATGTAATTGCCATGTGAAACTCCCACATTACACACACACACACACACACTGATCTCTAACAGCCCCCCCCCCACACACATCTTTGCACACCGTGTCTAATGTCTCCATTCACGTTACTGTATAATACCCCGAGAGTGCCCACAGAAAGACGAGAGACCACTTCCCATTCATCTTTAGCCGGACCATACATTCGCCACACAATAATGTTCGCTCGGAGATGGGCTGGGGGGACAGATCCTCACTGATACACATGTTCCAGTGGGACTTCAGTGTGAGAAACATGCCCCTGACGGAGCGAGAGGGGACCCGACGCCAAGCACGGCCGCGATCCTGAGAGCCCCGATGCAAACGGACAGCTATATCTAATTGGCTAAATCGCCTGGGTTTGTTTGTGGGGCTCTGAAGGGTCTCGGCGCTGAACTTCGACACAAAGGACAGATTGAGATGCCTGCACTGATAGGGGGCTCCCTCCAAAACCACAACCCCCCGCGCCCACCGCCCCCCTTTAAACGAGATGAGAGAGGAGAAAGTGATTTGCCCTGTTTTATTTTGCAGGAGCAGAGGTCTGTTTCAATGTGGGGCCTTGCACTAAAACAGTATTGAGCTCATGGGGTGGGGGGGGCCTCATTTCCATCTACCCTCTACTTTATCACTGGCTCCACAATGGGAGCAATGAGGGGGGTGACAGCAGGCCTGTTCTCACCACCTTTCAGCCCGCTGGACGGGTTAGCGGCTCTACAGCCGTGCTAAGTGGTCTGCTACGTTTCAAAGGGGCCTGGCCGCAATCTCCTGGGAGCAGACCTGGAAGACTGATGCACCTGTCTGGTCAACCGAGAGGGGCTCTCGGACAAAGACGAAAAACTCGGGAATATGCAAGACTTGGCAAAATTGCACCTATAGGCAAAGCGCCGAGTGTAGCGCCGAGATAGAGACCGGTCCCTTACCTCTCCATAGCGGCTGAACGTGCGTACGATCTGGTCGGTGGCGTTGAAAATGTTCCTCCAGTCAAAGTTTGGCAATCTCCCCTCCCGCTGCTCCTCACAACCGTTGTGCAGGAAGTTAAGAATGTCCTTGGTGGTGAAGTTGGTGTCTTCCAGACTCGTGTCGACGAAGTGCATCACCGTCGGGTTTCTCAGCGTGTCCTGCAGCGATGGAGACGGAAGTACAGTTACTGCACGGGACAAAACATGTCGTGGACGCTGCGTGAATGCGGAAGAATTGGCTGTTCATAATGAATCTCAGGGACGGATCCCTAACGTGCAATGACAGTTCCTTTGGAGTCCTATTTCCAAAGTCCAATATCCACTCTGTTTTTTTAAGCTCTATTTTTGGTCTCTACCAACCCCTGAGGGAAATGTCTGGCCCTTCATCATCTAAATGTGCCGTCGTGGTCACGGGCCAGACGCTAATTATGTCTGTCTGCTATTTGGTGCTGAGCAAGTGGTGCACACAAGTGATCAACGTTTCCTTTCACACACAAACACCGTGCCTCCGCATGCGATCGCGAATCCGGGTACGTGAACATGCTGCGTCGGCGTTCTGGCAAGTCCTGTACGAACACAACTGTGTGCCTCATACCCTGATCATATTCATCTGGACGCTGCTGTGGAAGAAAGCCCAGAGCTGCGGTCCCACCTCCTCCCAGGCCTTGGCCATGTTCTGGAGCCTCTCTAGCTCCTGGAAGGTTGTGTTGGCCTGGACACACACAAAAATAAACACACACTGAGGAAAAAGGTTCACGCGTATTTCTGCGCTAATGATATTCATGAAGAGAAATGAAGAGCTTTCGGTTGTGTGAGAAAAGTGCGACGAGACGACATGGATGAGATTCACGAAACCCCAAGTTTGTTTTGTGTGTCGTGGCCGAATGCAAACGCTTCAGATTTTTCTTTTCGATTGCTGTAGCCTCCCTTCCAGTTTATTGTTTGATTCCTTCCCTCCTCTTCCCTCCCCTCACATTGTGGCCCCCCACCCGCCCCATCCCTCCGCCCTCCTTTGCTTTGGTAGTCAGCTCATTCCTAAGGAGGGTGGGGGTTTGGACGCATATAAACAGATTCTGAGGGTATAGAAAGAGCGAGAGAGGTGAGGGGTCGGGCTGGAGGTGGTCTCTCTTACACTCTTTAATATCTTGCGGACGGCGGGGGAGTTCGGGGTGTACAGGATCTTTCCCATCAGCAGGGGCTTGACTGAATTCCATACAATTTTTGTGACGGGGTTGGACTCCAGGGTCTCCATGAGGCCGTTGCAGAAGGGAGCTGTGGGCGGAGGAAGAGCGAAAAAATTGTCCATAACGAAGAGGAACGAGGAGACAAAGAGACAAAAAGAGAGACAAACAAAAGACCATCGCACGGAGAACACAGATAATCCTCCACATATCCTCCACCATTTACATTCAGATAACCTAAACTGAATTAAGAGTACAGCTAGGATGATAAGCACAGTAAAGTATCAGCAACAGTAAAGCATGAAAAACTTTTGATATAGAAAAATAGATATTGCTCTTTTTTTGTTTAATTAGTTTAATTTACAAGGAGCTTTCGAAAACATCATGATAAGGTCGTGTGAAATGATCAAAAGCGTGTGAAATGATCAAAAGCTCCAAAACTGTCTTTTACAGTAAATGTCTTGCTTGTACACATTTCATTGAATGCATTCATTTCTTGTCCGCTGCAAAAACAGCAAACTATGAATTGTTTTTGTAGTAAAAGAACATTTTAAAATCTCCACACTTACTGGCGGAGTCGTCGTAGACATAGTTGCGGCTCTTGGTGCCGTTGACCCCCAGGAACACCTTGTAGTTGTTGTCCTCGTACCAGTTGAAGGACATGACCCGGGAGCCGCCTCCCTCCGGGTAGCCACAGAAGAGGCCTGACACGCTGGACATCAGCCGGGTGAAGGAGGGGGGACCCCCGTCTTGGAACAGAGAGGACACCGCCTTCAGGAGCTCCTGGGAACTGTCGCGCTCCATCAGCTGTAGAAGAGATACACAGTTGCTATCATAACTGTGAACTTAAAACATTTTAGAACCTATGGGCCTGTAAGATAAATCTAATCAATGGCCCATAGGAAATTATAGTTTTTCCGATTGAGGTAATATACCTGCTACCTTTAACCAGAGGCGGTTCTAGCTTGTATGGGGCCCCGTGCCGCCCCTGGCAAGGTGCCACCCTGGGCACCTTCCCATGTTGTCGCCCATATCTAAATCCACCACCACTGTATACATTTTATTTATGTGTAACACTGTAGTACAATCTCAACAGAGAAAGCACAAATTAGCACTATAAAATAACTTTATAACTATAATAACTAATAAATAAAAATGTCAAAACAATCAAAACTGCCTGACACTCAAATACTACAATGAACACGATATATAGAAGCTGAATGTGTTAAGTTACAAAGAAATATACTTTGGAATAGTGACAGAAATTATATTTACATTTTTTTTTAAATTAAATTTACTCCTGTGATAGAAAAGTACGTACACCCACACACCAAGTGCATTATCCACCTTCACATGCCCAGACTAGCATGTGATTTAATCTCAGACTAACTCTGCTTGGCAAATCTGTTGCCAAGCAGAGTCAAACTTTAATGCCGCGTCCAACAGGATGAGTAAATGTTGAGTATTGCAGAGATGTGTAAATAATTTGCCTTGAGCAGTTTGTTAGGGACATTTACGCTCTTCGCATTCTTTCGTTTCCCTAGCGTAAACCGCTGCGACGAAACAATGGTTACAATGAAAGATAAGCATAAACATGTTGGACGGGCGCCTCGTCCCCTCTCATGACGAGGACAGCTGAAGGGCGGACTAAATATCCTCCAATTGATGAAACATAAATAGCCTCACGATTGCATTTCTCACGGTATATATCACTTCCTCTCTAAAGATATACAGAGGACGGAGCCAATAATGTGAGTTTGACGTCTGAGATGGTTCTCTTGCACTTCTCCGATGATGATGATGAAATCAAGCAATGATGTGATCAAATCTGATTAAATCTCATTTCTAGATCTTAGGAAAACTCAGGGGGTCACATTGGTCACATTGTATGTACTGTAGTGATAATCAGCCTGGTTTCAGAGGTCAGCGATAGAAGTGACTCACAGCTTCTCTATGTCGCCCCACTCGCAGCTCGATATTGCGTGTGACACACGCACATGTTAAAACACGCGCGCCTGATTCTCTCTCACTCTCACTCCCTTTTCCTCCCTTTTCCTCATTTATTATTACACACGCGTTTCGCTAGATTGGGAGGAAAAGAGGAGGCGGGCGGCCTAATGAGCGCATTTGGCTCGCCTCTCTGTCACCACGGTGATACGACGGTCCCACCTACAGGATGTGTCACCTCACAGGAATGTCTCTCTCTCTCTCTCTCTCTCTCTCTCTGTGTCTGTCCCCGTCTCCCACCTCGCCCCCTCTCTTACTCCGATCTCACCCACAGCTAAGGTGACGATGGGACACACTCCCCCCTGGGACATGGAGTGAACGTGCCGAACCACACAACTCAATCTGTGTGTGTGTGTGTGTGTGTGTGTGTGTGTGTGTGTGTGTGTGTGTGTGTGTGTCTGTGTGTGTGTGTGTGTGTGTGTGTGTCTGTGTGTGTGTGTTTGTCTGTGTGTGTGTGTGTGTGTGTGTGTTTGTCTGTGTGTGTGTGTGTGTGTGTGTGTGTGTGTGTGTGTGTGTGTGTGTGTGTGTGTGTGTCTGTGTGTTTGTCTGTGTGTGTGTGTGTGTGTGTTTGTGTGTGTGTGTGTGTGTGTGTGTGTGTGTGTGTGTGTGTGTGTGTGTGTGTGTTTGTCTGTGTGTGTGTGTGTGTGTGTGTGTGTGTGTGTGTGTGTGTGTGTGTCACATCACATGAGCTTGCAGACAAATATCAGCGCTCGTATAGTTCACATGTTAACACACATGTGCACTCTCACATTGTGGAGTGCATCACCTCCTCGCCGTGACTGATTCTCAAACAGGGAGCAGCGGAAGAGGGAGAGTTTCCTGCAGGACTAAAAATACCGCAGCCCTTCTGATCCTGCAGGACAGAGCAGAGGAGAGAGGAGCAGGAGGAGGACTTTGGAGCACTTACGAGTTGGATCTTCTCCGACGCCGCCTTCAGAGCCCGACCCCAAAAGTGCAGGTCAATCCCCGGGGAGCTGCTGTCCACAACCGGAGGCATCTGTGGAAACACAGTCGCATGATGCATCTGTCTGCTTTTTGTTTTTTTTGCAAAACACGGAGATGAATACTGATAAACATGAGACTAGGTCAGACACAACTTGCTCTTTGTTCTTCAACCGTAAAACCATTGCTGCTTTCGTGTCGTGGTGAAGAATCAACAACCCTCGAAATAACTGGAAACTTCAGAGAAACAAATGTTATCAAGAAGAGGAAACTATTTTTCATTAGAACGTCTCCACACAGACGTTCTTCATTTTTTTCCCTCACAATAGCTTTGGGGAAGCCGTATCAAACTTGAATCCACTGATCGATTGACATGGAAACGCACTAACTTCATTCGCCTTAAACCTTCGGCGAGTTTATCGAGAGAGCATTCGGCAGTGGGTGTTTGAAAGCGTCGGGTCAGAGTGCTGAGGGCTACGGAAACCCCGAACGCCAAGACAAACACGCACAAGAGATATCCTTCCTCTCGCATTCCTCGTGCCTGCATTTCAATGAACGAAGGAAGGAGGCAGGGAAGGAGAGAAAGCGAGGGAATAGGAAGGGAGGGGGGGTTGACGGGACAAGGGAGGCGGGAGAGTGAAGTAATGAGGGGAGGAAAGTTGGTGTAAGACAGAGGTCACGGTGGTAATGGGCTTTGAACTTACCAGAGCCAATAAGTTAAATCACCGCCAACCTGCTAGTGTTCTACCAAGACAAACTGAGGAGTGTATACAGTGGATGGATGGATGATGGATAGATGGATGGATGGATAGATAGATAGATAGATAGATAGATAGATAGATAGATAGATAGATAGATAGATAGATAGATAGATAGATAGATAGATAGATAGATAGATAGATAGATAGATAGATAGATAGATAGATAGATAGATGATGATGGATGGATGTTTGGATGTTTGGATGGATGGATGGATGGATGGATGGATAGATGTTTGGATGGATAGATAGATAGATAAATAGATAGATAGATAGATAGATAGATAGATAGATAGATAGAATTTTCCAGTCATTTTTCAGTGTTCATGTCTGAAAACAGCTGTAGGAATATATGATATTAAGCATTAAGAGTACAATATTGAAGTTTTATATGGTTATGGAGAAGTACCAAAGTACGGTACCCAAGTACCACTGTACGGTTGAATTCAGTACTTTTTATTGCACAAGCTAATTTACATTTGCTTACTACATACTTTAGCTCTTTTGGCAATTCTTACAATATAATGTATTTTGTATATTATATATTGCATAGGTTGCTTAGCCACCTGCCATCCAGCAAAGGATAAACAGCTATAGATAATGAACGGATGGAAAGATAATATTAAACAAATGGGTTTGTTCACGACCGTGTTCTGCAGTAAAATTACTTCTAAAAAAAAGAGGAGAAAGAAAAGAGAAGAAAAAAACTAGAAACTAACAAATAAAAGAATAAAAAAATAGAAATTGAATTATTTTGTTGCCAGGTCAATAAAATGACTTTGGTTCATTATAGTAATCTGTCCATCAATACAACATCCATTACATGTCACAAGGTCGTACCTCCAATTACTGGTGTCACGACCAAACATCCACTCCAGCTTCTCAAATATTCACCATCTTAATCTATATGCTTATTACATAGAGTCAATTCCCTGCACTGTGACACCGTCACACACTCTCTCTGTTTCAGTGCTGCTTTTTCCAGCAGCCCGGCAACCAGATGTGTTGGCGGCTCGGCCCGACTGAGGCCTCAAGACCGGCACATGTTGGTGTTTTTGTATTTATACGAGACGCGGCACCGCGTCTCACAGGACACGCGTCTCTTACAGCCTGTGGGCGGGGCCTCGCTAAGCCCATTAGGGAAACAGGCCAGGAGGGATAATGCCAACTCCCTGAGCCCGTCACCTGACCCACTCAGGTATAGAACCTGAACACCGATATATATATATAGATATATATATATATATATATAGTGAGCAAAATTGAGGGTTGTCCAAGGAAAAAGGTTTTAATACAGTCGTCTGTTGACGTCTCTGCTTTGTTCTTATCATTATCTAAACTCTTCAGACGCTCTGATTCATCAACTTCTGAAAGGTTTTTAACATGCGTTCAAATAAAGGAGAAATTAAATGGTTTGATTCTGTCATTAAAAGGTGACAGGTGACTGTTGTGCTCTTCTCTGCTACCTGCCTCCATGTTTGTGTGGTTTATTCCAAGCCGGTGACTGAGTCAACAGGTTTGGCAGGAGTCCCCTGCCTGCTAGAAGCCAGCCGCTTGGCCTCACATGCACTGCTGGCATGACAACAGGCTCTGGAACGACAGCGTCCTATATGAAGCAGTGAATGACAACCAGGCCCGCAGAAACAATGACAACCTCACCGATCCCGTTCAAAATTGAAACTATATATTCACTTTTTTTTTGGAAATTACATTTTTATGAAATTGACAATTAGAAATAACGTAGAACAAAGGTCCTTGTGATTTAAGATGTTACGTTAAGGGTGAAAAAAACGATCACACGTTCATCCCCGCAGGCTCGACAACCTTTTAACTTCGATGAAATATCTGCCAGATGAAATTGATGATTCTGTGAAATGAATTCTGTGAAATGAATGAAAGGATGTACAGTGTACAGTGGAAATAATAACAAGGAAGTCAATGAAAAACAGCCATTGGCTAGATGTTTCTCATATTCTGTGACCAAAACAAACCAAGAACTCTTCTCAGACGTAGATATATATATATATGTATATATATACATATATATATATATGTATATATATATGTAAATGAACTAACATCACTTTACCTACCTTTTTGAAGATCTTGAAGAAGTCCAGGTTGGCGTAGAGGATGTCCTCTATCCTCTGCAGCCGCGGCTGGCTGAGGGCGCACATGGCGTTGCGGACCACGTGAAGTCCCATGCGACTGGGGAAGATGATGAAGCGCTCCAGCAGGGCCTGGCTGCACGCGATGTCTTTCAGCTGCAGGTCCGGGACACCGAAGGCAAACTGGAGGAGACCACGCAGGTGGGGGACGTGTCAGGAGGACAGAAAAGGCATTTGGCCATTGCCCGACGTGCCGACGCATGCCGGACACGTCTTGAGCATCAGAAGGCAGCAAGCAAAGACGTATCTGATATCAATTTAGCCTGCACCTGTTCCAGTCGGATTTCCGCATTGACGAGCTGGTAGATGACCGTGTCGGAGAGCTCGGCGTCTCGCAGCAGGAAGGCAGTGAGAACCTCGTCATCCTTCAGAATGTCATCGATCTTGAGCCCACGGCCTTGAGGGAAAAGACGGAGACGGGGAGAGAGAGCGAAAAAGAGGTCTGGACCCCCCTGCAGAACAATATTGACCCGGCCGGCACCGGACCGCTCAGAGAAAATGATTCACGGGCAGAGCAGATTGGCAGGGATTTGGTGGTTCAGGGGAGAGTTCAGTGAGTGGGTTCATACACGTATCCCTGCCAACAGTAAAAAAAAAAAGTTAATTTCAACTGAAGTAATATGAAGACTAAGCTTTTCTTTTGTTGGTGCGTGTGTGCCTTCGGGCCAGGTCATGAACAATCCTGTGCACAAGCTGGGATAGGGACACTTTAATCCTGGATCATTTTGTTGCAGCCGCCACTGAAGAAAATATTCCAAAATACGTGGACATGCAACATCTCAAATGAACAAATGAGCCGACACTAAGACGGTCGTTGGATGAAAGGGCACGACCGACCGCTCTACTCCCCAAGGAGGAAAACCACTGTCCGAAACCACTGCTCGCGTGCTCCCCCTCTTACCGTACCTGCCACCGCAGACGGGTGCTTTCGTAGCGTTTCCATGACGTCGGAGAAGGAGGACATTTCCCGCCAGAGCCGGCCGAGCCGCCGGACCCCGGGCTCGTCGAGCAGCAGCTCCTGGGCGTCCACGTAGAACCTCGCCAGTCTGGGAAAAGAAAAGCCCCTGCATTAGCCTTATTTATCAATAAACCCTTGTGGATCGTGTCGAAGTGGACGTTTAGGAGGTGTGGTGGGTGTGGTTGGCCTTACACCGAGTTGTTGTAGTTGGAGACGAAGCCCGGAGACTCGCCCCGGGTCGGATGTCTGAAGCAGGGGTTGCCGGCGTTGCAGAAGATGCCCTGGATCCAGGGCAGAATCCCGGCCGAGGGCATGGCCTTGTTGGGGAAGTGACCTGGGGGAACAGGGGAAAGCCTCCAGAAATCGATTCTAATCTGAAACAATGAAGAGATAGCTGAGGTCGCGGGTTTATTCTCACATTCATGCTGCTGGTACAGTGGATTGGCTTTCCTCAGCCACACCAGCCCGACGAATAACAACACTGGCCAGGAGATCTCCACCAGGAAGCGGATCTGGACGGACACACACACACACACACACACACACACACACACACACACACACAGAGAGAGTGTGTCAGTCAAAGGGAGATACCAGGAAAATGGGAACACCGGCACAATCCCCCAAACTCCCCCTTACTACACTCCGACTCTCTATTCTGAGACTTGTGGTGTCTTGTGTCCTACTGCACGATGCGAATTATTGCTGTCCAAGGTTCGGTCCCCGTCCAGGCAAAGGGACTGTACCTTCTGCCTCTTGCGGAGGGTCCAGTTTTTCCACAGCAACAGGCAGATGTGAGAGCCCGTCTTCATCGCTCCGCAGCTTCACCCCGGGACGGGGTCATCAGACTGTGACAAACCTACAGACACACAACTCCATTAGCTGGACGGACGGACGGACGGATAGATAGCAACAACCCGTACGAATATGAAAAAATATATAAGAACTACAAAACTATGCCAATATAAGGAGCGTGGAATTAGTTACGAAGGTCAGTGGTGACGAATAGTTATCGGGAAGTAGTAGTCTTGTTTTGAAAAAGTTCTTTTACTTCTTTTTTTGATTTCATGAAGCATTTTCAAAAACATGATCTTATTTATTTTGTTTATTTACATAATAAAAAAGGTAACGCTTCTCAAACATCTACTTTCTTCTGCAAACAAAAATTCAGTATAGTAAGTATAAAGATTAGTTGGATTGTGAAGAACATCGTATTCATCTGTTGGCAACTTATTAAAAACTATTATTTTTACAGAAAGACACAGATGCATCTATCTAATTCTTGGGCTTGTAATGGATTTACATTTCCCTGGTGTTGGTTTTGACTTGACCTTTTCAAACCTGCCTCAGGTTTTAGCTTTACTGTGTAGGAATGTTGGTCAAATACATCTGCTGATCTCTCTAGAGGAAAATCAAAGTTGGTATAACAATAAAAACAAGTAAACTGGAAAGCTGAACATCACTATAACATACAAACATGAACCTGTAAACCTGATTGGTACCAAAAAAAAAAAAAAAAAGCAATTTGTAACTACTAACGCAGGCTTGTTCCAAAAACACGAATCGACGTGGGAGAACAAAGAACACAATCCCGTCTACAGGTTGTGCGCAGGTGGCCTCAGAAAATGTCGGACGCGATGAGTAATTTGTTTTGGCGCGACGTGCGCTATAGATTTGCTGCGGGCGGCCACACCGAGGACGAGGGGACACGAGCAGTTGTCTGGGGGAAAAACAAGAGACTATAAGAGGAGGGCAGAGGACCATCATTACGTGACATCGCCTCATTACTCAAAGTGTAATGAGGCGATTGCACAGGACAGGACTTCCCTTGCACAAGACTGATAGAAATGTGTGGAAATCTATTGGCTAATGTGTCTCAGTACAAAATAAAAAGAGACTGGGAGTAAATCTAGACATTTAAAACATAGTAATTCAACAGCCCTATACCTGTCAACTTTCATCATCAACAGATATTAAAAACATTTAAATCCTCATCCTTACCTGTTTAACGGAGCGATATTGAAGTTGCCCGACATCTAGACAAGGGTGTTCACAAACAGGCCGAAGGAACGGGAAAAAAACATTAAGCGAAGGTAGAGTAGCTGCGTATGTCTCCTATAGCTGCCCACACACTCTCTCTCTCTCTCTCTCTCTCTGTCTCTCTCTCCCTCCTCTGTCTCTCTCTCTCTCTCTCTCTCTCTGTCTCTCTCTCCCTCCTCTGTCTCTCTCTCTCTCTCTCTGTCTCTCTCTGTCTCTCTCTCCCTCCTCTGTCTCTCTCTCCCTCCTCTGCCTGCAGGTCAGCAGCACTCCTAATCTGATTGCTCTAATCTCCCAGCTCAACACGGGCCGGCAGAAAAAGGACAGCAGTCATCCATTTCGAGGCGAACGTAAGGGGTTGGGGGTTGTGGGGTATCTGCTCGAGAGGATGCGGGGAGTCCTGGCGGAGAGACGGACTGTCCTGTGGTAGAGGGGAGAGGGGGGGTCGCTACAGGTCAGAGCCGCACAACAGTGTTTGGGATCCACCTGCAGAGTCATTGTTAGGCCTTCAGCTAAACACTGACAGAGTAAATCAGAGTTTTGATTTAGACTCGGCGGGCGGGCGGGCGGGAGGGAGGGAGGGAGGGAGGGAGGGAGGGAGGCGGTCCGGGTTCCGCGGCGACCGAAGTGAGTCACAAGCTCAGAGCAGCTCGACAAGGCGGGGCGGGTGACGCGGGTCGGTCAGGTCGGGAGGATGCGAAGCCTCGACAGAGGCACAGTGAAACCACTTGCACCTGCTGTGAACTGAGGGGGGAACTCGAGGTTCAACTCAGGGCATAAATAATTCACTGAGAGGAAACTCACAGTGGCAAACATGTTTCAGATGAGACAGTTTAAAAACACTGGAACAGACCAGAAACAAAGAGTCCATTAATCGATTAACACTTTGATTCACCGCTTTTGTTGTTTCCTTATAACTTTCAAGAAGTTTCCTGGAAAGAGACAAGCACACAATTCAACATGCCAAAATTAAAGTCTAAAAATGGGTGAATTACTGTGTTCTTTCTGGGAAATCGTTGGAAATATTTTTGGAAAAATCCTGTTTTTGTAAGATAAAGTGTTATCCTCAGTTTTGTCATCACTGCAAATTGAATTGATTTGAGTTTCGGTCTGTTGGTCGGAGGAGAAAGTAATTTGAAGACATGAATTTATTCTTTTTTTGTCCACTAAGATCTGCCTTTTATGTATTTTTTTTTAATTTTTAAAAAACGATTAATTAAGAAATTACTTGGCAGATCAATCAGTACTTAAAATCAGCCCTGGGTCTAAAACCATTCCACTCCATCTTTCTGCAATTTGTCCAATACAGTGAAATATGACGATAATCTCATTGGATACAAGGGTGAAATACACAATAGGCTGAAACATGGTAAAACAAATAATAATATATACAAAATAATATATATATCAAAAATAAAATATAACTTTTTCTCTGTAGCCCTGAAATCTTAAAGAAAAACACTGAACTGGAGCAGGAATAACAGTTTAAAAGTACAATTTTTAATTTGCAGCAAGAATTGTTGCTTGTCATTTTTTCTTCCGTATGGTCACAATGTCGCGATGAGACAAAAACACTGTGACAAAACATGCAGGATGTATGAATGAATAATAAAAAACGTAAACAGATACATAAGGCTTATATATACTGAAGAACAAAAAGACAAAATGTACCAATCACAGGCCGCAATGGAAAAAAACTCCAATGGATAAAATGTTGAATTCTTTAAAATTAAGAACCTTATTGTTAAAAATCATCTATTCCTTGTGGAATAAAATACAAAATTGAGCAAATGTTTAACAACGAAGGCAACATTAAAAATTTTAACCTGTATTAAGTGCATTGTGTGATTACAATAAAATATAATTTTTGAAACAAATCAAACATTGAGCAAGGCTTAATATTTTTTTTTTTACATACAGAAATCAAATAATGTGGCTGGCAAGTTTTTCTATGACGTAAAAAAAAAATATTTGCACTTGCTTGTTTTTGAATGCTTTGACTAACCACTGTTGACTTCAACATGTAAAATAGAATATATTAGTACTTATAACACTTTCATGGTTTATTTTCACCAACTATTATTTTCCTCCCGCTCTCAGCTTGTTGATAAAAACGTCTCCCCCCCAGATACACTATGGCACGGATACATTTATATGTACAGATATAATATGATTTTTTTTTGGCATCAGACAAAATGAGCCTCTCTGTGCTCAAGCTCCTGCTGCCGCCGAGGTCGCAGTCTTTGGTAGACGGGTTTAGTCTCGCTAGGGCTGAGGTCGTCGGGGCTGCTCGGGGGAGGGGACTGTGGGGGCGACAGGGTGACGGAGGTCAGGACGTCGATGGCGCTGTCAGTGGAGTCCTGGGTCTGGAGCTGTGTGTGGGGGGGGCTCGTCGGGGCAGGGGACGGGGTGACTACCTGATCTGGGTAACTAGGGGCGAGTGCGGAGGTGGTGGTGGTGACGGTGGTGACGGTGGTAGTCCAGTTCGGTAGCGTCCGAGCTCTGCTGTTTATGGAAACAGGGGGATGGTAGAAGGTTCCAGGGGGAGGCTGTAGAGTCCTCGGCGCCCTGAGCGTCAGCGGGAGGTTTGATGAGCTGCTGGATTCGCCGACTGACTTGTCCGTGTCTGCGTTTTCCCTTTTTGAAGTCAAAACGGGCTTCACCGACAGGGTGTAGGGGTTGTTGGAGAAGATGGTGGTCAAACTAGGCGTGGTGGAGACCACAGAGGCGGTGGTCAGCGTGAGAGGCACGGTCGCCTTTAGCGGCTGCACTCCGGCACTGGAAGGTGGCAGGTTGGCCACGATCATGGCAGTCCTGGGCGTGACATCATAGTGCTTGTACTTCCTGTCCCAGGTTCTCCTCTGCATCGTCTGCGTGTCGATGAACGGTGTGATGTAGTAGGTGCTCACTCTGGACGAGCCGCTCTGCCGTGACTTTTCCGGCTCTGGTACCTCCTGGATGGTTTCGGCCGCGCTGTCCCGCTCAGTCACGTCGGCGCTGGCGGCGGCGTTGCGATGATTCCTCTCGACGAGCTGAGCAGGGGCGGGCAGGCGCTCCAGCGGCATGCTGATCGGCCGGGCCGCGTGTCTGGTGCGCTGCGTGCGCAGCTGGACCTTTGGCTGGACCGCATTAGCATTGGATGGGCTGGTGATGCTGGGACGGCCGAAGACTAATGTCGACCTCTGGACGTCTCCTCCACTCGAAGTCTGGATCCCGTTGAGTTGGGCCGAGGAGTCTGTCCTGTCCGTCCCCGGCTGGACCTCGTGCACCTCGTCCAGGATATGTGAGGATGGGATAACGGACGAGTATCTTTTGTACACTTTGGCACTCTGGAGGAACATTACAAAACAGGTGTCAGTGCATCATGTAACAATCAGCAGTTAAGGAAGTGAATTCATTTACGTAATAAGATAATACATTTTATATTTCTTACAAATAAAAACAACTGTTTGTCTCATTTCTCTCTTCATTTCAAAATGAAAACGATCTCCATCCAGACGAGCGTTTTAGCTATTAACACTCCTGAAGAAGTATATCATGTGACCCTTCATGTAAACTGGGCATGTGCTTGCCGTTGTAAACAGGAAGCAGATTGTCTACTATGCAGTCGCTTACTTACAGAAAACACTACGAAAGAGAGACAACAATAATGAAGACAAGGGTTTTTCTTTTCTTGGACAGACAACGAGGTGGAAACCGCCACTGACATTACAAAGTTTTGCCTTCACCGCTGGCAGTCGAGTCGTGACTGATATGAACCAGGAAGTGAATGAGGGTGAGGGTCATTGTTTCTGTTTTTTCCCCCGCCCATACTTAAATGCAGCCCCGGTGTTTTCGAACTAAAATGGGGCGAGCAGCGTTTCCAAAATCCTCAGTTTTAGGCGCTCGAAAACTCTGGAGTAGTGTGGACGGCCTCACATTCTGTATAAAGTGACGTGAGATCAGCATCACCAACACCCCGAGGCCCTCCTCACCTCTTTGATGTCCATCAGGGAGGCCGAGTGTCTGCTGAGCCGCTGCAGCTTCTCCTGCGGGGTGAGCCTGGGCGACCCCTGGCCAGCGGCGGCGATGTCGGAGCCGGGCAGAAGCGACGCCTCGAAGACCGTTTGGAAGTGTCGCACCAGCAGCTCCACCATCAGCGCCTGGTAGGGGTAGTCCACCAGGGAGGACAGGGACACCTCGGCGTCCGTCTGCCGGGGCTTCACCAGCGTGGGGCCGAATATGATGCCCAGGTTGCTCGCCGTCATCTTGTTCTCTTCCGCCTGCTCCGCCACTCTGCGGTAAGTAGAGAGTGATCGTTAGGTTCATTTATAAACACATGTTTTTCAGGCATCATTTGTGTATTTATCAGAAGTTTGAAGTTAGACTAATATTCTCCATTGTCTCCTTAATTAGGTTTTAGAGATGGGCCAATCAGCGTTGCCTGTGACAAGATGTGAGTGAACATTTTGCTGAAAATGAAACCTGAAAAGTCGGCAAGTCACCCATTCAAAAACAATCAAGAACATCAAATGACAGCAACTTCTAGGCTAGAAAGTCATCAAATTTAAATAAAAATGAAATGAACTTTTAAAAATATCCCCATGTGTCAGATTTGGGGGTAAAATAACAAGACAAAAAAAGACTATGAATACAGCATGAGTTCTATGTTCTTTGTACAACTTCCTCTGTGCTTTAGGGAAGTTTCCCTTTACCAATGTGTCTTTTGAGGAAGTCTGCATATCAGAGTATTTTTGCAGAGATTAAAAGACAAATCCTCACGATTGTCTTTGTTTCCAGCCCTTACCTGCTCAGGTGAGCTATGAGGAAGCGCAGAGTCCTGTAGTTGGCCGCGGGCAGTTGTCGGAGCAGATCCCGGATCTTGAAAAGGACTCTGTTGAGCTGCGCGCTCGGGCCTCCGCCGCCTTTCGCGTCCGCCTGGGTGCTAGATGGTTTGTCGGCCTCTTCTACGATCGCTCTCTGACACTCCTTGGACAAGCCAATGATGTCGTTGTAGTATCGATACTGGATCAGCGGCTCTGGTAACTGTTTGAAAGGAAACGTTTGACGAGCTTTGTGCTTTTAGCAGTGGAAATGTCTTAAAGGCTTGTTTTAAATTATAACTTATATAAGCTCCAAAGTTTCAGGTTAAGTTAAAGAATGACAGTAAACGCATCTTTTACTTCCTGCTTTGCTGACTCATCCCATTTATAATGATGTTACCAAAATATCTAAGCATTTATACTCCCAGTAAGCATTTGAGACGGACCTGTCTAAGGTAGAGTTTGAGGACATTGCTGATGTCATGAGGTGAGAGGTCAGACAGCTCGACTAAGTCCTTCCCATTTTCAAACGCCTGACAGAGCTTCTCAACGCGGGATTTGGCCCCGTTCACACGATAAATCCCCTGTGAGGAAAAATAAACAGGTGCAAATGATCAGCACATTTGTAGCATGATGCAAAATCAAAGTCTAGCACTCAAACTATGGTGTTTAAGGTCACATAAAAAATGTGAAGACATTGTAAACCAAGATATCAAGTGATAAATATTAATACCTTCATAAAACTGACTTTACCTTGATGTTGAGGGCTCGACTCTCGATCTCGGACGTGCACTTCTTGATGATGAAGGGGATACCGTCTGCACTGTTTTTCGATGCTTGGGCAAAGTCGATGCCAAACAGTTGGAGTCTGCCCTGCAGCTTTTTGTGGCCACACTGGATGGCAAGCGTCTCTAGACACTTCTTGTGGCAGGCCAGGGAGCACTGGTGAGAGATAATCACCGTCAACGAAACCCCGACACTGAGTGGTTGATGAATACTAAAGACTAGTGGATGAAAACGTTTAGTGGTCTGCTAATATTTATTGTAAATAAATATGAAAAAAATGTTTGTGTATGTATTATACCTCTTCGCACTCAGCTCCATGGAAAACTACTAGACTGTCGCATTCCCTGCATTTAGACGGCGCTCGCAGTTTTCTCAGCTTATGGGTTTGAGCAGCTTTGGACATCTGAGCGTTTCGGAAGGGGCCGGGAGAGCTGGCCGTCTCGGTCACCATCTCTGCCAGACCTGAAAAATCACATCAGCTGATGAGGGCAGCTTAATGGACGGGCGGAGTTCTTGTACACATCTAGTTATTACTCAAACAGTAGCTCGGAGTGGTTTTCCTTTGCGAATTTTGAGTCAAAATCCAATTCAGGAAAATTACAATTCTAAATTATCGGAAAGCCAGAAGAGAAAGATGAATTTAAGATATGATAATAAGGATGAAACAAGCGGACATGGTGTAAGGGCACATGAAGAATCCCTGAAGGCTTTTACATAGTTGAATTATATTGCTACTGAAAAACAGAAAGCTATTAATTTACTACCTAACGCACAATTATATTGTAATTCTCATGGAAAAGTAGGTCAAACATAGGAAAGTGGTCTGCCGCTTCAATTAACAATGAGATAATAAACGTGCGCATTAACTGGAAGAGTTCAGCACAGATACAGGAAGTGTGAGCTGAGGCTACAAGCCAAAACCAACATGACCCCCTTCTGAGAAACCCCCCCCCCCGCGCTGTACATAAAATCCACCAGAGTCAGACCAATGCAATAGTGCTACGAATGTGTGAAGTGTGCAGTGATCTCTCACTATTTCTCTCTCTCTCTCCCTAAGCTCCCGTCACTGACTGTCTGTGTCACACTAACCGTTGTCTGAGGGCGACGGCAGCTCCCTCTCATCCAGGTCGTCAGCAGAAGACATTGTTCCGGTAGAGGGAGTCCTGGGCAGCCGTCGTTTGAAGTCACCTGCGCAAATGAAGGAGAACGATTCATTATTAACATTAGTTTAACCAAGTGCAGAGACTCGTTGCAAAAGGCATCAGTGTGCAGTTTTACAATAGACTGGCACAAGGACAATATTGCAGTCAACCACAAAGAACAGGTAAGCAGTGATTCTCTGCATGTGTTCATTTAAATGTTGACTTTTTCATAGCTTCGCACTACATGGGAGTGACAGACAGTGTCAGTTGTAGAGGGAAGTACAGGACGAGATGAGCAGTTTGTGGGTCTGGTGTATAATGAGGAAGTTAAACAAAATTTTATAATATAAACTTCTGTACCATGAGTGCCTTCATTCTCCATCAGCTTTGTTGTGATTTGCTTTTCAAAATGGAGTTATTTTCTCTTTTCAGTCTTCATATGATTTGGGTGCTTTTCCCCTCAATCTTTGCCCCTGCTTTCAATATTTCAACATTTCTGACTAAATTCCTCATAAGTAATATTTCTAGAAAAATTGTTTATAAATTGTTGTAAAAATCCTCATACCTGGACTGGCTGTGGGGGAGTCCATGGACCTCGACTCGCTGCTGCCTCCAGCACTCTCTGAGTCACTGCACATCCCGCCCTGGCTTCCTTGGCTGCTGGACGCCCAGGCTCTTTGCGAGGCCTGGCCCCTCAACCCTACAAGAAAAAATACAGGGCACCACAACATGAAAACAAAACACAAATGTAGAAAGATGGCACTACCCACTTTTATGATATTCCTAGCAGTTGCTGCAGTTATTTTCAGAGATGAGCATTCACACAGTTATTCCAGACTTACGGTGAGTAAGCAACACACAACTCAAACTGTTTTGATTATAGTCGTGAGAAAATTCCCATGACACAGAACAGTCCTTGAGAGGATCATATAAAGATACAGGCAGGTTTGTAGAATCATCTGACCCTCCAGCAACAATACTAAAATAGTACCACATCCATGAAGGAAAAATGTGAAAATTGTAAATATGTGAAAATTACAAGTATTATTACATAGTGTTATTATCTAGTATTTTAGTGTAATTGTATCAAGTACTGGCAGTCAGAATTTGATTATATGCTTGTGCATATACAGTATGTTATTATTCAATTTGTAAAAGTAGTCATCAAATGACGGCGTCTCTAAAGTCTGCTGAAAATCATAGTACTTGCAAATAAAGAGGCTCTCCTTGTTTTGAGATGTGATCGTGACTCGTGTACATCTGAATAACACACCTTGTATGTCTGTGCTGCTGTCGGACCGCCGCTCGCCGATCTTTGCCGACCGGTGCGAGGGAATGTCCACTTCGTCTCCGCTCAGCACGTCACAGGAGGTGATGGACCCCTGCGACAGGTTGCCGTGGGAGGAATGAGAGCTGCCCACTGACCTTTTGTTGAACACAAACCTGGGGAAATAAAATCAGCGTTTTAAGGTCACACGTGATGAAGCTGACTGTGAAGCAAGATTTTCAATTTTTCCAGAATTATTATATCACACAGGGTGAAACCGCGGCAGTTTGACCGTATTGTTCTCAGCCATTATTTCAGCTTTCATTTTCTGGCGTGTAATCTGTTTTGCTATCGCCTACTGCAAAGACTTCTAGCAAGTTATCTACTTGGGCTACATCCATACTACCACAATCTCCATTCAGACGAGCGTTTTACCTCTGTATAAATCCCTGTCCATACTAACATACATGAAAACGTAAAACACGTGACCATTCATGTACACTGGTCATGTCGGTTCCTGTGTAAACAGGAAGTAGATCGTCTACTCTGCAGTCGCTCACAGCTGAGCTGCTTACATACAGAAAATTAAGATGAGGGTTAGGTGTTCTTGATTTACAATGTGAAGGTTTATTCATTCCTTAGTTCTTAACAAATGTTGCTCAAAGTCCATGTGTAACTACCTAAGCTACAACAACGTTCCTCTGCTACATCAATTCAGAAAACAAAGTGATAAAGGTTTGCTTTATTTTCTCGGCAGCAGCGAGCCAAACTCTCACGCTCACAATCTCCCCTGCTGCATTTCAGCCTGCGCCACAGATATTTCCTGAGGAAGGGCAACAAATTCAACACGCATTCTGTCTCTCCTTGGTTCTCCCTCTCTCGCTTCCTACCACTCTGACTCACTTTTACCTTGGCCGAAAGGAGAACTAAGTGACTTCTAAACGGGTGGGAGCAACTTCCAAGCTATGTCGAAACATGGCTCTTTGAAACTGGAATTTAATCCAAAATGACCTAAAACAAATATAACTACATGACTTCATGGACAACACAGACCGTCTGATGTTTTAAGCTGCATGTGCAAAAATCCGCCCCATGACCCAAGTGTTTAAACTATTGTAAACCGTCGCACAGTAGTGTGGCAAGCAGATTTCATCATACTTGCACAAAGCTGACGAGCTTAAGTGGGACTGTGGAGAAGTTCATTTCATGCTTTCTTAGCAGTTTTCCCAGCCGCAGTCCTCGGGTACCTGGTGTTGTCAGAGGAGATGGAGTCGGAGTGCAGCCGCTCTTTGGGCAGATGTCTGGGCAGGTTCCGGACGAACTCGGCGTAGCATTCACCCGGTTCGTACAACTTGGCGCTCTCGCTCAGGGCCTGGTAGTGTGCGGGGAGGGACACCGTCTGCGCCTGCTGCATCTGAAACCAGTTCACTGTCACCTGGAGAACGACAGATTCACAGTTAAACGTGTGAGTGACTAATTGACTGAGTGAAAAATTGTTCTGGTGATTGTAAATAGATACAAAGAAATAAACAGAAATACAGGCATGTGTAGCATGTTGTCATTACTCAATTCTGTGGACTGAATTCAATTACCCACTTCCATTTTAAGTATACGGACTCGATTTGAGCGACAACCAATGTAAAAATGCTTGTTTTTGTTACGTTGATGTCATTCAGTTAGCCTAGAAATACCTTAAATTGGACTACCCAAGCATTTTCCAATTTGACCTTAAATACAAATCTATGAAATTAAAAAAAATATCTTCGGGTGTTAAAATTTCTTGTTGTGGGGCAACAATTTTTTCTACCATAGTATCATGCACTGTACCTTTAAGATATGCATTTATATCACAAACACTGTATTAAATATAAAATGTTATGATTGAAATCCAGTTTCCTTTCTGTGCACTCACAGCTTTGAGTGTGAGGTCACACTGGAAGACCATCTCTCTGATCTGTGTGAGGATGGTGCTCTTGGCATTGGCCAGATCCATCCTCCTGACGCCTGCGTCAGCCATACAGCTCTGGTACTGGTCCTGCGCCTCCTCCGCCTGGCCAAAACACAATGGATTCAGAGAACGTGTGAGATGGTGGGAAATTAGACATAAATAAGTACATGTGCAGGATTTTCAACTGCAACGCGCAGCTGTAAAGACAGATGTCAGATCAATTTGCCTACCTTCTGCAGAGCCTCCTCCTCCAGCCTCCTCTTCTTCTCCAGCTGTTTGTTGCCAGCGTTATTGGACTGCTCCTCCTGGGACCGGTTGGTAGACAACTGGGCTTTCTGGTACTCCTCTCTCCTCTGGGCCTTGAGCGCTCGCGCTTTACGCAACGTCACATCTGCCTCTTGCTGCCGACACCACACGGACACAGGACGATGTGATTAAATTGTGGTTGTGAGGTACGGTTATTTTTATTTTAAATCAGACACACCTTTGTGGCTGATCAACCGTGCATGTGAAGGGACACAACCAGGCCCATTGTGAAGTCTTTAATTAATATTAATCAATGAAACAAACACTGCTATGAGAAATGAGTTGAGCAGAAAAAAAGAAACCACTGGTTTGTCCTTTCCAATGATGTGCTGATGCAAATGCCAAATGACTGTATGGAATCAATTGAATCATGTTGACATGTATGAATCTGACAATCCTCTGGCTGGCTCACAACATTAACTGTGGAATGCTGATCAGCCTCTTATATAAAGAGGACGACTGTTGACACTGTTGCTATTGAGCTCACGGTAATCATCTACTAGTATGTAACTATATGGGGACTCTTTACATACCATTTTCCTTTGTTCCCTCTGCCAGAGCTCCTTGATGTCTTTCCTCAGCTTGTCTAGTTCATTCTTTCGAGCAAAAAGAGGCTGAGAACAGACGGAAGATCAACGATTACAATGAGGGATTTCAACACGTTTATTGTCAAAAAGCTTTACTCAAAAGGAAAAATCATAGAGTTTAGTTTTTTGTAAGGATTAGTTGGTACAATATGTAACTGACGATTAGATGCTTTCAGGGACACTGATGCAAACATACGCTTTCAACCTATCTCAACTCTAACACTTCTGTTACTGCAGTCCTTTTGTTGTGGCTAAAACAAGATGGGCTTGGAAAAAAAGACATGTTGTACATATTTTATATAATGTTACTCATTATTTAGGTGTCACCAACTCTGGCACTATGTTTCCAGATTGTTTAACATGTTAAAATGAACTCAGCAATAAATATTTTCAAGTTTTGACTCAGGGGCCCTGCGTGAGCCACAGTCTACTTCTTCTTCTCTTACCTGTATGAATTTGTTGGTTTGCAGAGCCATTGCAGTTTGAATAAGCAGCTGGTTGAATTCAATGTCCTTCTTGAATGTGGAAACGTAGATGTCACTGAATGGCATGTAGTCCTTGGGATGAATGAAATAAAATTAAATATATATATATACTGTATTTCCCCCAATTAAAATTTGCCATAAACTTCTTTTTTTGTCACCAAAGATGAAGATTAACAATTAGAAGAATTACACACTACCAATAAAATCAGCATTTTGAATCAGCTTCGGTTACCTGTTGACTGGCCAGGGACTTTGCAGACTCTGCCATTTTGGCATAAATTTTTGCATACTCAATATCTGAAAGAGAAAAAAAATACATACAAAAGGGGAATGAATTATTTATGTCTGTAATCAATGACAACTATGGGATACCAGCATGTCGCTGTCGATAGTCTCGGTGTCTCACCCATCGCCATTCTTTTCTCCATCCAGGCCAGAAGTTCTTTAATGTACTTGGACCAGGCCTTGGCGTAGAGCAGCGCAGACTCCACCCCGCTGTCATTCTTCAGCAGAGTCAAGTCAACTTCCTCCTCCCGTGACAACGGCACCTCTGGGCCTGCGGAGTCAGCAGAGGGGAGACACACGTATCAAAACAGAGTGAATAGAAACACATGGTATCAAGAAAATTGCCAAGTGCTGGATTGATGTGTCTCAGCTCTACTATTTCAACAGATGTGTGTGGGTGGTAAATGAGGGTTAAAATAAAACTATGAAGTAACTGAAGTTTACAGTGGAGGCGGATATAAAAGTGCCGGGTGTCTTTAAAGTCCAAACAGCATTATTTTGTTTTTATTAGTAAAACTGGGACGCCGCTCTAGCAGCGGGCCCGCCATCGGATTCAACACAAATCCCATGTGTTGCCCATCCCACACGGAACTACGGCTAAACAGGCGAAGAATGTCAGATATGTGGTCGGAGAGGGAGAAAATGAGCAGCTAGTATGCAAAAAGCAGCAGAAATAACAGGAGTGGAAGCCGAGGTTTAGGGCGGGTCTACCTCAGGCATTCAAGAATCCAAGGCCTTAATCACAAAATGACACCCTGGGCCGCTCTGGGCTAAAACCGTGGCCGCTGACTGATTTGTAAAGCAGCCATTAATGGCTATTTTACTCAGAGTAAATATTTTTTTTCAACACCCTTTGTGCCTGTGATGTAAACTGACAAAAAGTGAATAACACTTACCCACGAGGTCACTCTTCTCTGAGACATATCCCTCAGGATCCAGAGAGAGGTTGTCGTAAGACTGTGAAAAAGCAATTTTAAATTTAAAAGGAGGGGAAAGCAGACGTACAATCAAAGTCAGACATCAGACGGAGCTGGGCTCTCAACACGCCAATTAAGAACAGAACGCAAAGTCTTTGAGGCTCTCTTTAAACGGAGGCATGGTGAAATTGCCGCTTTAGTGCACCCCTTTGAAAACTGTCATGTTTCAAAACAAAGCTTTGAAAAGACAAAAAAGAAACGGGCTGGCCTGAAAGATGGGAATGGAAAAGGCCGGTGTCTCACCCTGCTTTTCCTGGTCTGGGGGATCCCCAACCCTGAGCCGCTGTCCACATCTCCCATAAGGAAGTCAGAAACTCTGTGGGGCAGATGTGTAGACGCAGATGTATGTGTCAAAGGCACAGTTTCATGTGGTCAGAGCTGCAATGCACTCAGTAACGAGAAGGCGTTCAGGCTGTCACGTATGGGGTTAGTCAAACCGATTCCTCAGGCAAAGGAAATGGCTGAAAACATAGATATAGGCCTGAAAGATTATTAAGTTAGGCTGGCTCACATCTGTTGCCCAGAATGAACAACACTTTTTCTCGTCAGTTACACAAAACAGTCATAAAAGTCCAGTGGTGTTAACAAGGCAAACAAACGTTGTACTCACACATTGCCGAACGTGAATGCCAAAGTGTCAATGGACGTGTGTATCTCGCCGAATATAGCCTTTTTGTTTTCTGGGTTCACTTCCTTGAAGTTAACGCCTGTGGAGAGTGATAAAGTACAAAAGAACTTCAGCTAAAATTAAAAGCTGCAGAACCAGATTATGTTTAATCCATCATTCAACAGAGGTATTTAAACAACCGGGCCTGTGTGTTGGTGGGCTGTGAAGTGTTACCCACAGATGTTATAAACACATGGTCAACAGATCAAACAAACGACATGCAAGATAAAAACAAAAACATGATTTCATTTTTAAACCGACCACCGCGAACACTTGTAATTTGCCATGTAGAGGTAATGTTGTTGTTTTTTGGATTCTGCTGCAATCAAAATCAATTCAGATCATACTTAACCACTGGGAGAGATTTATCGGCTGTACAAGATATAGATATCCAAAATGTCTTCTGAAGCAGCTTCAACGATATTCAGAAACAATCCCAAACTTTCCCTCCTTGGTTCCCATATGTTACAATTCTACAGGTCATCTTTCATGTTGATCATACGCAAAAAAATATCAAAATCCCAATCAATCGCACACGTTCTTTGCTTTGAGCTCTATTGTCGGCGAGACGTCCAGATATTTTCGATACCCGAAACTTGACAAACCTCTGCAAAACGTGACAGCGGCGCTTTGCTTCTCAGGAAACAGTTTACTCAGCGAGAGGACATTTGCAGCAAGCCGTCGGAGGAACTGAAGACACAGGCAGCGAAATCCGACTACTTCCTGTCTGCCCCGAAACAGGAAACACTCACACAGCTTGAGTTCTGTGACATGTACCACGATAGACAGCTGTGACCAGACTCACCTTCTCTTTCTGTCACCTGGTGTCACCGTCTAGTAACCGGGACCCCCCAAAAAACAACAACAATGTGAATCAGTTCCTGGTAAGAGGAAAAAAATAAGAGCTCGAACGAGTTCCAGTTCTGAGACTGCTATCTAGCATGTGTGCTTCCGTTTACGAGCGTGAAATCAATCCATGTGAGTGGTGGCTTGAAAATAATGAATTCCCCGCTCATGAAGAAGCACAGAAATGTCATGGCCGCGTTGGTCGTGGAGACTTTCCCCGCGTTCCAGGGAGACACAAAAGGAGAGGAGACACAAAAAGAGAGGAGACGCAGCGGTTGCGAGCCTCCCTGCCGCGCGCCTCCCTGGCCCTGAATGCTCGCGTACAACTCCGCGCTGACTTCTTCCTCAGGACATCCTGTGGATCTCACAACAATGATTCCAGAGCTCTGCCCCCCTCTTGTCACAATTGAAATATGGAAACTGCATCATTCAAGTACAGGGGCCATTGTTTTCTCACGGTTGAGCCGTAACTGGGACAATTAACCCCTTAGAAGAAAAAAAAACCTCGAGTGAGTTAGAGCACGTCTGACAGTTTTTAAGTCTCTCGTGATATGAAAATAATTTCTCTGGTGTGAGGCCAGCACAAACGTTTACGGAAATATAATGGGTTTATTAGTAGGGTAAACTAAGGATCGTTAAAAATGCAGAAAAGATCCTCCATTGTCACGGAACAGCATGCTTTTCTTAGATCAATTAAATAAACCAACACTGCATTAATCTGCACGCAGACTGAAAAATTATTTTGGCCTGCGCACACATGATTGATCGCTGTAAACAAATACACGCTGTCAGCTGCCAGCATCTCCTCTGGACAAAGGGGGACAGAAAGCAGGGAAAGAATTTCAACAAGTCGAGGAGGTTGACACTTATTGCAGCGCCTCGCAGTTTTTCCAGCAACATGACGGGAAAATGAACGCTCGCTTAAAACGTGAGCAGGAAAGAAACCTCGTCCGTGTCTGGTTTGGGCCAACTGCAAAGATCCTTTCTTTTAAGACACACATACGGAGAAGAAGAAGAACAAAGAAACCATGCTCATTACACAGCTGAGTGGAGCAGAACCTGTTCTCGACATTTACAAGTTTATTCAGATGTGTCTACAGTGTCAAATCGGAAAAACAATGGAAGGAGAATAGCTCGAGTGGATGAACATGTAATTGGCATTTGAAACTGGTTTGGCGACTTTGCAGTAAATTCTGGCGCCTGTCCAAATGCCCCGAGTGTCATGACCAGGCATCAAAGAGAAACACGAGCCAAGAGACAACATACGCCGAGGACAGAGAGGAGCACAAGACCTGTTATCATCCAAACCCTTTGAGTTCTCATCTCTGACGTCTCACTGATTCATTCCTCTGTCGACCCACGGCAGGAACCTCTCCTCTGGTTCTCTGGCCGGGCCAGTATTGTGTTACCTCCTGGCCATTAGGGACAGTCAGGCCAGAACGTATGGTGATTAAAGGCACCCCCTTGTGGAAAGACAAATTCCCACTTGTTTCCACTTTGTCAAATGGCCACGGTCAACAACTACTACAGGACTGAATGACAATCAATCAATGGCACACACCTCTGCCATATTGTACAGTAGCATGTTTCATCTGTGTTGGGGTGTTAATGCATATTTTACAACACTTTCAGGATGCAATATCCTAAATATGAGTATTGGCAGAAACTTTGAGGGGTTCAACTTTTTTTTCCATCTCAATAAAAGATTTCAAAACCTCGACTGTACATCAGCTGATACTGGGAGCTGACTGGAAACATGTTTTCCGTTTCTACCCAAATCCCCCCAAAAACCCACTCCACCTCACTGCACAAAACCTTATTGGAATTCTTTTTATGTGAGTTACTGTGACGCCTGAAATTACAGTCAATTTACAGTTTTTTTTTAGTACTTGAGTTTGTCCTAGATGTTTTCTGGAAATTGCAGACTTCCAACATGCTTTATGAATGAGTGTATGAATGTTAGAAAATCTTTAGTTATTAGAAAGAATTTGCTTGATGTCATTTCCCATCCTGTCAGTGACAAAACAGTCTGTCCTATTATTGGTCCCAACCATGCCAATTAATTCCTTCGGTCTAATTGGTCTAATTCCGGATCTCTTTTGTTTCCTTTGTTGTTTTGTTTCTTTTTCACCGAGTGGGCTAAACATTGCTGACATGCGTTAAAAAAAAATCTTTAAAAGTAGGACACAACTCCCATATTGAGATGGGTAGGGCTAGATCCCCAACTTGGATATGTTCATGGCACTGACTAAATTGATTACAAACTATTGAGTATCAAAAAAGGCCTTTGTCATTTGATACCTTAAGAGTAAGTATCATATGTGTCAGTGAGGCAATGGAATGCTTGTACCGGGATCTCATAATGCTGGTGTTTGGCCGTCTAATGCATCGTAACATGAGAAACATGCAGGAAAAACACTACGTTGTGCCGCACAAGTTGTAGTAAATATGTTTATTGTTTTTGTTTTAAAACTTTTTTTGCCAGTCAACCCACATTGTGGTAAATGGGTTTGTGTTTTTATGTTATGAAACTGATTTGAGTGTAAAACATTACCAAGGAGCAGAAAAATAAATATTTGTACAGTAATGCTTCATGTAATTTTATTTGTCAAAATAGATTTTTCTATAAAAATTTGCATGGAAAGGAGTATCACTTAGGAACCGGAATCTGTCAAAGGTATCTGTACTGTTGTGAACGTATTTTGTAGGACATCCAGCCACAGAAACAGGGTCGGCGAGCTGTCAGACAACCTTCAACTCAAGACACAGGGAAAAGAATGAAGGAACGTGGATGTGCTCGGCTGACGAGCTGCCAGCCAAGGGGCCTCCGCAGCCGCTGCTGCAATATGGAATGCTAATTACACCCATGTAGCCTCCGCTGTACAGATTCTTGTGTGCAAGTAGAGTGAAGAATTACTCTTGCAGTGGATCACATTTCTAGCAGAGGATGGGGGAATGGATCTGCTGAGTAAAGAATAACAACTTCCCACATGGTGACCTTTGAAAATCAAATATCTACGCCAAATGCAACCGAGCAGAACTCAATAAAACATTCCTGTGATGTAGTACGCACACTGGGTTGAAAGACGTAGTGCCTTAGTTTAAACCAGTAACACCGCATTGAGAATTCATGCCAAGACATTTGATCATCATCATCCGGGCGCCTTCACCTGCACGTCTGTGTGCGCCCACACATGTTTGTGAGATATTACTGACCTTTGACCTTGGCAATGACCGTGCCGGCCGCTCCCAGGATGTCCACCGAGTTGAGGGTCTGGTGTTTGCCGATGACCGCCTTGAGGATGCGGAGTAACTCTGCCAGGCGTTCCTGCACCACCTTCTGAAGACCCTCCAGATTCTCTGGACCGAAAAAGAAAAAGAGAGATAACGCAACAAGGTCACAAAGGTGAAGTCGTGTATCAAGATGTGACGGGAACAACAAAAGCCTGATTAAATCAGAGGAGACAGCCACAGACAGTTTGCCCCTTGCATTTTCATCTATTTTGTCACAGTCACTACCGTCACACTTGCACAATGAGTCACGGGTTAGTCAGTGACATATAAATTTTTGGCATTCCTTTAAGTGACTGGCATACATATTACTTGGCAAATACTGTCATTTTCAAACTGTGAAACTATGCTGTCATCTGTTGACTTATGCAGGCAGTTAGGCCCAGGGCAAATATACAACAGTAACAGGCTCTGTTATGTTTTATCAGTGTGTGTGTGTGTGTGTGTGTGTGTGTGTGTGTGTGTGTGTGTGTGTGTGTGTGTGTGTGTGTGTGTGTGTGTGTGTGTGTGTGTGTGTGTGTTTGTCCCTCCAGAAGAAACGTGGAAGACAAATACGGTGCTGGTTTCTCAGTTGCACGAAACTACTGTGATGCAACTTCTTTTGCTGCTTCCTCCAGATAGAGAGCGGTACCGTGTACAACGGAAGAGGCTCGCCTCACAAAACACGTTATAATGTCTCAGTCATGACGGTCATAACATTTCCGCACAGGTGAAGATGAGAACTACCAGAGTGATTACGTGCGTTTTGTGCTGTGTGGTCACATACGAGGTGGAGTAAGACAGATGTCCCACATCACATCGAAGTCACAGATTTTTATCTACAACAACAGCCCCGACAGTCGTCAAACATCTGCCGAGTTCTTGGCCCCTCGCAGAGTCAAGAGCCATATCTATTCATTTATTAATAAATACAGCTGTGATGCGGAGTCTTGAGTTTCTGTGTGATGCAATCTGTGAACTGCATACCAATGACAAGACAGTCACGCTAAAGGTGCTAAAGAAATGACGTTTCAGAGGTGACTAACTTAATGTGGCACATTTTGCAGATGTTATCAGCGGCAGACAGCATTAAAAAATGTTGAGAAAGATCTTGCCTTTCTCTCCGTTACCAGTGAGCTTTCAGAAGATGACACTTGAAAGAGGAAAAGAATGTACAAAATGCATTCAGGTTGCTCATCTATGATTAGCCATTTGACCGTATCCCATTCTATCAGCAGGTCTGCTATGAAAGGCACGTCTTTCTTGTAGAACCTGTAGTACCCTCATTTACCTGTGTTTATGCTTTCAACCAAGGGTTTTCCTCCTGACCCTGTGTTCACTTCTTCATAATGTAAAAAGTTCTTCTAGCACTTTTCAAAAACAATGTTTAATCAGAGAATTGAGCTCTTTGGGCAAAAAAGAAAGAAAAAATTATAATAAAAGAGACTGAATGAACGAATTTCTCCAGTCCGAGTCGGAGGTCTGATGCAGGTTAATCAGCTGAGGCTGTGCAGACTGGCACCAGACAGAAGGTGAGTTCATGTCTGTATCTCGCTGTTTTCAGAAGAAGCAATGTCACCGGCTGAAAGAGGGGGAAAAAAGAAAAGCCATCTGTTTTCCATCAATGCCATCCCACCAGGCAGCAGGGTGAGATGAGAGACCGAATTCATTGGAATGTTAAAAGGAATTGCAGAGGGAGTGAAGATAGGGGCCTGGGTGAGTAGTAGTCATCCTTACTCATCCACTCATGCAGTCAAGAGTTGGCTGGAGTAAAAGACGTAATCCTGACACATAAGCCAAGGCCATCTGTGACACCATTTTATGAGCAACAGAAGAGAAGGGGATTAGTAAAAAATACTAAGAAAGAGAAGAATCACAAGGTAACATAACTAACAAGATAAATAAGGTTGTTCCAAATTAAATATAAACAGCGTCCATCTTGCTGGTAAAAAGTTAACCAATCCTTGCCAACCAGCTTCCAACACACAGGATTAGTAAAACAGTGTCCAGTAGGTCGGGGGGGGGGGGCTCACCTGCCCCAAGGCGAGAAGTCCCTGACCCTGCAACACACACTTTGAAGTCAGCCCTCCCTCCCCACAGTCACAATGGGCCTTCATTAAGAACCCTCCCCTTCCTTTCAACCCTCCTTCTCAGTTGTGGTCATTGGGGTATTTTCGGTTTGCTCGCTGGCGTTTGAAGATTTTCCTTATCAAAGAGTGTGGTTTGGTCCTTAACATATGAGAGCCAGCCCCGTAATGAGGTACACACCGGAGAATTTTCACTTTGCATGACACAAGCGGAGCATGACTGAAGGTGCTGCTGCAGTAGAATCACAGTTCTAATGGAGGTTACAGCATGAGCCATTTCCCTTTCCTCTGAAATGAAAGGAATTTAATTAAGACTGAGCTGTTTCTGCAGAGAAGCGAAGGAGATACAAATTGTAAGGGAAAAAAAACAAAGGCTGCGATGTTGTGGCAACAAAGACAGGAGGATGTCCTGGGCCAATCAGCTGGAACAGAGTGGAGGCCAAAAAGGACATTTTGTCAGGGACTGGTACTGGCTGTATCCTTTGTTTACTGTCACCCGCTGCCAGCTGTCACACCACTGTGCAAGAGATAAAACACCGCGATGGAGAGGCACAGAGAAATAAACAGCAGCCGGCCTTTTCAAATGTTGATACACTGTCACTGACAGTGACCTTAAGGGAACCAAGACCATGTCCACACCAATGACAACAGAGCCTCTTGCAACCACTCTATCAACATTTTACACAACAACAAGTGCTTTTGTCCGACCAAAAGAGTCGGTCCACGTCCTGACTGCGGATCAAACTAAACCGTGGTTCGGTTGGGTTCGTTGCAGTGTGAAAACACTTTTGAAGACAGTTTCGGACTTTTGGACCAATTGCAGGAAGTTGAAAGGCGGCATTAAACAATCGAAGATAAGACAAATTGACATGTGGGTGGAGGAGACGAAATATCTAATTGCAATAAATGCAGGATTGCTTGCAGTCTTTTATTAATGAATTAATGAAATTAGCCAGTTAATTAATTTCCTCCATTTAAACCTGAGGAATTGATAACACGCCAACGTCAGACGGGTGCCCGTCTTAAAACCAATCAATGTCAAGCACCGGTAGATGCAGCCCATGTAGGTGATGATGACGGGACATATGTATGTCATGCAAAATTCTTCAGCACACTCCGAAAATTTGCAACGTGAAAACAAAACTAACAAGATCCAAAGTAACCAAGGTAACAGAGGCATGAACCTTACCTCGGACTTGGAAGACATAGGCTTTATTTTTAATGTGTTGATGTCAGCTTACTTTGGGTTGTGATATAAATGAAAGTATAATTGAATTAATTAATAATAATTACATTAATTTGGCAGATCCTTTTTTTGCAGATACAATTGTGTGTACATGACTTAATCCTACCGTTTGTGTACGTGTCGGCACAGTCTGTGTGCAATTAGGGCTACTCAGATCATTGTTAAATCTTAACCCAGATTAAAAAAATCCACACAAAAGAATTCCAGAAATGGGAATAAAGTTATCAAAACAAGGTCAAACTTTGTGTGACGGCTCATACTGATCACCAACAGTGTTGTGCTTTGGATTGTGTGAAAGGATCTGTGCTCAGTGCAGCGTGAGACAGCTGAGGAAAAAGGCTGGTTAAAAAAAAAATTTAAATAAAAAAAATCAACGTTGAGTGGTTTTGTCACAACAATGGCATCAAAAAGCACACTGGAAATCTGTTGGCAATTGTGGGGACCGTGCCATTGTTTTGGTAGAGATAACAGCGCTGAGGCATAAGAGCCGGCCATATTGTTTGAAGGAAGACCCCCTGCCAACGCCGCCGCAGCTCAAGGCCGCATTGTCTTTCTTTACAGTGGTGGGATGAGCTGTCGGCCCAGCCTCGCTTTCACGCTCAGTCTGCTTCGTTTATTTTCTACAAGATCAAGACGTCCCTCCCCTTTATAGGAACAACATTCGACTATGACCAAAACAGATGCGTAAGGGATGCGAACTTCTTTGATGATCGATTGCCTTAACGAATCCCGATCAATGTTCTGTGTGGGAAAAATATAAATTCATATTAGGCCTACACAAGTTTTTAGCATCAACATTTCATTATCTCTGGACAAGACAAGCATGTGACTCGGGGGTGCCTCACTATTTAACGGTTCTGTTTCCAACAGGATGAGAATTCACTTGGTGGAAGGCGCAACATGTGACCAGTGTTGCAGGTAGAGACTCGTGCAGTTCAGATTTACTGCTACAATTTACTAGAGTTCCCTAAATGCTTATCTAGCTGGCCGTCAGTAGACCCCAGCTAGGCAGCTGTGCACAGAGAAGCCCCAAGCAGAAGTCCCCATAAACAATTTGCTTGAAAAGAGCAAAGGTTATAATGTAAGTTTTATGTACCTAGGCGGGTTTTAATCTACCGGGAAAGGTGGACGATATAACCCCGATTCGCGCATCCCAACGATAAATAGAAAAATCTGGTCCTAAACCCGGGACGGTGCCGATGTTTGACTAAGATTTCTTGGTAATGTGAGGGGTTTAACTACTGAACTGCTCACAGACTCATCGGGCCCGCCCTGATCAATATCAAACATATTTGATAATTAGGAGTTCAAATCGTGATGATCGTGTTGCAGCAGTTGACGTTGTTGCCAAGCAACAGTAAACATTCCAGCCCCGGGAGGTTCAACGTTAGCTAGCATACCACTGTAAAATAATAAAACTGTTGAGACTCTTGCCTCCAGTTCTCACTGAGGAACGGACCACAAACGTCTGCTTTCATTTTATCTCGGTGCAAACTGTTGCTAAAGCAACAGCCACTTGTTGCACCACACTCTCCATTTTTGTTTACATTCGCCTTCCCCATGAGATCACGTGAGAAGAGAATAAGAGATCACGTGATTCGGTGCGTTACTCCCTGATTGCTCCCCCCTGGAACGATAATCTTGATAATATCCCGTCGTGTGGTGTGTGATGAGCCATTATTTTCAAATCGTGTAGAGTGTGCATGTTTGAGATTAGGCAGGAGATAATCTGTGCAGTTTCTCCTTAAGTGTGTGATGCAAACGGTTTTCAACAATCGGTTGGGATTTTGAGACTCCTGTAGTCTGAGCCGGGCTTTAGTCAAGGAAAAACTCTGCTAAGCCCGCCTGCCTGTTATTACAAGAGGATATTTGCCCTCAGTAGCGGACATGCTCCTTGGCTGGTAAGGCAGAGGCACATGTCCGTGGAGTGTTAAATACATGGCACCCCTGTTATTTAAACTCATGTTGCAATGAAAGAGGTTTCAGTTTGTGTTCTTGCCTTTCGCCACTGTCATTAACTTTATTCATGAAATGAAACCTAGTTCTGGAATGTTTCTTTCTTCTCTTTTCCTTTTGCAAGTTACGAAGACACATGCATTCGCAATGCTCTTTTAAACTTCTTCTTTAAAATTTGGTTCAAACTCGTCAAAAACGAGTGGAACAGCGATTATCAAGTATAAATACTGGTGGGTTGGATAATCTAGATGGAATGCTCTTGAAATTGGTGGCCAGAGATTTGCATTTTTCTCTTAACCCTGAAACCACATTGAAATCTAAGGAAAATACAGAAATGCTCATATTTAGAGGACACCGGAACAAATTCTTGATTCATTTAATCAACAGATAAATAGACTATTTTCCTCTATATTCATTTCACATTAAATCTCGCAGCAGATCCGTGTGCCTGACGGTCGTGCTAGTCGTGCTTCTGGTGCTTGTTTTGATACACAACTCCTGACAGCTGAGTGTTAAAAACACAAACATGGTAAGTGGATTCAGCTCGAACTCAACAGATAACTTTATTCATTTAATATGGAATTCAAAAGTCACCTGTCATGGTTGAAGTGCTCATTGAGCGTGTAGAGCACTACTTCACGGATGCTTTGATTTGATTAAAAAAATCTCAACAGAAACTTTTCAAACAACTCATTCAGAATTAATCTGCAGTCGCCGAGTATGTTGCAAAAACACAATCATCTTTGCCAAAAAATTGCGAACTCAACTTTAACACAAATACGGTCGCTCAAACATTTTCCTTCTGAATTAATGTTGCACTTTGAATTGCTCTGTGCGTGTGGGAGGGGAGGTCCCATTGTGTCTTAACAAAGCTCATTGTGTGTCTAGTGCAGAGACAGACCACTCTAATCCAAATCTTCAGGTGGCCTGACAGAGGTTACAGCCTCTGCTCCCCCCACTGATAACAACAGGCAATCAACTGGCCTGTCTGGACACGCGATCTGCTCCACATGAAACAAGCCCCGGCAGTTCTGGTGACGCTACTTGGGAAACAGCCGCGGGGCTTTACTGAAAGGCCAAGGAGGCCACATTTCCCCATCAGTATCCCTCCCCCTAGGAAAGAGAGACGGTAGCGGATTTACACCAACAGAGGCAGATGATCTACACATTTTCTTTTAGATGCGTGTCTCTGTCCGCCTCGTTCCGGGATGGTGACACATTCTTCTACGTGAAGACTCAGTCATCAAACCCCAGATTGCTCCGAACGCAAACGGACACTTTCCACAGAGAGAACCCGGACTGAATGCGATGAGTTGTCTCTTCAATCACAAACCACAAGGTCAGAAAACGTGAAATGCTAACGGACTTGCTGGCATTGCCGAGCTGCCCGCAACCTGATCTGCGACAGGTGGAATTGTTTGGTCGGGGTTCCATCTCCACAACACTAATTTCCCCCTCTGTCCAAACAAGCGCTGCATTGCCGGGTGCCCTCCGCTGTCGTTCCCATGCCTTGTTTGGAGACAGAGCAGGGCCCCAGACATCACACAGACAGTAAACAGCAGGCACTCCATAAACAGGTCCACGCTCTCGGGCCTACTAGTGAACTGCACTCTGTGGGGTCTGCAGTCGCTTCACAGTCCGGCTAATTCCTTTAACACTTCATTACACGTTTCGGGGACTTTGGAGCAGGTGCAGAACAAGGCCGCATTGTTGGATCAACACGGTCTGTCAGGTGTCGGCTACATTAGGAAATGAGGACAGTACGGCAAAAGGACAACAGGAAATCAAAGCAATTACACATTATCAAAAGATTCCAATCCAAATCGTAGAGTTTTAGACCAATGAGCAACAAACTTTGTATTTGACAACTGTAATTAGGGCTGTAATTGTTAATCAATTTGTTCATAAAATGTCAGAAAAAATGTACCAACTAATTGTTTCAGCTCAAACTGTAATGTTGTAATACAACCAGGAAAAAAGATGCTAAGGAGTTTTATTCCACTGGTGTCCAGATATGCACATCTGTGGATGACTTCACCTCAACACAATGTTATTACAAGACTCTGTGAATGAATCTCCACCTACCTGAAGTTATGATGTCACCTGATACAGCATGGGAAAATGTGTGAGAGACTATTGGGCAAGAAAAGTGACTAACTCTTTCAGACATATGAATGAAAGATCCAAGAGGTTTGTTGGGGACAAGTTTTGTGTGTCGGTTGTGTCTCTTGATTCAAAACCGAGCAGAGATTAAATGGCTTTCTACGGGAACAACTCACAAAGTAGCACCACAAGCCTCGGGCCCCCTCCTGCGCACACGCCTGATCCACGGCTGTAAATTTCAGCAGGTCTGGTCCAATCGCCAGCGAGTGACGTCCCCCTGCGATGCAGGAGCTCCCCAGGGCCATGACCAATCTCCTACACAAACATCTAGAGCCCATAACCATAAATCCCACCCCAGGAAACACACCCCGACCACAAGCTCGCACAAAAAAACATCCTTCAGCATCACAGAGGGGAAAGTTACTGCCCAACAAATCTCTCCTTTCTTTCTCCTAAGAGCAGCGGGCCATTAAAAGCATTATGTGCTAGAATTTGGCTTTTCTCTCGATTGAAGGCGCCACCCGCAAGTGGCCACTTCAGTTGGCACAGGGGCACTTGTGTGAGGAGGGGGAAGATATTTGTGGCAGCTATTGCTGGATATAATTTGCTCAGAGTAATGCTGGTATTTGCAGGCCGGTAAACTGGGACTTTAAAACTGGTAAAAACATTTAAAAAAATGCTACAAGATAAGGATAAAGGCAGAGTTACTCCAATATTTGCTGCAATAACATAGATTCAGACTCTTTTGAATTGACATTTACAATTCTCATAACAACTGCAATTTAAGCTAAGTTTAGTCAAGTAAACAACTTAGTTAAAATCATGAAGGTGAATGAATCCCTGTAAGACTACAACCACACATTTTGAATCATATTCGACCCTTAAAGAAGCTGACTCTTCTTTTAGGGTCGAATATGATTACAACAACAGTTTTTTCGCTCAAAAAAACATTAACACCCTCCAACATCTGGCTTTGGTTGTAAGCGTGAAAAGGGTACAATCAGCCTTCACTCCCCGGTCAGACGTAACTGCAGTATATTACGGGTATTTAGCGACTCCACCTCGGCTGAGCGCAGCAGCAGCAGCAGCAGCAGCGATGGAAACTTGACACCCGGGTCGTTGGACACGCTAATTTACACCCGTTTCCCGCCGCGGTGCTGCGACACGTGTCGCGGAGGGAATGGAGGCTTGTCACCTCCGTCGGTAACTCTTTTCGCCCTCTCAGCCACAAATTGCGCGCAGCATTCATTCATTTGAGTTTGAAGAGAGAGAAGGTATGAAAGGGTAACGCTGTGAGGTAGTCACTGGCCCCCGCGCTGCCTTCTCCTTCTGGCGTACTGGTGACGTCACACACACTGGGAGGTCAGTTGCTTTTTGGTGTAAAAATGGTATCAGTAGACTGCAGAACGGCCAGATCTTATCTGAGTGTCATGATGACGCCCACAGTTTTCAAAGTGCAACAATGCTCAGTCAGTTCATGCTCTTCCTCATTTGCAGACGTTGAATCGCTCCTTCTCACAGCATTGACAGTGTATGAGGAACATTTTCTGCAGCATAATGGGGAGGTAACACGTTCCACAGTTAATCCGCGGTCAAACAAACGGTACAATGCACGCCATACGTTGGGTAAACAAGCTCTTTAAGCTCCTGCTAGGCTGTGAGATGTTTGTTCAACCCTGGAGTGGAACTGTAAAAGTTTTTTTTTCACCTGTGGCTAAAAAGGATAAAGTCAGTAACACAGACTCTCTGGAGAAAAGAAACCTCTGAAGGGTTTCTGTCGCAGCAAAAAATGCCATTTATAGTAAAAAGCTCGGCTGTTCAACTCAGTCACGCCTGTGTTCTATCCATAACTTAATAATAACTGCACAATTCTCAGCACACATTCCTTAAACTTCTTTGGCTTGATGATGAGGACAAACTACGGAACTTTTTTTAACTCAGTGTGGGGAAAAAAGTGATATATTTTTTTTCTCTAGGGGAATTTTGCAATTGTTTTGTCCCCGTGTGGTCACAGAAATAAAAGCAAAACAAAGATATGAAACGGTGAAGTAGCAGGACTTGTGCTTAGCACAGCAGCTTGTGCAACAGTGGCATTTTCTTAACTTCTCAACTTCAAATAAAAGAACAAATTCCTCCAAGTAACAGTTTTGTCCTGTATGTTTCAGATAAAGGTTTCCTCCGGGACCAGCACTGTCCTGGCTTGAAATTTTAAAAAATGAAAGACAGCTTTTGAGTGGATCATCATTCAAGTTGCATAGATTTGACCACGAATCTGCACTTAATTTATTTAAGGAGAGTCTCCGCAGTCAATCGGCCTCACACCTAGCATTAGTCTATTGAAGGCACTATAGCCACAAGTGAACATTTGTTCTAAAGGAATGCAGAGTATGCAGGAGAGTTGGGGGATGGGAGGGGGACCGCAGCCCGGCTGTGTGTGTGGAGGACTATTTTTCATCCTGATTAAAACCATTAACCGAGCTGTCTTCTGAAAAACCACACTGAAATGAAAACCTCACGGTGAGGAGAAACACCCTGACACTTTTATTACACCTCTAAAAATAAAATCACGTCGGCCCTGAAGTGCTGTAAAATACTTGTGTACTATTTCTTTTAAATGCTTGTAATTTCTTCACTGCTTTTAAATCATCTCAAAACGTACTTTTACCAAATGTCGATAACTGTTATTCTTTTCTTTTAACTGTTTCCTGTCACTGTTTGTCTGAAGTTGTATTACTTTATTTGTTGTCTTGATTTCTTTTCTTTCATTTGTGAAGCACTTTGTAACAGTTTGTTTTTAAAAGGTTATGTATAGATAAAGTTATAAAATAAAACAAAATAAAATGATTAACAACAGGGACATTTAAGCCACAATGAGCGTGCATGAGTTACGAGCAAGTTGGAGGCATTCGAATAAAAGAAAACTTTTGACTTGACAGTTAACAACAAGATTTACAAGCCAAAATATACAAAATCTAATAGTAGGCAACTATAAAATAAAAATATAAAAATGAGCAAAAGAAGTCAAAATAAAGTTCAATCAAATATAACACGAGGTAACGAGGGTGCAAAGAGAATACACAATCATGATGAATAATATAAAGATTTATGAATATTGTAAAGTGTATTCAAGTGGTATCATAAATATGATGGTTATTGCACATGATACTGGAGATATTCTGATTCCGATACCGTCGGAGATGCCTCGTGCTGATCGAACAAGACTTACGTGATGTGTTTTTTTCTTTAATTGACAATATGATGCAAAGCAGTACGAGGTTCACTGATTAACAGTGTGTGTTGACGACGCCACATGTGACTGGACAAAGATCATCTCGGGGCAACAGGGGGACGTGGACAGGGGGGGTCACCTACTCAGTCCAAACTCATAGAGCCTCCCATTCTTCCCTCTTGCTTTGACAGCTTTACTTTTATTGGGCAACAGTTCTGTGACTAAGAGTCCAGATATGAGAGAAAGTGTAAACCGACACCACGATCTGACCCCCGGGTGAATCTATCAGTGTCAAGTTGTGGGTGTGAATACACTGGTCATACTTGACACAACTAAATGGGTTTCTGACAAGTAAACATGCCGCATGCATGTACGTTTGCGCTGCCTCCAGCTAAAAAACTGCCGGGTGCCCCACGAGAGGAACAATAAGCATCTTCCCGAGCTTAAAAACCCTCTCCGCAATGTTTTCTCTGCACGAGGCGCTATGTGACTCACGGAGTCAAACCTGCTCCTCTGCACAAGGAATACAAGCCTGCCAGATCCCAACAGGGAGCACGCCTATCAGCAAAAAGAAAAAAGAAAAAGCATTATGTCGGTTTCACACAGTACTCCAGTGTCAGACCTTTCCAAAATATGAAAAGAACAACACGAGAGTTGGCATGTGCCTCGGTGACCTCCTCCCCACTGCAGCCTTCCCCAACTTCATGGAGGCCTGCTGCTGTTGTTGTTGTTTTTGCAAGCAAACGATTAACATGCTGGTATTCCCACATATAAAACGTAGACGTAACGAATGTAGGTATGAGTCATTGAGGCTGTATCCATACTACTACGTTTCAATTTGAAAACAATAACGATCTCCGTCCAGGCGAAAGGTTTTAGCTCCGAAACAGTTTTAATCCCTGTCTATACTAACACACCTGGAAACACGGTGACGTTCACTGGTCATGCGCCTGCTGGTGTAAACAGGAAGCAGATTGACCACGCTGCAGGCACTTAGCGAAGAGTTGCTTACTTGGAGAAAATACTACGAGCGAGAAACAACAAGAATGAAAATTGAGACGAGGGGATTTTAGAACTTGGAGTAACAAAGCAGTTTCCAACGTCCAGTCGTGACCGATGAGAACCAATAAGAACGCGAATGGGGATGACCGCATCATCGCTTGTGAGTAGATGTGCCAATACCACAGTTAAAAATCACAATAGAGACGAAGCCTGTGTGAATCAGTAGAAAACAGACCTTTGACTGTTGCTTTTTCCAGACTATGTAACCTCCCTGACCCCGCCGACAGAAATAGACAAGTCATTAATCACATCGCACACTGAATATCAAAAACTATTATGTAGAAGAATGTCATTTACGGGACAATAAAGTTTCTTTTGTTTAACTCAAAATTAAGCCCAACATGTGATGCATCTTTGGACATGGAAGATCAAATCAATCTTAAATATAATCAGCATCTGTGTTTTGAGAGACAACGGCCAGGGTTGTTCGAGCGGCGGCGAACAGGAGCCAGACTGATCGCTGAGAATACTCTGAATGTTCAAGTACATGGGAAACTGGAAACTCATTCAGAAGTTGACACACGCTCCAAACTGTCCGTTTCTAAGTCAGATTTCAGCTCAGAGATGGTATGAGTTGGTTCCTCGGATCGCAGTGTGAATATAAAGCTGGGAGATGACTCACAAAATATATTTTCTCAATCTGTATCTTCCACCGCTCCACAGTTGCCAATATGAAAAATGACTCAGTGTTTACTTTCTACATGAACAGAAAACCCCATAGTAGCAGCTTCTTGCACTAAGTTATTCCACGAGAATCACGTGTGTGTCAGTGTCTTGGGAGAGAAGCACAACAAAAACAAAACCATTAGTCCAACTGAGCAAATATTATGGAGGGTTGTATGCTATGATTTAATCCCCCACCTGCTGAATAGGAGCCGTCGTATACGGGGAGGCAAATATCCCAAATGTTTTCGCGAGGGCTCAGAACAACACTCAGCACGACGCGAGACGAGGGCTCACTCTCAGAGGCCTCACTCCTCCAGTCAGAGGAATGGCTAAACAACTCACTCCCACCGCCGGACCTTCATTCAGTGTGTGTAGGTATGTGCCTCTTAACCGTACGGTAGGAGCAGTAGAAGATGTAACGGTAGCGGTCTTACTCTTTTAACTTGCAGAGAAAGGACACTACTTAAGTTCCATGAATCACCAACACCAAAAAGCCTCATACGAAATCTGCTCATTAGATATAATGTCCTGTTATGAATGACATAAACATATAGAACTAGTATATATAGTTGATTGAGCAGTCAGTAAATTGAGCATCTTTAGAGTTTGGGAGTGCAGGCACACAAACACATGCCATGTCATGATGTCTCTTTGGACATTCCGCCCACACATTTTATCCAATTAATACACAAATGAACTGGTCATGAAAAAAATAAAAACTGTAGCCGCACCCACGCAATACGATACAGTAGGTTATCGTCAGTCTAACACTGTGTGTGCATTTGTGTGGGGAAAGTTAGAGCTGCAACAGTTAATCGCTTAGTAATCGACTACTAAATGAATCGCTAACTATTTGGATAATCGATTAATCAGTTCAAGTAGTTTTTCTGAAAAAATAAGTCAAAAGTCTATGGTTTCAGCTTCTTAAATGAGAATATGTTCTGGTTTCTTTGCTCCTCTATGACAGTAAACCAAACACGATGGACCCTTTTCACCATTCCGTGGACCACACAAGTAATCGTGAGTTGCAGCCCTAGGTACAGTTTGTTCACGTCTGCAAACAACCGCCAAGCCATCAAAACCCGTGTCCGAGAAACAGAAAGTGAGAGTAGTAAGAACACGTAAGAGTCGCGCTGCTCTGGTGCCTGCTCCACTTTGTGTGGTTGAGTGTAGTTGTTAAGACGCTTGCAAGCGCTCGGGCATGTTAGCAGAGCGCCTGTTATCGCACTATACACTGACACTCCACAGGTGGTTCTGGGCTGTCTGTCACACACACTGGTTATCTGTAACATAACAAAAACACACAGAGCCCTGGACAGCGGGGACATTTGATCCAAAGTGCAACTGTATTTTTTTCTGCCACAGCAGAACAGTGACAGTGTTGGTGTGACATTCCAACCACGAGTAAACCAAGGTGTTCACCCTTACACCGTTTCAAATGCTTAAGGTGCAGTTTACACAATAGTATTTGTCATTCCAGTGGGCGACTGGTCAAACAAACACAACATGACTTCTTTCTTCTTGTCAGTACATTCCCGGTGTATCTACAAGGGAATTTGCAAGAAGAGAATTCCAGCCATCTGCATCATTAGTAAATATCAGGTTTTAGTGTCTCCGTTCGAAGAACAATGGATCCTTTCTGGAGAAATGTCCTGCAAATACGCGAGGGGAAAAAATGCACCGTGGAGGAGACAGAGATAAATCAGACAATGGCCTCTTTGGACCGAGAAGGTTACAAAGCTGATAGAATATGTTTGATTTTATGTGAAGCACAGAATCAACTAGAAAAATTCGAACTTTCATGCTGTCATCATGCTGTGGATGTTGCTCAACACATTCCCCTCTACTATCTGAGGTTTGTCGAAAGTCTCTCTAGCATATCTAGAAAAAAATCCCATCCGATTCAGTACAGGGCAGGGGGATAGTGTCACATAAAATATGTAATTAGAGCACGGAACATACAACATTGATTATGTGTAACAAGTATCCGCAGATGTATTTTCTTTCTGCAGGTGAGTCATTTTACTGTGTCGCATTTCCCGGACCCCCGGAGACCCCCACCTCCCCTCAACAACCTCCCCTCGCATTCCATCTCCTCCTGGACTCACCTTTACACTGGAAGGCATCCTTGAGGTTGAGCAGCACGTCGGCGAACCACCGCACGTCGTTCACCAGCTGCATCACGTACTCCGGGTCCACCCCCGGCGCCCCGACCAGCCGGGACGACAGCCCCATGCTGCTCAGCGGGTTCGGGTTGTTGTTGTTGGTGGTGGTGGTGGTGGTGGTGCCGCGGCCCATGTCCAGGGTCTTGGCGGACCGGGCCGACAGCGAGCCCGTGTGAGACTTGATGTGGGGGTGTCGTGGCGGACCCTGGGTGTGCTGCTGCTTCGTCGTCGTCGTCGTAGCAATGCCACCACTGCTGCTGCTCTTCCGCAGCATCCCAGCAGCCAGTGGCAGCTGAGCCGCCCAGCCCTCTCACAGGGAGAACAGCCCCGAGCCCTGGACGGCTGGAGAGGAGAGAAGAAGATGGGTGAAGAAGATGATGCTGATAGTGTGTGTGCGTTTGTGTGTAAGAGATTGTGTGTGTGTGTGTGTGTGTGTGTGTGTGTGTGAGTGTGTGTAATAGTGTGTGTGTGTGTGTGTGTGTGTGTGTGTGTGTGTGTGTGTGTGTGTGTGTGTGTGTGTGTGTGAGTGTGTGTAATAGTGTGTGTGTGTGTGTGTGTGTGTGTAAGAGAGTGTGTGTGTGTGTGTGTGTGTGTGTGTGTATGTATGTATGTATGTGTGTGTGTGTGTGTGTGTGTGTGTGTGTATGTATATCTGCGTGTGTGTGTGTGTGTCTGTGTGTGTGTGTCCTAACTCATTCATCTTGGTAGATTGTTAAAGACCTGTTGCACACGTGAAGTACAAACTCTTACAAATCAGTGTCTTATGTGATATCCACGTTTTTGAAACTCCTGTTCGCAGTAGTACAGTTCGGTTTACAGTAGACACACGACTGTAGACCTTCATAGTGGATATCTACACAGCAGAGCTCCACTGTGCCACGGAAGGTTTTATCAAGATTTCTTTTGTCTTTACACTTGAAACAGCTGCTCCTCTGAGCAACGCGTAGCTGTGAGCTAGCTTGGTTTAACTTACGGCGCCTGTCAACGCATTCAAACCGCGCAATGAATATTCATAAAAAACACAACTATCTGAAGATACAAGCGCTTTTTTTTTTTTTTTAAACAGAAGCAATAGGAAGTTTTAAAAAAAAAAAATCACGGGAGGGTGTTTACAAAAAACGACCAACACCGCACAACGACACGACTCTGGACGTTTCTTCTCTTCCTCCCCGGACAGTTGGCAGAGAGGAGTGATGCTGCTGTCGACCCGGGTCACAAAGTGCTTCGCTGGCGCACACACACAAAAAAAAAGAGAAGAAGAAGAGACGCGCTGCTTAAAACGTACCTGCTCGGGAGTTCACTGGCATAACGGCCGCGTCTCTCTGTTGAATGTCGCCAGTTAAAACAGTTCCGTTAAAACAAACAAACAAACAAACAAACAAACAAACAAACTCCGACCGACCGACCGCGGCAGGAGACTTGTCCGCTCCGAGCCACTGTACATCGAGGAGCATCCGACTGTCGGCGACTCTCGAGTCGGTTGTAATTCACCAGCGGGTTGGTCACATGACCGCCCACGCGCGTTGTGATTGGCCACGCCACGATCGGCGCTGCGACGCATTCAAAGACTAGCGGACTTGTAAGTTACCACAACCCAATCTTAAAAGAAAGCAGCGAATAACATCTCAACTCCAAATGGAGGAGTTTAGTAGAAACTTGCAGAGACAATGCGTCTTTATGGAATATGAATTATATCATAATAAGGACTCGATGGGTCACTTTCATCAGTGCCCTCTTACATGTATTACATTCAATCTCCTTCTTCGTGTCCTTTATATTGCACATTTTCAATTTCCTTAGCTTTTCTATAACGCATGGTTTTGCCTTTCTCTTACTTTTGCACTATTAAGAATTTATTTATTGCATTTATTACTTATCTTATTTTTTTGTTTTGTACTATTGCACCGTCGGTCCGAGATAAGAGTTTTTCCAATTCCTCTGTATGTCTCATACAATATTGCAGGAATTGACAACAAAGTTGCCTTGACTTGACTGCAGATATTTAAGACAACTATCATCACTTTATTACGCCATGTCACCATGAAACACAATTGCCCAGATGATCTTTGAATGTGCTAAAAAGATATCATCACATATGGCCTGAAGAGCTCTGGCTTATTGATAAAATAAATCAATGTGTCAAAGTAGTAATATTTGTTTGACAACTGTGCCACATCTTAAATTTCTGTTGCAATATATAATATACAGCTGCTTAATTCTGACCTTGTTTCTTAATTATTCTTTTCTTCAGTGGCACAAAGGAGGAGTATGAAAAGTGCCAAGGATTCTCATATGTAGTTGAAATGTTTATTGTCTTTGGCCCCTATTTATTCACACATGTACAGCGTTGCTTTTTGTCTTTTCTAATGAATTATATACATTAGTATGATAATATATGTTATATATGTATATGCATGTCATTTTTCTGATGCAAGCCTTTTTCATAATCAGAAACACTGCTGCTCCAACCAATAATTGAAATGTATACAGACCTAAGATTACAATAAACAGAAATACAAAATATAGCTAAGAAGGTATACAACAATATAGAGTTAAAGTGCTTATTGCACAACATTTAAGGTGGCTATTGCAAACAAACAGGTGAAAATAATATACATTATGGTTTTCATTATTATTTATAGTAGTAGTTGTGGTAGTTGTATTCATAGCATCATGATGCCTTTGAAATGTTCATGTTACAATGCTTCTTGCAAAAAGTGAGGACATTTATTATAGAAAGATGATTAGATTTTATTTTTAGATTATTGGTAAGTAAAAATTAATAAGTAGCCTCCCTACTCTGGTTCATATATATTATGTATACATATGTATTCAGAAATAATGTACCAAATCAAACTGCCGATGCCACTGCTGCCATCTAGTGCACAAATGTGGCCATAAAGCCATGTTACAGATCATGGTATGTGTTGAGGATGTTGGACAGACAAGAAACAGATCATAAGTATTTTTTAAAGAATTTATATATATATTTTTTATAATAGTGTCTTATGCAATGTTCTTCTTAAAAGCTATTTGTATTATCACACTGCCTCCTCAAACACTGCTTCAGCCTTCTTGGTTTTATATGTTGCGACTTGATGTCATGTTAAGGCCATGTGTCATGTATGAGCATGTAAGTGGAACAGATGTTTACTGAGGGAGAAAATAAAAATCACATTTAATTTTCATGGTTAATCAGTGTCTTTATTTTAATATACAAAAAGATGGATGTATTCTCATCTAGTTTATATTTCTAAGCATTTCAACTCACAGATAATTTCCCATTCATACTGTTTTAGTGAAACCGACCGACATACGCACGCACACGCACACTCTCACGCTCACACACACGCGCACTTCACATAAACAGGGAAGGTCCCACGATTCAGTCCAACATCCATTCACACTCAAAAAGAAATGAACAACATGTCGACTGTAAATCAATTAAAAAAAAGGCTTTCACAGGATTCACACATGAAAAGGAAGAAACCCTTTACATTTGTCAAGTAAATATATACACGATAACTGATATTTTTCTTCTTTTTACTTTTCTTTCGTTTTTGAAGATGAGACCATGTTAGTGTTACTAATGAGGTACTGCATGAGGTAACTCGTTTTTCTGTTCAGAGGAGCTGGGTGTAAGACAGCATTTGGAAGTTACCACCGATCACAGCAGACTTTGCCACACGATTGTAGTGTGGCACAATACGTTTAAAAAGCACCTGGGTCACGTTCAGCTCGCACACACAAAATTCAACCCACAGCATTTTCCCCCCCCCCATCTAATCAGGATGCTTGAACACGCGTCCACATCTCAACATGATCCAGGTGTGATGACATGTCCTTCACTGATCCGCAGCAGAAAACTGCTAAGTCACAGATGAGTCGAATGACTTTGAACTATGATATTCAAATGACTATTGCTGTATAATAAATATTGCTGGACCCTTGGACCACGCATATGCCCCTGTTTACATCACTCCTAATTGGGCTGCATTATCAAAAAAAAAATCTATCAATCATGTGGTTATAGACACTTTGATGATTTTCCAAACACCAAAAACATTGTTCTGCCTTGAATTTCTGTCTTCTTTTTTTGTTTTGTTTTGTTCTGCATGTTCTTTACCAAAACTGCACGGGAGCAAGCGTTACAGACCACTGTCCAAAGAAAAATAAAAAAAATAAAATTCACCATCTTTGCACAGCACTAGTCAAAGTACAACAGAAGAGCCTGTGTGTGGTCAAACATGGCTGAACACGGAACAGGTCTGAACATCACATCAGCAGGTTAATATTGAGGTAATACTGTTCATACTGGCATTTTTAAACAGGCGGCCAATCACAGACGCCACCCGCCGCAAACCATTACGATTCCTTGTTGCCTTTTTTTTTTTTTTTGCTTTTTCTCTTTTTTTTAATATTATTGACTTAACTTTCTGATGCAAGTGCTACCAACACAGCTTCCGATCCAGAGGAACTGATACCGTTATTCATAGAAATCGGTAACACAACCACCATTCCAGAGAGAGAGAGAAAAAATTTAGTAGTCCAAATTTTCTTTAAATATGTAGAGGTGGAACTGAGAAATCCCTTTCCATTTTCTGAGAACTGCAATGCCCTGTCGACCAAAAAACGGATCAGTGTTCCGCAACTGTGTGCACACGTCTATTTACAAGAATCGGCCGCTCCTCTTCTTTTAGGTTTGTACAGCGTTAACACTGCGCCGACTGGTCAGGCTCCATTTAAAAACAAATCTCCACAGACAAAAGAGGCCAAGCCGGCAATAAAATATCTCAACTACTAAAACACAATAGAATACATAACACAACTTGATATACATGTAGAAAAAGCCTGAGGTACTTGTCAGAATATCTGAGGTCAGTCTGGAGGAGTAAGCAGCTGAGGGGCTTACCCAGTCAAAAGAGAGAAAAAAAAAAAAAGTTACACAAAAAAAAACAGAATATTAGCCTCACATAATATCATGGATAGTTATCACATGTTAGCGTTATATTAACAAAGAATACATGTACATCTACATATCCTTGAGTATCCTGGAATAGTCACAGCAGCATAACGGACATTCAATGTATGGTATTGGTGGTATGGTACAACTATGGCATTGCATTTGAGACAAAGGCAACCATCTGAGCTCTCCTTGCATGACGAACGGTGACTGAGGTATCTGGGGACTGGTGTCCGAACTGAGTCTGTTGAACAAACACCCATGAAAATTAAAAAAAAAAAAAAAAAACAGACATGTTGCTTACTCAAGTATGGCCCTCGCAAGGATGAAACCCAACTGATTCTTTACTTTAAAACACTATCAATCTCATTTCATTTAGTACTTAACGTCGCTCTTTCTCACGCACACACACGCACACACGCACGCACGCACACACGCAGACACGCGCTCACTCGCTCGCACGCACACTGAAAATCAAAAATGTGTAACATTGCAACTCCAGACAGCATCCATCAATAGCCCTGGAACTGGCAAAGGAGTAACTCTGAATTTCTGCATAAAAAAAAAATAGAGAACGAAAACAAAAATCCAGGAATATGTCCATGATAGCCAGCTGGATAGCTTGGCTCTCAAATTAGAGAGAGTGTTCCAAAGAAACCGACTGGATACCTGAGAGGTAGTTCCCCGGGGACACGGTGGTTGTCCCGAATCTTCCAAAAAAGTTCAAAATGTCCAATACGACTGTTCCAACTTCCGTTTCAGCTCCTCCCCATCCGACAAAACGGCCGTGCTCCGGTTCGTTTGATCTTCTTTTCTTCCCGTCGTTTTGAGGCGTTCGCGGGTTTTAAAATAAGGGAGCACACTCGAGTTTGAAAAGAGTCGAGACGCTTCGAACCCCTGAGGAAGATGAATATATTTCGTCTTAACAGTCTCAAAACGGTTCCTCCGAGGTGTGCAAGCACGTCGTCCGCGGTTTGGAGCAGAGATTCATTTCATTTGGCCACGAGGCGAACATGACCAAGACGAGGAAAAGACGAAAACTGATGAGGTAATAAAAGAAGTTGACTAACACAAAAACAAAACACACGAGGTAATGACAGCATTAAAGATTTGACACGCGGGTGTTATCGGATGTGCCCATCGCATAGCTTATTACTACTTCAAAACTACAGCAGATGGATGTGTTAGTAAGATCGGACTTTAAAAACACTGAAAACATCGAAACAGAAGAGAAGAAAAAAAAATAATACCAGTATTGGGATAAAAATAGCAGCTGCATTCAAGTTGCTAGTTGTCGTTTCTTTTCATGATCTTTAAATAGTCACGGAGATCCGCTGAGTTTTGGGCTTTGAGAAATAAAAAGTCAGGAGCTCAGGTGAAGGATGGTGGTGTCGTCGCCCCTCCCGTTCAGGTGCTGGACTCTTTGGGAGGAAGGTCCTCGTTGGTGAGAGACGTGACAATGCAGACGGGGCTGTCTGAGGTAGTGCTGCTGATCAACCTGCCGATTTGGCCGATGCGCTCCTCGACGCAGCCGGCCGATAACCGTGCCTCCGCGTCGTGGTCCCAGCATTCCTCTATGGTCTCCGACATCTGGCTCAACCCCTGTGGGAGAAATGAGGAGTTTGAGTTTGTGCATCTTTATTCTTATCTTCTTATCCTACAGGGCCATTTTGTGCAAACAGCTGGACCAAACCATTAAGTAAGGATTCATTTGACAGGGCAGACACCCCTCACTTTCTCCGTCCCACTGTTTGGAACTATGACCTCAGATGATCTCAATGTATTAACTGGAAAAGAGGATGCAAGGGCATTCTGGGAATTGCTGTTGAAACTGCCGGAGCTATTCTTCCACAGTTACTCACAGGATGTTTGAGCCAGCACTCCTTGATGGCTGGACGCATCTTCTTGTGCACGACCACATCCTGCAGATCCTCCAGGGAGGGGTGCTGGCCTATTTCCTCCTCGAACGGCAGCATGTACTCGCCGGTAGCACCTGAAGAGAGGCGGCGAGGCCACAGGATGGAAACGCGTTACATAGAGATAATATCATGTAAAAAACAGTGCAGCGACAGGGATACGGCAAGAATAACAACTAGCTACTTGTTTAAACAGCAACTTTACCCACATTATACCTTGAACCTGAATCAGACGGCATTCCAAGACAAAACGAAAACTAATCCTTTGTTTATAAGGTCTGCCTAAAGCACAGTGACCTATCACCTGCGGGGGGGGGGGGGGGGAAGCATTCCTGCATTTTTTTGGACTCACCGTCGGCCTCCGTGCAGCGGGTCACCAGCTCCCACAGCACCAAGCCCATGGCATACATGTCTATCCTCAAGAAGGAGTCTCGCTGGAAGTTGATGGCCCCCTCCAGCACCTCAGGGGCCATGTAACGCCTCGTACCCACCTGGCAGGGAAAAGGATTTGAGTCTTTTTGAGCATGTGGATGTATTTTCTCATTTGGTGTATACATGTTTTATAATAAGGAGGAAACAACCAGCATATGCCATCATGTGGGTTTTTGCAACCATGAGTCGGTTAAAGCAATGCGAAACAATAATTAAGTTAACATCCAGATTGGCTGCTGGGTAAACTGGCTTTTATTTGAGGCAGCAGTCTCCAAACTCCTTCTGTGACCCTGTCGCCTGAATAAACCGTTTTGGATTCTTTTTCCGTGACGAATCATTAACTCCATCTCTCAGTGTTTTTTTCTCTTTCCCTACAGTAGGAAACAGCCTCTGTGTGCTATATTCATTACTCCTACTTACTGTACAAACACTGGCACTTAATCTTTTTCATGTTTAATTCTGAACCTCACTGGGTTCTTTAAGCCTTTTGAAAACACACCAGAAAGGGAAAAAAATACAACCACTGGAATAAAATTAAGCAAAATAGAAATCCTAGTAATTAATTGCACAGATATATCCGCTTCCTTTCAAGTCAGTGTTTACTAGAAAAACCTGTGAAATCCTGAAAAGACTGTATAAAGCCTAAAGAAAAGGATGTTTATTTGGGCATGCATCAGGAGCAGTAATGAAGAAATTTAAACGGTAGTTAGGTTATTTTATACCTGGCCGTGAGTGTCTCCGGGAGGTTTTCCTGGTTCGAATCGTACGGCGAGCCCAAAGTCTCCAATGATCGCAGTCAAGTCGTCGCGAAGCATCACATTCTTACTCTTGAAGTCCCTGCGGAAATAATTTTGAGAAGATATAAAAAAATTATGCAATTATAGAGGTAATCGCAAAAATCAAGCACAGCCCGAAGTGTTAAATCTAAAACTGCTTTCAGATGTGCACTGAAGTCTGGACATTGTCCTGAATTGTTCCAGAGGGGCTGTGCACGAGAAGGCAAACATTGACATTGTCTGAAACTTCCCCTGCCAGCCCCGGCCCCCACGTACACAATTCAGGAAAATGCCAGAGTGAGCCCATGTGAAGAGACAGCGAGTGGGCGTGTCGACGACTGTAAACAACAACAAAAAAAAACTGCTTTCCGAAGCAAATTCATCGCCATTTGTCCTGCCTCCTGCACGCTCGACACAAACGCCACAGAATGATCAGCAGTTTTTCAGGCTGTTGTGAACATGCGTGTGACTCGGAAAATCTCCGGCTGCTCACACGTGAAAGGCAAACTCCGGGAAATGTGCAGATGCAATCTTGCGGACATTTTCCCGGAATTCATGTCTGAAAAACGTTATTAATTTTTTTTATTTAAAAAAAAAAAAATCAAATGTAGTCTGTCAAAAAGACAGTTAGTTTCTCCTACCTGTGTGCAATAGTGGGTTTTGGCCCCTCTCCCTTGTAGCTGGGAATGTCCTCATGGAGGTAGGCCAAGCCGCGGGACATGCTCTCTGCTATGTGACACAGCTCATTCCAGGTCACAGTGTTACCCTTCAGGTGGTCTGTCAGTGAGCCCTGCGCGCGCGCGCGCACACACACACACACACACACACACAACAGATTCAGGAACAAGGATTAACAAGCGCACGAGAATCTAATGTTTAATCCATTTCCCGGAATCTCTACGGTTAGTCAGAGCACAAGGAGTTAGTCAACCGTGACCCTGAGAATGGATGTTTAATGCACAAAGGGGAGCGGGAATAGATTATTTCACTTGGGGGCTCAACTTGACTATGCCAGCCGGACGGCGGAAGCCGGAGGACATCACCGGATGAGTCAAAATTCATACCGTGTTAGCTTGCGATGCCATTACTAAATGTTTAACCAAACAGAGATGAATCGCAGAACTAAGGCAATTAAACCGTAACCAAACAGGCCTTTTTTCACAGCAGACATTTTTACTGATGGCTTTGTTCAGTTGGAGAGTCCCAGTAAGAAAATACAGGCGAAAAATTTACAGGATCCAGAAAATGAAGCAGTTAAATGGAATTCGGCCTGCGTTTGTTTTATTATTTTCCCCCCGTGTGCTTTTCCAACTGTCACAGGTCACAATGTTCTCACAGACATGTAAATAAAAAAAAAAAGGTGCTATGAGGAAAAAAAGACCTAAAATTCATTGAACGAACGTAATGCTACATTTACGGTTACAGCATTCATTAAGACAAGAGCAATAAAAGTGTGTAAAAGAGTGTTCTGGTCGGTGGTATTTGACATAAAGGTGTGTATTATTACACACACACACACTTCTGTCTCTGTCAGCCACTGTGGGCACTGCACACCCGCCATAAGCAATAAGATCCTATCTTTAATAAAAGCTGTGAGCGTTTTTTTGTGTAGGTAAATACAGGCGCCGGCCAATATTGGAAAGCAGAGAAGCCCTGTACTATATACAATATATATATATATGGGTGTGTAGGAGTAGTCGTGCCCTCACCCTCTCATGAAACTCTGTGATGAGCCACAGCTCCGTCTCCAGGTTGCTTCCATGTTTTTCCGCGGCGATGTACCGCAGGAGGTTTTCATGTCGCATCCCCGGAGTCACGAAAATGTCCCGCTCATTTTGCCACGACTGCTTATCCTACACGGAAACATAGACGAACCAGGGTTAGGGTTATGAGAGTCATGATCAGGTTATATGTTAATACAGCAGAGGCACAAACTGGGACTACAAAGCCGCATTCAATGAGATTTTTTTCTTTTCTCCAATCATACAAGGGCCTTGAGATAATATCGCTCTCGTACCTGAACAGGGAAGATCTTTACAGCGACATATTCGCTCATCAACTGGGCCTTCCACACACAGCCGAAACGCCCCCGAGCTTTGATTTCCAGCAGCTGCAGAGGTTTCAGACCCACCAAGGGGGATGGAGGAGTGGGTCCTGGATCCTGCAGAATGGACGAGGAAAATGTATCTCAGAGACGTGACATTTCAGCTGTTTCACAGACATGAACTGCGGGAAATGTCAGGAGAAATTGCGTTCGGACATTCTGGGGAGTTGGAGTCCCGCGTCAGACGCGTTCACTGCAGCAGGGAAATTTCAGGAACGTTCAGGTGACATTCGCTAGCCCTGAATCTTCTGCAGATTTTTTTTTTTCCGGCTGTATGTGCTCACTCTGACATTTTACAGAAATTTTACTAGGGGGCTGGCAGGAAGAGTTCAGAAAAAGGTCCGGAGAAACATTTGCGTTCTCACATAGAGCCCCTCCGGGAATGTTCAAGAAAATGTCCAGACTTCAGCGCAATTCTGAAAGCAGCTTTCAACGTCACTTTCTGGGTAACTTGCATAGAGAGAAGCAGCCAGCATTGGTCTGATGAGCCGAGAGGAAACTCCCGACTAAAAGGGAAAAAGAACCCTGATGCAGTCGAAGATTGCACATGTCACACTCAAGATAAGAGTGTGAGCAGAGTGTGGCCTGTTCTCACCTCGCTCAGGTCTACGTGGCCGTAGGGAGGTTTGCGGTGGCGGTACATCCACAAGGCCAGTACCAGGGCCAGGGACAGCACACACAGAGGCAGCAGGGAGTAGACCAGCACGTTGAGCAGGGACGGCACTCGGGTCGGAGGCTGGATTTTCACTGACAAGGAACAGAAAAAAATGAGGGCGTGTAGGTTACCAGCAGCATCACAAAATGTTCTCACACACACACACACACACACACACACACACACACACACACACACACACACACACACACACACACACACACACACACACACACACACACACACACACACACACACACACACACACACACACACACACACACACACACACACACGACGCTTTCTTTTTTTCTTTTTTCTTTTAAAGAGCAAAGCAAAATTCTATCCATACAGCCCGACCTTGATCCTCGGCTGACAAGTGATTACAGTCTTTGGAAATATGGCAAACGGGCGAGTGAGACTCTTCACTTCTTTCTTTTTAATATCCTTCGGAGCAGCTGGAAATCAGTGCTGGACTGTGCAAATGCGGCGGAATGCAGCAATACGGCACATGAAAAAGCCAAATAACCTTGTGTGTTAATGCTTCGGCTTTAGTCTCCCATTTCTTTTGCAAAACACCACCATATCAGTGAGATCAATTTTATAAATGTGGCTCTTGTATGCACAAAACTGACAAAAAAATCCCAAAATAAATCAACGCCCGTGTAAATGGATCATAATATCACAAACGTACCATTTATTTGTAATTCTTTTTTACTAATATCTGCCAGGCTAAGCTTAACTCTCACTAATCCGAGGGGAAAGGGGAAAGAGCTGTATTTTTTTCCCTTTCTTGATGGTTCTATATGTAGGACGTGTTTGCCGCTCACCTCGGTTGCCAATGCCAATCATGTCAGGAAGGTGGGTGAACCGCTCATTGCAGTAGTTGCCCTCGCAGCAGCAGAAGAAGACCTGAGGGTTTTCCTCCATGGACACACACTCTTGCCTAAACCAACAGATGACACACACACACAAACACAATATTGCTCAGTTAACTAAAATGCAGAAACAAGATACGGATATTTCACAACATGACAAACCAACAGCATTTAATGATCTAGATTTGTATCTTGAAAGGCAGAAGTGGTGAGTATCTCACTCTTCTTCTGTTGTACACAAACTATTTAATAAATGTCACATTTATTGTCCTGTCTTAAACTTATTGGTGTTTGGCTCCTTGTCATCAAAGAGCCATATTGTACTTATGAGCCATATTTTTTTGATTGAGACTATAATGTCTTATTACTAAATAAAGTCAGCATATGTTCCATATTCAGAGGAATCACAGTTTTTCTTTTTACATACTAAAGGCACATAACTGCAGATCTCTGCTCTTTAATACCACAATTAATCTCTGTGACATCGCCTCTTCTGACTCGCTCAAAACTGCCCACATTTTTTAATCTCCTTTCATCGCCTGCCACCATTTCACGGAGCCGTTCACTCAGGTTAAATTGATCGGGAGCAAATTTACTTTCGCGGGTCCCATTATTTTTCCCTCTGCGGTTGTAATTAAAGCCAACGGCACTTGTGGCCAAAAGCAATTTCCCAGGAAAGCGGCGACATATTCGCGGCTTTAATCTCAAACAACAATCGGTGTGCATCCCGTTCTAGCAGAGCTTTTATTTAAAAGAAAACTGCTCTTTGGTTTACTGCAAACTGCCACCGTGTCACTCAAAAATGCCGCCACTGAACTGCTGTTCAACAACTCCTGTCTTGATCCTGAAATACTCACATCGCAGGTTGATTTCACAACCTAACTACATTAGTACACTTGCGTCATCAAGGCCCGAATACTGCAGCTCTCTTGTCGTGGCTTGAATATGTTAGACAAGACGGTTCGTGCCACACAACTCTCCCCGCCTGATAAACACTGGTGTGTGAAATTTCTCCCCCTGACTTACGAAACCCTGGGTGGCCTGGTGCCAACGTATCTATCTGCCATCATCGGGCTGTAGAGACCCTGAGCTGCAGTCGGCCTGGTTATTTCCAGAAAGAAGAAATGGGAGCTGTGCTGGTTATAAATCTCTACATGTGGAAATCACGTCCCCCCACATCAAATAGAGTCAGATTCTATTAATACATATACATCGAGATAGGAAACTTTGCTTTGAAAGGACTTCAGTCTATTCTCAACCTGCGTGGCTGTCCTTACACTTTGTAGTGTAGAACAAAAGTATTTACTCTCAATATACCGTTTTCTGCATGTGTGTGTACGGATGCCCTCTCGTTTGTGTGGTTTTATAAATGAAATGATGATTCCTTAATGTTTTGAGCTGCTTCACAAACAAAAATGGGGAAGTATTTGTTGGTATCGGCTTCTGAAATGGTTATATTTTGTGTATTTCTCTGTTTCACATCATTGTAAACTGAATATCTGTGCGGAGTTTGAGCATTGACGATTAAAATGAGTACATTTTTTACAATATCTTTGACATTGTATAGATAAACTGATGATGAATGATTAGTTGCAGCCCTGTATCTTTCCCTTCTTGTCTTCATGTGCAGTGTAGAATATGTACATTGTAATGTGTATTGTGATAAATGTTGCCGATAAAGGAGTGTAAATAGGTTTTTGAAAGCAAATCAATCTGTGAACGGCCACGGCTAATCTGGAGATGTGTATATCCCTCATGTCTTTGTTTTGCATCATGTATTTTGTCAAACCGGGAATTTTGTAGAGCTGCAACTGATGATTTTCCATATTTTTTGCCCTTCAAAATCTTCCCAGAGCATGAGATGACATCTTTAAAATTGTTTGTTCTATCTGACCGCCTCACTCGGTGACCCGACCTGTCATAGCAGTTGAAGTCGTCCAGCCAGCAGCCTTTCTTCACCAACTTGATGGTCCCTGAGGAGTTGAGCCAGGAGGCGTAACAGTGCAGCCGCTTGTCCTTCTCCCCCTCGCAGCGCTCGAAGCCGCTCTGGTTGGTCCTCTCCGTGCGCCAGTTGTCATTGTAGTACACACACTCCCGGGTCTCCGCTTCGCCCAGACTGTACCCTGACATGGACAGAAGGCCGCAAGTCAACTCACAACGACGCAATGAGGTGCAAAGTCAGCGGGATCCGCTCGGCGGCACCAAGACACACCGGAGCCGGGCTTCTATCATCACTGTGGCACGTGGCCAAGTTTGGGAGGTCTCTGTAGTAGGGGAAAAATGGGAGTTCCTCTGGGCCAAGGCATTATCGCTGAATAGTAGCTCAGCATAAAACAGTCTTCTCAGAGAGGAAGAAGTGAAAGAAAAGAAGAAAATTACAATTTAATTAGCAGTAGAAGAACAATGATCTGCCATGCTGTGGAAAAGAAACACCACACACACACTCACACCGCGACTTCTATACGTCTATAGATAAAGGTCCCGCGCATCCCCCTGGAGTATGACACATCTGGAGAGACAGATAAGACCTTCTTCTTCTTCTTCTTCTTCTTCTTTCAGGGGGAAGCCAAGTCGAGACCTAACAATAGCTGTCAGTCTCCTGTCGTGTTGAATTCCTTATAGAAAAGAACAGGGGGGCTTTATTATTATTATTATTCATCTTAGGGGATAACGGTCGGACACAGGGCAGGGGCAGCGGAAGGAAGACGTGTGTTTCTGGCGGCGAGGCAGAGATAACACGGACGTGTGCGTGTCGCTCGCGGTGTCTTGTGGACATTCAGGCCTGAGCTTTGTTCAGAGGGGGGGAAAAAATAGTGCCTGTCTCTTTAAATCCATGCCTATAGGAGGCTGCCCATCCCCCCCAGTGTTACCCCCACCAACCCATTACACACACACACACACACACACAGACTTGAACACACATGCAGTTGTGGCTGTCCTGCAGCACACAATGGACTTCACTATGGCAGAGATAGAGATGGATACGATGATCAAACATTATATATATATATATATATATGATAACACATGGAGCCAGTGCTGTATCAATGCTCCAGTGAGCCGAGATGGCTTTTCTGATATCTGTGGTCACGTGACCCCGGAGGACTTTTACTACAAGCCCCCCCCCCCCCTTCCCCCTGTCACTTCACCGAGGCTTACACCACAACAACATGAATGCTGGAGGAGGCAGCTTTACTCATACACTGGCCACGGTCATAATCTATAAAGCACACGGGGGCCAGCTGCGCCTCGATCAATTTTTTTTTTTTTTTTTAATCACACAGTTCGAGCAGAAGTCACATTAACAAAAGACATACAGAGACATGTATGGTGAAGTGGGGGGAGGCGGGTGTCGTCGTGTTCCTGCTTTTGAACACACACCGATGTCTCTCAAGACACAATGAAAACATTTTTTTTTTAAATAAGCGGCAACGCCATAAAACACACCAAACAAAAGAGAAACAAGCCTCGTGCTCAATTTCACGTGGTGCCGAGGAACTGGCGCTGTGTGTGTGTGTGTGTGTGTGTGTGTGTGTGACAGTAACCTGGATTCAGGGTGAAGACCTGACGAACAGCTGACGTCTCCTCAAATCAACCCACCATTGATTTATTCAAACAGAAGAGAGAAAGAAACAGGGGGAAGAGAGTGTGTGTGTGTGTGTGTGTGTGTGTGTGTGTGGCTCCTGCTCGGGCTGTTACCACAACACAAGAGCCGAGATGGAGCCTCTAAGGTTTCAGGATGTTGGTGCAGCTGCTGCTTTCTATTCCTGCCACTGTTAATAAAGGAGAGGAGAGAGGGGGGGGGGGGGGACCACGCAACAGTTTTTAAAAAAATTTAGATTTGGTATATTGTTGTTTTGTGTGATTCAAAAACAACGGACACTGAAATGTCCGTTTTTAGTGACGCGAAAGTGAAGTGGCCACTTGTTTTTTTAATGGTTCCCGATTGGGGGGGAGAGATGGTGTGTTTGAGGGACAAACGGAGAAAAGGCGATTACGGAGGGGGGAGAGAATCGGATCGGATCAGACACCCCCCCCCCCCCCCCCCCACACACACACACACAGCTGAGCTCGAGCGATAGCTTCTGATGCTAACAAAGTTTAAACGACTCGCACGCACACACACACACACACACAGGCAGCAGCAGCGTGTGTTTGTCTCCAGAACAAAAAGAGAGAAGAAACCCCCGCTCACCTGCGCACAAAGTTCCCAGAAGAAGTGAACAAGTCAGCCATGAAAAAGACATGGTCCGCGGTGGATACGGGACGGACGTTTCTCCCCGCGCCGCGTTCCGTCCGCGAGCATTAAAACAAAACAAACCAAAACAAAAAACCACTCAGCGTGTCCGACACATCGGTCCGCGATCAAAGCGACCACCGCGGGGCCTTCGGTCCGTCCAGCGGGTCCAGCGGGGTCCGACCACCAGCAGCACCTCCACCACCACCACCAGCAGCAGCTCCACCAGCAGCTCGGCGCGTGTCGACAGCCGCGGCGGCGCAACAATGTTGCGAGGGGGAGGGAAAGAAGACAGGGCGCCGACGAATCGACGGTCGGGGCGGATCGTCCGGCACAAAAAGGTGCAGCGCTTCGCACCGGGCGACGGGATCCAAAGAACACCGACGCGGTCGAACCATCCGAGGAAAAGGCGAGAAAAGCCCGGCTTCTTCTTCTTCTTCTTCTTCTTCTCCTTCTTCTTCTTCTTCTCCTTCTTCTTCTCCTTCTTCTTCTCCTTCTTCTTCTTCTTCTTCTCCTTCTTCTTCTTCTCTTCCTCCTTCTTCTTCGAGGGTTATTCACTCGGATCGTGGCACCGCTGCGTCGGGAGGTCGGTCGAGGTTTACATGCATGTTACTGATCTGTGTCCAAAATGGCTCCTGATCGGGGGGAACGGGCTGCGAGCAGGGAAAACCCGGATGTGTAAACACAAAGAGGGGAATTCAGGCAGCGCAGGCGGAGTGACCTTAACGCGACACCACCGCCGCCGCGGACTCCTCTCTCTCTCTCTCTCTTTCTCTCTCTCTCTCACACACGACTTTATTTCAGCCTCGTATCTGCCATTTATCGCATTATTATTATTATTATTATTATTTTGAAATCCACGGGACGGCAGACAAAGGGGGAGCACGAGGCGTTTGCCGTGGGAGCCCCGCGCTGCACTCCGCGCTAGTTTTTTTTGTCCCGGCGCCAGCTGATAACAAAACACAAAAACACACACAACACACAACACTTGCACTTTCGTTCCAAAGAGTTTGTATTGTACAGGCTGCTTTCGAGGTTTAAATGTTGTTGGGTTGTTTGGTTTTTTTGCCTTTTTCTTCTTCCGAATTTGTCGATTAAACGCAGAGAAAAGTGCCGAATATTTTTTATTATATATATATTTTTTAAATCCGCTTTTCTTTTTTTAATTGAAATATGTGTTGCAATGTTTTAGTTGCGAAACAGCTCGATAAAAAGACAGGCAACACACACACACACACACACAACCTGGATTTCAAAGTAGCTTACGCAATAAGGCAGCAGTAACAAATGAAAAATTTAAATGCATATGAACTCCTAACTCTACTGTATGTAGTAAACAATAGCTCTTCTTGTCTGTATGTACTGCGATGAATATTATATTTTACAACCCCACATTTAGCATAATAGATTCTTATTTTTTTTTGTAATCTTTCTATCTGAATGATCTTTTATGCATAAGTGCCAGTGCTAAAAATAGCTGACCTAATTTGGAGTAAGGGGATACAATACATGCTATTTAAAATGTGAAATTACTCATTACACAAATGCGTCGCTCATCATTTATTTTGTTCTTGTTACAAAATGAAAGTAATCTTCACTAATTTCCAAACGTGGTCGTCTTTTAATAGTAGCGGTGTGACTGTTGATAGGCTACTTCCCAAATAATTTATGACACTGCATAAGAAAATATCTGTTTTGTGTGAAATAATTGGTCAACCAGTCAACAGACAAGTCACCTTTTAAGTACAGTATCACAGCCCCTTGTCTTTTGTATTTCCCCCTCTTACCTCCATTAGTAATCTAGAAATAGAATCACTGCCTACTATAATAAAGTATCTTGGCACATAGTTTCCTCGTAGCATTTAAAAAACACGCAAAACTCAAGTCCTTTGTGTAAAATAATAAATCCCATTATCACAGAAAAAAATCAACAGTGACGTCGTTAAAATGCCATTAAGCCCTGCTCACGGGTCCCTCTCTCATTTCTTGTCTTTTGACGTCCAGACTAATGGCATGTTGGTGACACTCAGCCAATTCATGCAGCAAACGGCCCAGGAATAAGGTTAGCGATCGGTAATCGCTGTTAAACTAGTGCCGTTGAGTGTAACTCAAGACAAAGCATTTCCTTATTGCGCTCTCCTATATTGACCCGGTAACTCAATAGAGGCCTTGAGCGAAACCCTGTAAAGATGGATGCTCTGTTGTCATGACAGTTGGAAGGGAAAGCACATGAGTTCTCATTAAAGGTCCACCAGCCGCAGCCATGGTGTGACATTCCTGGGAGGATGAGGTGGGGGAGATGATGCAGTAAAACAAACATGAAACTATGAGCTGACTGTGTTGTAAAAACGCTCTCACCATTGCACCAGTGCATTCACGCTGTGTGCATAATTTGATTAAAAACTGGATGTAACCGTGTTGGACAGACTGAATGTGGGTGGATAGACTCCACGTAGAGGTTCATTGATTAATAAGTGGTTCAAAATGTGTGTGTGTGTGTGTGTGTGTGTGTGTGTGCTTCTGTTCTCGGCTTTTCTTCTGGAAGACTCCACAGCATTTAGTCATTTTTATTTGTTTGTGTCGCTGCGGATGAGAAGTCTCCATCGTGACGACTTTGAAAAGCCCCGAGGTGAGGGCTCACGACGTCACAGTAAAACAGATGAATGACACTAGGTGGTAGCAGAGCTCCCCGGGGCAGGTGCTGATACCCTCCTCAACCTGAGCAATATACGTCTTTCACTCTGGATTTATCTGTAGAAAGGGACACGCAGTTTCTATTGCTTACCACTGACTGACCAGTGTGAATTTATATGAGGGGACGAGGGTGTTGAAAAGGCTGAGTGACGGCTTTCTGCTTTCCTTTGGAGTTTTTAATTAGGACGTTTTGTTCTGTTGATTATTGGGCCGCAAGTTTTTTCTTTACTATCAAAACATTTTCATTTACCTCCTGGATCAATAGAATGCCCATCCATCTATCTGATAATCTGTTCTCGGTGGTATCCGGAATACCTCATATAACCTGGTAATGGCTCCATTAGTATGAGGGAAAGCACAGCACTTAAAGGTTCTGTACTTGTGGCGCCTAATAGAAAGCAATTACCAGAATCGTAGCCCGCAGCCCTTCTTCTCCTGTGAAATGTGATGGTTAAGTTTGTAGTTTCACACTGAGTGGGAATAAAGCGAGGGGGTAAAAAAAGAAATAAGATTGAAGAAATTATAGGATCACTGCTTTATTTCAGCCTTTGAATAATTCAGTACAAAAATAAAACAACAAGCAATGTCGAACATTTTCGTCATCCTTTATTATTTCACAGCCCCACAGAGTCGGCGCGGGATCACTCGACACTTGTGTGTTTTTCCCTCGGTGGATGTTCTCGTCCCTGAGGCCACGGTTGTCGTGCGACTAGTGGGATTGGTTTCAGAAGTAGTTTGCCACCCTGCGGACAGACTGGACGTTGGGGTTCTCCGCCTGCCACTCCATGTGGGAGCCGTAGTTTCCCCTCTCCACAATGTACATGCGGCCACGGTAGTTGGGCTCCTCGTACAGCACCCAGCTGTTTGGAAGCAAGAAGCATTAGTGACGTTTAGATGTGCGATATTTAGTGTGAGAGCAGAGGCGAATTTGTGCACATGGCAACATTTGTACACGAGGAAGTCTCAAAGTGCTCTAGTTTATGACAGATTGCTTACATTATTCTACCTGACTGCATATTTATATTCAAAAATTCCTGTCTATGATTTAATTTACCAAAAACAATATCTAAATGACTAAAATCACATAAGATGAGTGATCACAATGTCCCTAATTTGAGTTGTCTATGTCTTGGGACTTGTGTTTCATATCAGCTCCATCTCCCCCCCTGCCTGCTACTCCTATCTAAAACAGGGGAAAAGAAGTAATTTACAAAAATAATTCTCAATGCCGTGAGCACCGCAACCAGCATATCCTTGATGAATGCAATTATCTGCATGGTTAAATAACAGAAGAGGCATGTGAGGGAAAATATGCCGTTTGTGTGTGAGCTGACTCTTAAACAGACTAGACAAGGTCACACAAGTTTAAAAGCCTCCAAATGTGCCTCCATCGGTGAAGTGCAATGAAGCCATAAAAAATATTTCTCGCAGATGTTGAAAAGTCTCATATGGAGTCAGTTTTTCGGCAGAGACACTCACGCTCCGTCTCCGTAAACCCTGAGGGAGTTGATGCAGTTCTTGGCCAGGCCTCGCGCCTGCAGGAACGGACAGTCGTCGCACAGCTCCACACACTGGCCTGTGAAGTTGTCTCCGTCAAACAGCTCCATCCTGTAGTGTTCTCCGTGCTGGGGGAGGATAATGACATGCCAGCTCCCTGAGTCATAGCAACAGTGCGCGGCTTCACCTCAATCGCAAAGAGCCAAGGCCTTCTCGTCGTGACAGGAACTGCATTGTCTGTGTCTAGCACTTACTCCAATAGAAATCTAAAGGTTAACTGTATATCGCCGTGAACATAGACAGCCATTAATTTGCCCAAAGTGCTCAGAATAAGTGGTTCTCGCTTTACTCTCATTCTCTGCCTGATGTGAGACGCTGCAAGTTGCCAATGTGAGTCTGTGCCCTGAGAGTTATTCATGCATAATTCTGAAGCCAAACTTATTCTGACTTTGATTCATGTCAAAAACAGATGTGCACCAAGGAGGCCACGTCTATGCCAGTCTGGCATCCCCTTTTATTTTTTTCTACACCCACCAAATATTTGCCTGTCCCTGGGGTCTCACGTACACACACACACACACACACACACGCACACACACACACACACTCTTACCATCCTGATTGGCTTGCAGGAGCCCATGTGATCATTGTGGGCATTCCAGCGCTGGAACTCGGGGTACTCTCCGTGCTCCAGAATGTACTGTTGACCCTTGAAGTCCGGGTGGTCGAAGCAGACGAAGGCCCCGCTCTCCACGCGGACAGAGTTGACCCTGTTCATGAAGCCCCGGTCCTGGAAGTTGTCGCAGTCGCTGCAGATCTCCAGCTTCCGCCCGGTGAAACATTTTCCCTCGTAGAACACGATCTGTTTTGTTCATCCAGGAAAAAACGGTGAAGATTAGAATACGTTTCTGCCCCCCCCCCCCCAAAAAACCCCCCACTTCAACGGAAAGTGCTCCAGAAACTGCGGTTAAACAGAAAGATGTCTCGCGAAAATGTCATTCAACGCGGCTGCACGTAAAAAAAATCGGAGACTTGACCGGTCATCCGAAGCTAATGTCTGATTGACATTTGTTTGCATCTGAGGCACACAGGTTTTGCGTCCTCGCTGCGGCACTCACCTTTCCTGAGAACTGAGACATTTTCAACTGTACGCCTTTCCACACCAATCACACAGTATAAGACTGGAAAAAATTTGGACACCCGCATATATATGGCCGACAGAGAGCGCGTCGGTACCGCGGGGCCGAGGCAACAAAAGCACAACAATGGCCCGGGGGTTTAGGCGTTTCGCCTGGTGGACAGTTTCTCTTACATGTGCTGATAATGGACTTTGACTTTAGACGGCGGAACAATAGAGTGAGAGGGATTTTTTGCTTTGATTGGGCTTTGGCGGCGGTGTCGCGCCGAGTTGGACTGGCACAGTAATGTTTGGGTCGTGTCCAGCGGGGACATTCGGGGCAAAACAAGGACCGAAAGTTAAAGCGGGGGTCCTTAATGGACGTTAGGGACCCGGCGTCAATGAAAAGTGACAGTGTGGAAACAGCGCGGCGTGGTCCTTGGTGATTCACAGCCTCTGGTATCTTGTGTCCCCTCCAGCGTTTCTTTTGCTGTCCCTTCTGCTGATGATCCAGGGACGATTCCCTGGGTCAATTTAGATCCGTGACCTTCACCGTGCACGTCTGGAAGGAGACTCTCGGTCATAGCATCAAACACTGGTCGGACAGGCGGAGCAGGATTCAAGGGAGACGAAACCTGCTTTTTCAGGTGCTGTAGCTCCAGCTCCCCGTAAAGTGCAGCAGCAGCAGCAGCAGCAGCAGAGGACAAAAAAACACACAATTTGAAAAGACGGAGGGAGATTTTTACAGATCAGAAATTACAATGGTTGGTATTTATATTAATGCTGTGATTCAATACCGTTAGTTGTGTAGAAACATTTGTCTCGTGGCTTGTAGATTAAAGAATCACCTCCGTATGCGAATGTATGTCTCTGTATCAGGTGTCTTCTTTTCTTTCTTTGCTCTGTAGATTAGACAATTTAGAGGAATTACACCCGGCAAGATTTACAGCCCTTGCAGGAGACTTTAGGTTTTGAGATAGATTCTTCGTTTGGTGTTTATTGTAAAGGGTTAACATGTATTTTTTTCAGGCAGCCATTCGTGGATTTGATCAAATTAGACGTGAATGGAAGTAATATCTGCAGCAAATAAAAATATTTTAGCCTCTTGTTCACCGTCTCATTGGATTTTCCTTCTTTATTATCGGTTTTACATGCAGTCCTTTTTACAAGTCGTTCCAAACCCTATCCTTTGTATTGATTGAGTCTATTCATAGTGTCAATGTGGGTTAAAGACCACTAAGCCAAAGGTATTACACCTCATATGGGTCAGGCATAATCCACCTAAAGCAAACATACTGTACCTTTGACTAATATCCTCTTGTTCCGTTGCGGTACAAATCCCACTCGCGCAAATCTTTATTTGAGTCTGTGACAAGTGCATGCATTGATATACACAAAAGGTCCTCATAATTTATGTACACTGGCGGACAAAGGGTCTTGCATAATGCAGGGATCTTAACATTGGGAAACTGTAACCCATGCACACAGTGTACCCAAGGCGAGCGGGTTGCTGAGCATATAGACTCAACAGAGATACAGAGATGACGTTAATGGGAACGTTGCCATGACAGGACAAAGTATGAACAGGTATATAAAGAAGACGAGTCACTGAATACATCCCAGTCATCGGCAGAGACCATAAGACAGACAGATCAGCCTGGTATGTACATAGAGAATAAACATATTTTTGGATCATATTTGGGTTTTTTTTCCCTTTTGTGTGTTTAACCTCTCAAGCGCTTTTCTTGAAATGTGCTCAGTAAAAAAAAAATCAATACGTGAGCAAGACATTGTTTCCGTATCTCTGCAACCAAATGTCAATATCACGGTGTGTCAGCTTTGGACTTTACATTTCAAATCTGTTGCTAAGAAATGTTAAATGACTTCATCATTTGATCTCCCGCAGGAGAACACCGTGCAATATGACGAGTTTGCCCCGAAACCTGGGGATCTTATGAGTACAGTGCATATTGGACGGCACCTTGTATAATCAAGCCTTGTGCTTCGTCTCTCACAGGCTGCATTGTGGAGCAGGACAATGAAGTTGTTGGTCTTGGCTTTAACCGTCGCCCTGCTGTTTACAGCCGGTGAGTCTGTCACTGATTCGCCACTGAGCAAACGAAACCTCTGCTGCCGCGCGACAAGCGGACCTGCTCTATCTGTCAGCGCGCAGGAGCACAATCACAGCAGGCCCGTCAGAAAACCAAAGGCGACCCCTTTCACTGGGCTCCTGCCTCACTCTGAGAAGCGCGTGTAATTACCGTGCGGAAAGAGCAAATGATTCACTGGTGATAGTCGGAGCACTGTGTGACCCTGCGTGTCTCTGTCCTGCTCCTCGAAACATCTAATACGTGGTCCGTCCCAGGACAGACTCAGAAAAAAGGTCAAAGGAACATCGGCGCACTCTGACAGAACTGAATGAGGATCACCGAGGCCAGGAGAAAAAAACAACGGCTGACACATTTTTTTCGCCGCTCTCTTTGCTTTTTCCCAGGCGAGGCGCTCGACTGCCACCGCTGTGTCCCCAAAAAGGCCGGGGGGACCTGCGAGACCACCGTGGAGACGTGTCGACCAGAGAAGGACGGCTGCGCTGCTGCCAGGTTCCTCAGAGCCCCGCGTGAGTTTGCTTCCATACTTTTGCCATGAATCGTGGTCGAATTCAGTGAGTTTTTATAGAACACGCGACGTGTCACCAAGGTTAGGGGCTACCGAGCGTCGCTGGCGAATTTGATCAGGATCAGAATCAGTTTTATTGCCAGGCAGGTAACAGGTTACATACGAAGACACTTTTTTTTTTGTTTGTGTGTGTTATTAAGGTGCATGTAGCAGGTCAACGTATATACACAGAATTGGAAAAAGAATATAGAATCAAATCAAATCAAATGGAATAAAATTCACACTATTCACAATGAATTTACAATAAATATCGGGGTCACAGATGGTTAAATGTGAGCGTGGCGGATATACGTTAAGATAAAGTGTAATGTCCATGGGGAAGGAAGGGAGGTGTCTGTGGGGGTCCCGGGGCTTGTTGATGAGGCTGACGGCAGAAGGGGAGAAACTGTCTTTGTGTCTTTGTGATTAACTGATTTAACATCTGAGAAACTTCCATTACCGTAGAGCTCAATGCAGAGCGGACAGTAACTTCCCTCAAATGTCTTAAAAGTATAAAAACAAGGTTAGCAGGAAGTTAAATGTGTCAAACAACTAAAAGTATCAAATGCTTGCGAATCATGCAGATACTTTACAAATCCATTCTTCCACAATGAAAAGACACTGGTGTTTGTTAAAACCTACCCGGTCCTTATTTCTTTTCTGTTTTGTTTAAAAAACTCTTTTAGATGGCCATTACCAGAAATGCATGGCCCTGTCGGACTGCGAAACGCTGAAGATGAACGCCTTCATCAACATGAAGTGTTGCGGCGACGACATGTGCAACACATTTGAAGATTCGGTGTGAACACTCGGAAGAACGTTGAAATGCAACTGGAATGAAATTCCCCAAAAGATTTCTGCAGGCGGCCTCTCGTGTGTGAGCCCACATGAAATCAAACATTATTAGAAAATCAGAAAAATGAGAATGAAGACTAACAACGTAAACCCCATCACCCTGACAAATAAAGGTGTGTGAAAAAAGAGCGTGTGCCCGTGTTCATTACTTCGAAAAGGAAACAGCAGTGAACCAGAGGATTCATGCGCAGGAGTTAGAAAATCGTTTTTTCACACTCTCATTTGCGGCAGGTTGGTTTATTGTAGCGGACGGTCATTCCTCCCGTCTACAATACAGCTTTAGAATAATCCTGACTGTCGACATCAGTATAAAAAAATGCCTCTCTAATGATGCACTCTCTTTTAGCCGCCGGGATCACTCATCCGTCAGCTGTTCCTAAATCATCAGAAGAAGAAAAGAAAAAAGAACACAAACAGGCAGCATTGCGTTACCGTATACTACAAAAAGCTGCAACAAACTTCCACACGCATTTGAAAAAAAACAACCCAGTAAGGCTTTTAAATAAAATGTCCAAAGAGAAATAGTTAAAAAAAAAAAATCTCTGAGAAATCAAGCTTGAGAGTTTCTGGAGTAAAAGGAGCTTTGAAGAAGTTTTGAAGTCCTGCATGCAAAGCAGGGATTTTAAGGTCCCTTATCAGCCCCAATAAGGAGTTCTCCCAGGAAGAGAATAAACCCTTCGGATGTACTGGATATGCAACACATTACTACGTACAGTGAATGCCTCCCTCTGCTGTTCGAACACAAACACTATCCTTTCAAATTCCTCACACTAACGTCCGGGCGCCGGGGGACTGCTCGGACGCTTTAAGGATGTCGGCTCGCCCCTCAACAGGCTCATTGATTTCATGAAGTCCCCCGCACTCTCAGAAAGACTCTAAGAAACACGGCCCGGGAGCTTCTGAACGAACGCCTCCAGAGGACGGCTCCCGAGTTTTGAGGGGCTTTAGGTCGGTCCTCCAGCATGCAGATGAAACATTACGCTGCGTGGACGCGCGAGGTCAAAGCGAAAAGGGCCGAGGACGGATCGGCATGAATTTGTTTTTTCGGATGGGCCCAAGTCACAGGGAGCAGGTGATTGCATTTCGGGAGGGGTCCAGGTACGTTCAGGGGACCTTTTGAAGGATTCTTCATAACTGCGAGATATGGATTTGGGTGGGACGGGGGGGGGGGGGGGGGGGGGGGGGGGGGGGGGGGGGGGGGGTTGCCTGTGTTCTCTGAGTGCTCCTGTTCTCCATGGTCCTCTTCTACACCAATGATCACAGAAGACTTCATAGACGTATTCCACGGACACTTTGGATATTGGCCGTTTGACAGGCCGGTTGTGTGGTTGAAGTTATTCCATTCACATTCATTTAAAGTCCTACCACAAACGGTTTCTACTATTGGTAGATCATTTGGCTATTTTGACTTTGTGGTTCTTTTTTGCTCGACTGTTTTCGTATCTTGCGTTTCCCCGTTTCTCCTTAACAACGAATGATTCGGTTTTTTTTCCTTCATTGAAAACATCCTCATTTTCTTGCTCATCTTTATTTCCTCGGTTTATTTTACACCTGTGATGTCGAGCATCGGCTGCATTTGTTGGTCTTTTTTTTTTTTTTTTATCCCTGGTGTGAATCAAACCGAATCTGCTCTGACAAGTGCTAAATGAATGAACTCGCCCTGAACTCACAATCGTCCGGCGGCGCCAATAACCCACATTGAGCCTGCTTGTACATAACCACTTTTTGCTTTAATGATTACAATCAAAAACATTTGTACAACATTTTCAACATTAGAAAATGGATGCGGATTTTTTTTTTTATTATTTATTTTCCTTTTGGGCTGACAGTAACTGCTAAGAAAACAAACTGAGGGACAGAGAGGTGGAGACTGCGTGGGGATGTAGTAGTAGTAAAAAAGAGCTGTTTCCTGGAGGGACCAAACAGCTGGTGGCGTATGAGGAGAAACGTCCGTGTTTACTTTGCCATTTTCAGAGCATTTGCATGGCAGACGTGACATTTTCCTCCTCTTCCTTCTGCCACCTTTGTGTCGTTTGAAGCGGTGAGCGCTCGCGGCCGGTTTTGGGCGCCGCGTAATGAGAAGCTAAGACATATCGAGCCAATACCGTCTCCGACCTCACTTGCTGTCCTCGCCGTTACTCAGCACTGGTGCGCCCAAACGATAATCGGTGTTTTACACCAGCGCTCTACACAGAGATGGAGGAGGGGTGGATCGTGGGGAAATGTAGAGACAAAAGGGGGCCACCACTCTTTTATCAAACACGTGAAGAAAAACAAGGATGACAAAAGGGGCATAGGAAATACTGATAAATAACAGGGGATTCAGAGCCATAAACAGACAGTATTGGATATTTAGGACTCTGTGGGGGGTGGGGAGGGGGGCGATGTCATCTGAGGTGGAGGAGAACGGGCAGCTAGCCTTCAAGTAACGGGATATCCCAGTGCAGTGTCCTGTGTGTCGATTGGGCGGCTTTACATCATGGAGCAGGATGTTTTTCCTGGCTGCACGCCGCCGTCCATCTTCTCTGCCTCCAGGATCATCCTCCGGAAAACTTCCACAGCCGTCTGAGAGAGAAAAAATGGCACACATACACACACACACACACAAGATGCTGTCACATGTCTCCGTCACACCACTTTGATTATGAATTCCAGTCTCACACACACACACACACGCACGCAAGCACACACACGCACACACGCACGCACGCACACACACACACACACACACACGCACACGCACACACGCACGCACACACACACGCTGGTTTTAGGTACAACAGGGATGCCGTTGTTTCTTTGTGTGCGTTTAAACAGAGCCATGCGGTACTTCTCGCTAACTTGATTCGAAGCCGATTAGCGGACTTTCTGAATGTGCAGCTTAGTTGCGGAGAGGGAAGTGCATCCACCAGAGAATCGGGAGAGGGTTAAAACATGGATTTCTGTTGAATGTCAACTTATGTTGGTTAGACTTTATCTCTTGTGTAGTATAGATAGAGCTCCACCTTAAGGATAATAAATGTACATGAGAATAAGGCTTTTGTCAGACCAGTCACATGACACATTTGTCTTTATTCAATACACAAATGGATGTCCATCATCCATCCATCCATCATCCATCCATCCATCGACTCCACCCCCGTATCCTTTAACTTGTCCATTGTTCCATGTGAACAAATTGCCTGATCCATACATTTCATTCCAGTGGGATGTCGTAATGCACCACGACATTGCTTGCCAACTGCCATGAAGATCACGAAGGAGAAGAATATGTCCGAAGCGCGATCAACACGAGCTGCGCTCACACCTCCACTTTCTCTCGGGCACCTGTCGGACGTGTGCCACGGCAACAGGCAGTTGTGAGAGCTCAGATTGACTAATTGACTTCCTCACACATTTTGGGCTGCACTCGTTCACAATGGGGTCCATGAAGACCCCTCGTTGACATGGGCGGACAACGACCGTTGCCTCATGCAGACCAAAGCTGTAAAGCGTCAGGCGGACACACAGATGCGGAAAAGTATGACCGGGTCTTGAGATGGGGTCATGGGGGCACCGGAGGTGACCCGCGAGGGACCCTGGGAGAGAGGCGGGGGCCGCACACCGGACAGGGCGTCAATCAAACACAGCCGGGCCGAAACACCGAGTCAGACCGTTCACACTCACATTCACACACCTCCGGGTAATTTAGCCAGTCAGTCAACCTGACCTGACTGTAATTGGACTGCGAGAGGAAATCCACTCGAGTATAGAGAGAGAACCCGCACGCTCCACAGAAAAAACACCCAAACCGGTCGGCAGGTTTCAACCGGGTCGTTTTCAGGCCCTATATCAGCAAATACTGTTTTAAAAAACATGAACTTTGATAAGAATCACATCCAAAAATACTTCCTGGTGAATATCATCTGTGCAGCCTCAGGTCTCACCTGGTTCTCTTTAGCGGAGGACTCCATGAAGGCAGCGTTCCAGGATTCGGCTAATGCTTTTCCCTCTTCACAACTGATTACTCTACAAAAAAGAAACACACACACACACACACACACACACACACACACACACACACACACACACACACACACACACACACACACACACACACACACACACACACACACACACACACACACACACACACACACACACACACACACACACGTGGACATGGACAGCAGGCCAGTGAGGATAAAAAACACGGATATTTCATAAGGAGATTGCAGTGTTAACTTTTGCTCCGATTCCGAGGAAATGTGCACAACACTATGAGAAACAGTGGCTATAGGCCAGCGCCATGTAAATGGCTGCTGCCTTTATTTAGGTCACCTCACCTGCAAACCAAATATTAACATCTGCTCTCTGTTTATCTGCTCTCCATCCTAATGAAATTGAGCAGAAATAATGATTTAAACTGGCAAGTGCTTTGACCCATATTCATATACCGATACCGTATGTGTGTCCCTAATGTATATAGTGGATTTGATGAATAGTTCAAGTGCGCAAGGACATACCGCTCCATATGTAGGTCGTTCTTGTTTCCAACGAGCATAATTGGTACTCTGCATTGGACGGGAAAATAAATGGCACAACGTCATTTTACGCACGATACAGTATAGAATATAGTATAAATTACAGAATATAGTATAAAAATACACAATAGGTGATACTCACTGAACTTTTCCCACCATGTCCAACAGTTTTTCGTGGATAACTTGTACAACTTCAAAGCTGGAAGAGACGAGGGGAGAGTTTCTTTTTGAGCTTTCAACCTCATTGAAACAGAGATTTGTGTTTGTCTTTAAAAAGGTGATGAGGTGAAAGTAAACCTTTTATTAGATGTAACTGAATAGACCAGAATGTAACCGTTGATATCTATGGAGTAAGTCTGCGGGAAGATGGAGTACTCGTCCTGCGGGGGACGGAAACAGAGGGAAGAAAAATTGCACACAGCGTTGCAGGTTGAAGAAATAAATGACGGTGAATTAACTATGAGACAACATTGTTATACCAACACATTTTTACGTAAAAATCAATAAAGCACTCAAGAGGCTAGTGGAAAAGAAAAAGCACTGCATCATACCTGTCCTGCTGTGTCCACCAGCTGAAGGTGGTACTCTTGTCCATTTATCGTGATCATTTTAGTAAATGCTGCAGTTAAAGAGAAAACACACATTTTCGAAATGAACCAATGGAAATGACAGATTAGACGTTTGAATTGATGGAGGGCGAGATGAAATAACAAAGCCAAAGTTAAAAAGAAAATATAAACAGTAGCACAGGTCCATATTGCACACGGTCGACTGCGTCTTCGTCACTGCATGTTTTTCTTCCGTCTGCAGACCTTGAGACATCCAAGGCACAGACCTGGTGCGGATCCATCTCGGTACAGGCACGGGACCACTGAGTTCACTCGGCGCAGGAATCCGTCGATATCTGCCTGGAGATGGGTTATATTATCTACAGCGGGACTGGGGGATGGCGGCGCCCGAGGCGTTTTCGCAGACATTGCTGATACTTCACTTTACGTTGACCGTCGCAGCGTTATTTATAGATTGCCCACGGACCGCACATCGGAGAGACGCAGGGTTGGCATGTGAGTAAACACGCTGGCAGGAGGAGGAAACGGCCTACAGGTGAGTTTAGACTCAGACCTCTGGAGTGTCTGGGGAAGACGTGCGCTTAAGGAGGTTGCTGGATTCTTCTCCCCTTCGGCAAAACCTACTGCCTCAAGCAAAGGATCAAGGATCACTCTCTAGGCCGGGGGGGGGGGGGGGGGTCCGGCCAATCAGAGAGAGTCAGCAGGGTTTTCGCTTGGAACACACACTATATACCGGCGGATTTCTGAAAAGTTTTCCCTGATCGAGCGTTGGAAAGTGGTGGAATCAGCTGGTGTCGTGTTTGGACACGTTGGATTAGAGGGAACATAAAACCCTGCTGGGTAACAATTCACTGTCGTCGTCTGTCATTTTTCAGTGAAATCATGTCGGGCAGTCATCAGATGTCGACATCGACAATAAAAAAACAACGTTTGCATAAAAGTTGTTTTTCATCATTTTGTCTGGCATCACACTTTCCATTCCATTCCTCATCAAAGTTCAATGTGGAACACAAGCAGTGTAATCATATGATATTGATATCAAAATGATATTGTGATACTGTAGTAGAGATGAATAATGAATTGGTTGGTAGGTTATAGGTAAGATACATTGCAGAAGTGTTGGGATAGCTCTAGTTTGGTTCGCTTGTTGAACCTGCCGACTGAATGTGCGTAACGTTCAGTGTCAAGATAGTAAATCAGGGTTTCCCCACTGTATTTTACTCCTCCGACATCATTATAGAAATTAATATATATTTAAGAAACATGAGACGCGCAGGATCTGGGTGTTTGTGTGTGTGTGTGTGTGTGTGTGTGTGTCTGTGTTTGTGTTATCGAGGTGCAATCCCCCACTTACTGTTTTCTATTGTCGGGTCATAGGAGTCGACAAACTGTCCCTCCACAAACTGAATCGTCAAAGAGGACTTTCCTGCAAAAACAAAAGAGGAAATGATAATAATATTTTCAATAATCATGAGTAGAAATGGAGACCCTTCAGAGGTGAGGAAAAAGGTCATGAATGTTGAATGTCATGTGTATATATTTTTGAGTATGTATATGTACATTTTTTATGTTTACTTTTGTGTGCTCCTTGTGACTGTCTGCTGGATGTCTACATTTCCCTCGGGATGAATCATCTATCTATCTATCTATGTATATCTAAAACGTTAAATGGTTCAGATGTTTTCACAACTGTCATTGTGAAATTATGAAAGGGACGTGTGACTGATGACCATATCAACATTCTGAAGATGATGATAATAATAATAATATAGAAATCCTATTATGTAATACGATACATATGCATATAATAGCAGTAAAGCTAAGGCCGCACAATCTAAAAGCCACGGGAGCTGTTCACAGATTGTGTGCAGAGGTTAGATGAGTAACAGTACAAGTCCCCGTGGGAATATTGGGCTACATGATGGGTGTTTGTGTTGGAGCTGGGCCTCCGGCTCCAGACGCAGTGCTGGCCCCCATACGCGCGTGCCATCTTGTAGTCGTCGTCCTCCTGAACATCCTTTTACCGCACACACACACACACACACACACACTGCGCCTCTTTTTGGTCACAAATGGGAGGAAAAAAATATAAAGTGCACAGTAACAATGCGTCAAATCCGCGGTGCGCGGTCCTGCTGCAGGGCAGGGCCCTTCGCGCAGCACGGCTCTCTCCCACCTTGCGCAGCTCATCGGTAGGCGCGTATCAATAACATCAAGCATCTATCCGGTGCACATCGTGAGAGGCCCCATGTGCTGTAAAAATAAATAAATAATATGAATAAATGAATAAAACCACACACGGGGCCGCGTCTCACCCGGCGACGCTTCGCTCTGCCGCTCCGGGATGTCGCCGAGGTGACAGATCGCACACTCCCTAGAATTTAAGTTTATTATAGGAGGCGCTCACCGCACCTCTATTGACCCGAGAGGCCGCGGAACACCGAGCCTCTGGGTCGCATCCAGAAGGCCCCTTTCAAAAGGTGTGATGCCCCCCCCCCCCCGTCAACATTTGCGTGCGCTCGGTACACTCACCCACGGATCTGTAGCCGAGGATGGCGATCTTTCGTGATTTCGGCTGCGGCATGTCTCCTGGTCCTGGTGTTTTATCGCATCTAGTCCTCGGGGTGCAGCGCAGCCTCCAACCGGAATGGCATCCAACAATTTTCAGGAGGCGCACAGACTCGACATGTACCAGCCTCCAGACGACTTGCGGGGGGGAAATCCTTCGCGTGTGCTTTTTTTTTTTCTTTTCTTCCTGAGTTCGTGAGGAAGTCAACGTCCCACAGCTCGCGAGGGGGAGAGAACAAAATGTTATTTCAGGTCATATGGAGAGAAGGGGGTGGGGGGGAAGCATGGAGTATCTAATAGATCTACAATAACTGCGTCACTCCCCTTTGCGAGGTCATGAATTAGTAATTACGCGCCCCACGCCGATTGGCTGCGCGCGCGGCGGAGGAGGGCGCCGGCGCCCGTTGTAAAACTCTGATTGGACGAGGCGGCTGTTCGTCCGGCGACGGAGGGCGGGTTCTGGAACGCGATTGGCTGTCACGGGCCCGACGACGTGCCTGGGTGGATGGGAGCGATGTCATTCATGTGTAAAGGGTCAGGGAGCAGGAGGACGGATGAGGACGTTGTCGATTATAGAAATATACTAGCCGCAGTGTTTCTGTTATGAAAGACACGATATCTACTGTAAGTCAGTGTGAAATTATTATGATAAGATAATCGTTTGATATATATAAATATATATATATAGTGCAACTGTGGGGAGATCTGTCATGTTACTGCAGCAATGGAGGGTCAAAAATAATAGGAAAGTAAAATAGAAATAATATGCACAGAACATATACAGTGTAACCGGACTGTACACAAGACGTACAAATAGAAAGTGACTATTACAATGTTAAATCCCCTTAAAGCTGAGTGAGTTCATATCATAGAGGATATATAGTAGCCACAACCATTCTATATGGGAATATCAATAATAAGAAAATGATAGGTTATAGTCTATAAATAATTAATACAAGCATAATAGCCGTGCAAGCTGTGGTGGAAGGTATAAGTGCATCTTATACAGGGCATGTTTACAGTTTAAAGTATTCCACTACATTGATTTTTTTATACAGCTATGGCTGATTTACAATAAAATATCATTTCTATTCAAAAGACATGATGAGCTTACATAATATGATATTTCGTATTGTTTTAGACTACGTCACAGTAAAGGTAATTGATAGCATCACGTGAGCCTCATCAGCTGTTCAGTTATCATGGAGCAGTATAGGTCCAATTTCAATCTGGTCTCTTCGGCTTAAAAGCACAAGACGTCCCTGAAGTGACAGTTTTCTAACTACAGACTCTTTGCTGATGAAGATCATGTAGCACAGATGCTACTAAATGGACGTGGAGATCAGGTGGTGTTTGGTCAAGAATTGAACCTGAACGTTAAAGTTAAAACTATATAGGTCCAGTTTGATCAGCTAAAACATTAAAATGCTGCTTATTGGCACCAGTAACACTCAGAGAGGAGCGATCAAGCGAAGTGTCATGAATAATTTACCATCGACAACACTGCACTACAATATGCTGGTAAAGCTTTGAAGGGATTTTTTACTTTTTAAAAAAACATTTGTACTCAGTGGTATTGCTTAGTGTCACAAAAGTAAACAAACTGACCACTTGTTTCTCCCTTTGCTCCAAATCAGAATGATAATGTTAATTATTTTAAAGTAAATTCTGAGTGAACAACGATAAACGAGTGATAAATACAAACATGAATGCCCAATCGTGGCTGATGGAAAAACTATACTTCCAGTTCTTTGAAATGCGTGTGGAAATCTACATCTGACGGAGGATCAGTTGTATTCACATTCCATTATCAAGTTTAGTAAGTTTTGATTGCTAATGCGGATATCGTTTTGATTACGTCTTTACAGGTAAATGTTGTTTTACACCCAAATATTTAAAATGAACTATAATAAATGCATAATGTTTTTTTCTACTAAAATTTGGTTCTGACAGTGTGAGCAAGTCCCCGAGATATCATTTTAGCCATCATGTATGTATGGAGATACCTACCCTATGATTTGAATTAACAGGACGAGAAACCGTCCTTCACTCACTTGGCCAGTAGATGTCACCACAACCCCATTTATATCTCACACTGTACCCTCTTACAGCACCGCAGGCCTATCTCTCATTTAACCATTGCACCGTTTATTCCCACAGAAACACCACCTTCCAATCACTGTTTATTTCCAAGTCTTGTCTTTTTTTGGGGAGTTCAGAAATGCGTGAAGCATTTATTTTCTCAAGCTACAACAACGAGACACGCTCTCTCAAAAGACACTATCGCAATAAGCAGACTACCTGAGCATACAGTCTAGTCCATTACAATTGTTAAAATACCCCCGTGTCTTAATATAACTGAAAATTTAAACCAAACCACAGGCACGCAACAATACCACAGGAACTAAAGCCACAATTAGTGGGTTAAGCCCCATAGACAGACACTGGCATTCGAGGCAGGCGCGGCGAAGGTGGCGAGATGATGAGAGTGCTGCTTGCTTTATAAACTCCAATCTCCAATCTTATGTGTGTCAATCATTTCTTCGCACTTCACTAACACAAAGGGATGAAGTGAAACTGCACTTCCTGGAGACGGGTCCAAAAACTGCTGAGATTTTCACATTGTTCTCACAGCCTAAATGCCAGAGTTTTTTTTCTTCTTTTTTCTTTTGGGAAGAAACGCTCTTGAAATAATTATATACTCTCTCAGAAATAGCCCACGGGCCCAAGGGTGTGCAGTTTTCCCTGCCCTGTGACCAATGGAACCACTTGTTTCCCTGTCACGACCGGGGCCATTACTACTTAATCACAGAAATGTCCAACTTGCCCGTCAGTAAGACCCAACAGTTTCCCCCCTTCCACATACACTTCTCAGCACTGGAGACGAGAAATCACCGGTGTCAGCAATAGGCGATTTGTTCTGCATGACATTGGGTGTCAAAAAAAAGAAAAAAAGAAAACACGACTGAAATTGCTGAAGGCTGCCTGCAATCACTGGACGGACACACACACACACACACACACACACACACACACACACACACACACACACACACACACACACACACACACACACACTTTCTCTGCCTCTCCCTTTTCCAATCTCTCTCTCTCTCTCTCTCTCACACATGCACACACACACACACACACACACACACACACGCGCTTGCAGGAAAATTACGATGACCAAGAATAGGTCACACTGGTGATACAGCCATGTCCTAGCCAGGGATTTCAGTCTGCTGACAAAGGCCAACAATAAATACCCCCTGCAAGAACAACAGGTGTCTGACAAGATTGTTTCACTTTAATAAAAGGCTTACGCGAGTCTGGGAGAAGTAATACATTGAGCTCTTTCAGACACGGTAGCCTTTTATTGCTTCATCCCTTCCGATTGGAAAATGTCTCTTTCCTCCCACCAGCCCCAACAATTAATCTGGCACGTGTGCACCACGTCACCGGCGTGATTAAGGGGGTGTTGTTGTCCGCGCTGTCACGAGATCAATACTCCTGCCACGAACGGGGCCATGTCGCGGGGTTGAAAATTCACTTTGGATTTCCAGGCTGCACGCGAAACCTAGTGGACATGCAGCTGGGGCCCTGTGGTTTTTTTGAACCCTGGGCGTGCGGGCGCCGGCGCCGGGCCTCTTTCAACTCACTGTGAAAGCACCCCTGGCTCCGTTAGTATGCCGGTCGGGTCGCCAGCGGAGCGAGTCAGCCACATCCTCCAGCTGGGCCCGTGCCACCAGCGGGCACCTGGACCCGCTCGCAGACCTCATGAAACGGAATGCATATTTAACTCAGGGGAATGTATCTGTGTGTGTGTGTGTGTGTGTGTGTTTCACCAGCGACTCCGTATATCTGCGTGATGCCTGGAGGACACCCGCTGCACTTTCATTCTGCCCATCTTTGAGACTTTTACCTACCCACTGGATGCAATCTGCCGGGTTTTTTTTTTTTATAACCGGCAGATTCGCACTTCGGGCTGTGCCTCGGCCACTGGACTGTTTCCAGAGTCACACAGCCCCTGAAAGACAGCCATCGTTATCCAACTCTCACAAGGTGTCATTGTAGGGATCCAATGATTACCATATCAGCGCCACATGAAACATTTATGGCTTGCTGGCAGTGGCGGGCTGGCAGGCATCCTAATTTCTAGAAAAAGAGCTTGTCGGGTCCTATTGTCCCTGTAGTTTCTTGGTGGTGGGGCGTGAACGATCGCCGGCTCTGAAGCTTCTGTGCTGTTTGAACTTTGTAATGTGGGTTTATAAACCGCACCTGACACACCGCTGGGGCGCAGTTCAAGCAGACAACTCACAAACATCCGACAGCTCCTTTGCAATATGGCGGCATGTTCGAACTGACATGCCGCCAAACCGGCTCCCGAGGGGAGAGGACATGCCCTGACCTAAAAATCTGCTCTATAAGAGCACAAATAGGAATCCGTAACAATTCAACATTATCTTGGAATATTTTTCACCTTCCTCCCTTGAACTCTATCGCGTAATCTACTAATCTCTTTTCCCCCCGGGCCACACGCCACGGTATCTGTGGTTAGATCCAGCCAGATTCATCTTGAGACAAACTGGAACAACGTGATGAGCAGATAATAAAAGGCGCCCGGGGGAGAACCTCGATGCGGGTTAACTCCGCCGCGTGAAGATACCATTTGTAACGATGGCTGGCCCGGATCAACGGGGGAAGTGCAGTGAGCAGAGCTAACTGGGCGACAAAGTGAGCGAATCAGTCCCGACGCTGCTGATGCAGCAGATGGGGGGGTACAAGCCAATTGTGGCCGTGACAACAGCGAGCGGGGTGATGAAGTACCACCAAGCGGCCTATCTGGGTCTCACCTGCTCACAGCGACTGTTCCAGGCTACCGAGGGCCAAACTAAACAGTTGTACAGCGAGCACAGTCGTAGGGTCGATCACGATGAGCCCAGCCGTCAGTGAGATCGACCGATTGACGGAGTCCAGTCTCTGACCTCGTCACTCCTGAGCAGACTCCCACGGGTGATGAACTTCTCGTCCCCCCCCCCCCCCCCCCCCCCCCCCCCACCACCACCCATTCCTTCAGCACCGGGCAGCAGCCGCCTTGTGGCTTTTCCTCAATAAACCACATTGAGTTGGAGGTCAAGTTGGAAACTGCTAACCTTCAAAACAGCCACTTCTTGACCTTGGCAGTTCATCTATCCGTCTATCTAAATAAAAAATCAACATTTGAATCGTGGACATGAAATGATGACGATTGATTCCTGTCCCAGTGTTCAGCTTCCAAACGGACGTGATGGATTCTCCCTCAAATTTTCCCTTGCTGGTAATTTGCATCGCTGAGCGGCTCCTTTGTGTCACCTGCAGGTTCGGGCAGAGCGGAACCGTGGCCAATTTTCCAGATGGCCATTCATATGTGTGACATATTGTCCACTTTTGATGAGAATGCACTGCCGCATCTGCAGATTCCATTACTTGTGTGTGTCTGTGTGTGTGTGTGTGTGTGGGGGGGGGGGGGGGGGGTGCACAAATGGTAAGTGGAAAGTGTCCAGTGGAATGAATATTCACATCTGCACCTGCTGAATAATGGACGATTATCGGCTCAGGTGGTTCGCCATCCACGCCTGTTCACAAGCCTTCGCCCATTTCGCTGTGCTAATTTTGTCTGGAATACTTGCAAAAAAAAAAGAAAGAAGAAGCATATTTCTTGCTTCCTTAGCCGACCTTGTCTCATATTCTGTCTAAAGGGGGAACACGGTCTTCGATGAGGAAGCTGGCTTCGGGGAGGAAAGTGTCTGCAATATGGATTCTAAAGAGCCCCGGGTCTTGGCAGGTACTCCGTACACTTAAGGAGGACAGAGACACCCACGGCAAAATTCTGTGGCAGCGGGGGCCGTACCTCATCCGTCACTGCCAAAAGCCTCAACAGTAATGAACAAGTAATAATGGTATGTATCTTGAACTTGAGTCTCTAAAGGTAACTCATCCGGAGACATTATTGTGCCACATAACCAGATGAGCCCCTCTCAAATGAGATCATTTTTGTCACCCCGAGGACTGGAGGGTGTAACTGTTCTCCGAGTGAATAACTCATCCTCATTTGGCCCTAATGGGACTCGGCATTAAGGTGTTGCGTGAATGTGAGAGGAATGGTAAATCCTATTTTCCTGTCATTTGAATCTCAAGCTGTTTACACACAATCTGTTCCTCTGGTAGAAAGAAGGAGTCATCTGTGGGGGGGGGGGGGAAGAAAAAAAAAAACATGCTCAGGATTAAAAAGGAATGCGTTTAATGAAGATTCATGCCTCACAGGATTATGATGAAGTGTTAGACGGTGGTGTGTTATGGAGAGGTATGTCATGATGACATCTCTCTGTCACAGAAATAAGCACTATTTTTCTCTGTCCATTCATCCTCCTACCTACCCAGCTTCTCTCCCACCTCTCCCCCCCATCTGTCCATCCATCTCAGCTTTGTGCGGGTATTGCAATGCCACAGTTAACCTATAATGAGCGCCTTTGCATATGTTCCCAGCCGCGTGTTGCCACTCCGGGGGATATGTTTGCATGCGAGCGGAACGCTCTGACGGTCACAGCTGAGGTGTCATTTTTCATGTAAATAGAGGATAGCAGGGTTGTAGCAATCCTGCCACACAAGACCAGTAGCACAGATCGCTTCCTAAAACTTTGGGATAAAGACTTTATGATGAAATGTGTTGAGCACACACACACACACACACACACACACACACACACACACACACACACACACACTCAAGAAATGTACGAGTCAGCCGGAAACCTGCTTCCGCCACCGTTTATATGAAGGAAACATTTGCCAAAGAATGTCCAGATGAGACATGCTGCACAAGCAGCCGGCTGAATGGGCAATGCACCCCGGTAGCCCCATCTCCAGTGTCCAATTCAGCAGACTCAAGATTCAACCTGTCACTCCCAAGTGCTGATGTAGCCATGCTCAGAGCCGAGCCACCGAGTCCCCAGAGTTGGATATCGCTGCTAACTGTCACCCAAGTACTTTGATTACTGGGCTGGGAGAAGAATGATGACTGAGGCCACACCGAGTCCTGGTCGGACTCTGGGAGGCTGTCGAGGAAAGTGGATCGAGTCCAAGCACGCGCCCATTAACACCCCTATCGTTTTTTTAAAATACGTTCACAGCTTCGTGCATGCAGACTTCTCCTGTTGCAAAAAAATCGTCTTAATCATTGGAGTGTCACATCTGTGTGGTTCATGGCACATTTAAATGTAGTTATAGGCAGATATAAGGTATTATTAAACGTTTATTGATTGATATTAAAGCTACAGTGTGTAATTTTTAGAATAACTTATTCACAGAAATTGAATATATTGTCCATAAATATGCGTTCATATATGTATAATCACCTGCAACAAAGAACCAAAGTTTTTTTGTCTACTTTGAATGAGTTAAATATTGTTACATTAGGTCGACCTGACTGCCGTGTAAGTCGTCATGTTTGCTACGTCGGGTTGAATACGGTTGCAAATTGAATCAGGGGTGCGCCACCATAAAGTGTCCTTGTCGGGTGCTCAGTTGGTTGCGGTTTGCGACTTTACCACCAGATGCCGCCAGAAAATTACAAAAATTACTTTAAGCATTCATGTTGGTATGCTAATCATATAATTAATAATCATAGACAAGTGTGATATATTACATATATCTTCATAGGAGACTTTGTTATTGTTAAAAAATACTGTGCGAGAGAGACAAAGTCTGAGGATGGGACTGTAACATTAATAGTGATAGTGTATGATAGTGTGATGGAAACTGGACCTAACATTGAGCAGCAGCTCAGTGTATTTTCACTCACTTTCACTTGTCCGTCCATCCTGGGCGAGGCATCACTCTTCTGTCGCTGCTCCTGAGCTTTCTCACAATCTCCTTCTCTCCTCAGTTAAAGACTGTAGACAGACCGGAGAGCCATTTGGAGCAAACTTGTGATTGGCACATTGCCTCACAGCGGGAAGGCCCCGAGTGCATATATTATATTGGATTATTACTAATGGATTTATGTGTAAGTGCCACTGAACTCTCGTAGTTGGAGCTAATGTTAACAATTTTATATATTGTTGGGCGGATTATATTATCTCTCTTAACTGTAAAAACGGAATCTGTTGGGGAACTAAATGGCGGTGGTGTGCACCATGAATGAGCTTTTCAATAGAAGAAGTCGTCTAGGAACTTACTGGAACGTTCCATGGCGTTTTGCACTTTTCAAGACGGATGAATAAATGTACGTTATTATGCCAAGTTGAGAAATTCTTGTTTCTCAAAAATGAACACAGCAAAATGAAAATAGCTCAATTTACATAATAGAAAGTGAAAGACAATGATTGAAAAAATAAAATGATTGAGCTCAAACCGGCACGTGTCTGTGTATAAGGCTCCACTAATTCCTCTTAAGAGCTGTTACTTTTTTGAGAGATGATTCAGTGTTTTCCCGGCTGCCAGCATTGTGCCATATTTAAATTGAGGCGGGGGGGGGGGGGGGTATGCACAAAGGCACAGGGGCTCACACGAGAAGAAATGTGGGAAGAGATTATGGTCAGCCAGAGATGGTATGTCAAATATCTGAATAATTTTAAATGCAAAATGCAACGCAGAAAGATAGCAGGTGTAAGTAACACACTGGGCCTGGTTGTGTACCGAGTGTGACAGTGTCAGTGAGCACCGGTGTATTTCTGTGCGTTGGGCTATGAGATCATGGAAGTGACCTCAGCTGATTGAGCTCACACAGCATCCCCCCCCCCCCCCCCCCAGGGGGTGGGGAGCACAGTGCTATCTGTGGACACGACAAGTGACAGGACCAGCTGGGGAATGAAATCCTGTAAGACATAGGCAGTTGGTCGGGGGGACCGACTACTGCTCAGTTACAGCGGGCTGCAACTCCGCTCGGGGAAAAAAACACACCAAGCCAGGATTCAGTGTGACTGCTGCCAAACATCAGGAGTTCCACAACGACCAGACACCACGGCGGGAAGTCATCATGTTCTGCGCGGCTCGTTCAAGAACCCCGGAGATCAATCGGCAGGCCCTTATCCTTAGCAAGCTCTCAATGCTCCAGTCGCTGGTGATTGAGCTCATCGCGTGGTGACATCGCGGTGGGGGGTGCGACAGACTCAACATCCCTGCGAAGGACGATGGGTGGGAAGCAATCTCGCAGTTTTTCCAAGAAGGACTTGAGTGAGGTAAGTACGAGTCAAAGGAGGAGAAGTGCCACGAGAGACGAGCAGCCCAGCCTGTCCTCGGCCGCCGAGAGGATCCGCAGACACGCCACGGTGCACTTTGGTTACAGCACGCTGAGTCTCGCCATGCGGGGCCTTGGCGAGATCCCAGCGGAGCTGTGGGAACTCCGAGAGCTCCAGAAACTAAACCTGTCCATGAACTGCCTGTGCTCTTTGCCCCCTGCCATGGGCGGCCTGGACAATCTCGTCATCCTCAACCTCTGGGGCAACAACTTGTCGAGCCTCCCGCCCGAGATTGGACTCCTGAAGAAACTGCGCGTGCTCTTCGCTTGCCGCAACCGCCTGAGCGAGGTCCCCGAGGAGCTGGGCTCCTGCACTTGTCTGGAGGTTCTCAGCCTGGCCAACAACCAGATCACGGGCCTCCCTGGCAGCCTGGCAGCCATGCACAGTCTGACCAAGCTCAACCTCAGCCACAACCGCATCGCCCACATCCCCACCTGTGTCTACAGCATGAAGGGTCTGGTGTTCCTCCACCTGGCCTGCAACCGCCTGGAGACGATCGCGGACCAGATCCAGGACTTGGTCAACCTCAAGATCCTCATCGTGGAGGGGAACAGCATCCACTCACTGCCCAAGACACTGTGTTTCCTTGAGACTCTGGAGCTCCTCAATGTGGACTTCAATGACTTGCAAAGTGTCCCCGTGGAAATGTATCTGCTCAACCGGCTCACGAGGTTGGCTTGTCACCCGATGGATAAAGGACTTCATATAATCCACAACCCCCTCCTCAAGCCTATTCAGGAGGTGCTGCAAGGAGGACTCAGCGCCCTCTATAACTACCTCAAGCCCACGTGAGGGACAACCGCTCCATGTGTGTTTGTGCGTCCAAAAGAGTGTGCCGTAATGCGATGTTGGCACATAATCTGACCCCTGGCAGGTGGTAGGCATGCTCCGAGTCCCCTGTTACGAAACACTGACTGACAAAGATATTATGTCACGAGACGGGATATCTTCTGAATGGCGAATAGATTTTCATTTTCTTTTCTTTTTTTAAAAAAAAATTGTAATATACAAGTTTGGATATGAATAAAGAACTAGTAACTGCTCTGACACGTCTAAACATTTTTGTTAATCCACAGCAAAGGGGGTCGGGACAAGTCACGCAGCTCACGCAAAAATTCACAGGTCCACATTTGGGAGCTGATTACCGGTCAGTTGATCTTGTTTGGCCCGTGGCAGCGGAGGAAAACACGGGGGTAAGTTCGGCTACAGAGCACCGCTCTCTTTGTTGCAGTCAGGTCATCGGGATCAAGTGCGCAATGTCAGTGGAAAGGACAGTGGAGGGGGGGGGGGCTTAAGATCTGCAAAAACATCAAACAAAAACATATAAAACAAAACACAAAAGGGACTTAGACTCTGATTAAATGTTGTTCCCTTCCTACAGATCAGGGCAGGTCTGCTCGGTGGCAGATCCCCGGAGGTTGTTGGATGTTGTAATACCGACAATTTGAAAAACAGCTACGGGGGAAAAAGAGCTTACAAGGCATGATATGATGAAGGGGTCAATGTGGACCGCTGAGGAACAAATTAAACTGAAATAACTCTGAGCAAAACTGATGATTAAGTCAAACTGGGGTAGGATGAGTTTGGATTATCATGTTACAAATATGTTGTTATTGCCAAGTCAGACGTGCAGTTTATTGTAGCACCAGAAATATCATCCAGAAAAGATTAAGAAGGTAAACAATCAATTTAAATATCGCCATGTAGAAACTTTAACTGATGCCATGATTTGGCTGTAGAGGTTAAATCCTAAAAATGTACAAATCTGATAATGAGTTATTACTAATCCTCAATAAATTTAAGAACTCAAAGTACTAGGGGATCAAAAATAAAATTATGTGAGCAAACAATTATTGTTTTACAAAACAACATGGTCAAATCCTGGCAAATGGAAGTTAAAAGTAAATAGTTGAACTATTGAAGTTTTTGTGTGACACGTTTGAAACGTTTTCTCGTGTGAGACCTTACAACAACTGTAACCAACCGAATATCAGTGATTCATTTATGTGGTTTTCTAAGTATTTTTCGTATGGTAACATTGGGCACATTGATTTCAGATTTCAATTTTTTTAATTTCCAAATACTGTTATGAAATATGAGTTATGATATGGACATTGATTTCCCCTATATTATATACTGTTTCTGTGAATCTAAGATGTTAACCCATGGTATGGAAGCATATAGGGGACTTAAATCAAATGATAATGAAAATGAAAATGTAATTCTACAATAGCATTATAATTTTTCCACAAATGTACTAAGTCCCATATAGGCTTCCATAGAAGGTGGAAGGTGATACAGAAAAGACAAAAAAGTGACCTCTGTTGGTGTGTGCCTGCTACTACGTCAGTCAAAGAACCTAAAGTCTCTCTCTGTGTCACACACACACACACACACACACACACACACACACACACACACACACACACATATTGCTTCAGTGTGAGTCTGATGACCTGAATATATATATGTATATATATATATATATATATATATATATATATATATATATATATATATATACACACACACACACATATATACACAAACATGCATTTTCCATCAGCACCTGAAGTAACTAATAGATTAACACTTCTTCGTCATTTCGTAAACAAGGTGACGCACCGCAGTCTCTGGTGTGCAGTCGAAGTGAAAACACAGTTCCGCCACAGTGGCTGTTAATTAAAGTGATCCTTCTGCTGCGTGGCGCTCGGCCTCAGTGCGGCGAGCAGTGCTCACTCACAGGTGGTCAGCTGTACGCCGGGGATCACCCATGACTGCAGTTACCAGGCTTTGTGGGATTTGCTGATCTTATTTAATTGCTGTGTGTGTGTGTGTGTGTGTGTGTGTGTGTGTGTGTGTGTGTGTGTGTGTGTGTGTGTGTGTGTGTGCGCGTGTGCTCTGACAACCTTGTTTTATAATGAGACGAGATACAACACGCGGGTGAACACAGAGCGGCACTGGTGTTCCTCATTGGAAGGTATTAATGCATTTATAAGCCGAAGCTCAGAACAACAGTTTAGCATCACTGGCAGCGAGTGGCTTCGCGCACTGAAGGACAGCTAATCGATCGGATATCGAGCTTGTGACAATCGAGGCCTACGGGATAATCACAACAGAGTCAAAGGACTGAACTTGTGGGATTTATTCTGTCCCACTGAAGGCCGCACTGCCACTTAATGTCAGCTACTTCAAGGTGTTGTTTATTTTGTCGTTCCTCTGTTCACCTGATTTAAAAAAAAAGAGGGGGGGAGAAAAAAAGAATATGGAGCAGAATAAATTTGCAGAGGTTTCTTGACTGTGCTGGTGGCGGCAGCTCTCCGCCGGGAAATGTCAGAAACATGTTCAGTGGAAGCTCAGGATGTTGTTCAGAAATCAGCAGCCATGAGTCACTGACAACGGTCCGTCATAACCTTTGAGGCCTAAATATTTTTAAAGGTGGTCTGGTCCTTCGCGTCCAATCAGTTTAATGTCAAAGCTCTTCTCTCGTGGTGGAAAGTTAAGCTGGTGAAATGTTACAAGCGTCAGGCAGACATTAAGTATTTTCAATAATGAGAGTGGTACATGGGCTGATCGTTGCGGTCACCCAACCATATATATATATATATATATATATATATATATATATACACACACACAAGTGAATATTAATTGTAATATCTTTCAGCAGCCGTTGGAACCATTTATTACTTTTTACTGTCCAGGATTTCAACCTTCAATCCGTTAATAAAAGCCATCTATTTAGACTCCTCTACTAGCACACTGACTACTTTGCATACAATCTCAGTGTGTGTATGTATATATGTATATATACATATTAATCTTAACATTGTTGTTACCGATAACTAAGATTTTATTGTCTTAACATCCTTTATCGTCTCAATACGTTCTGTTACTAAGTGTGTTCATGTAATGCAATTGACAGAGAGCTGTAGTATACAATATATGCTCTGAAAAGTGCCTTATTAAGAAAATAAGAGAGAGCATAAAAGTAAGTGCTAGTAATAATACAAGTTAATAAAAGTTATAAATGGTTGGAACCACTGATAGGTATTAGTGTGATTTATTCATATCATTAACATGACTTGGGACCAAGTTGTGTACATTAATCTTAACATTGCTGCTAGCCTTATTTAATATTATATCGTTTTAACATCCTTTATCGTCTCAAGATGTTCTGTTATTAAGCTCCTTTGACTTCCCTTTTTATGTAAAACACAAACTTATATATATAAATTGTAGCTGCAAGGTTGAAATCGTAGACAGTTTAAAATAATAAGTGGTTGGAACCACTTGCTGAAAGATATTTCTATGATTTATTTACTCAACATGACTTGGGACGGTGTTTATGTAGAGCCAGTGAAACACGCCCCTCCATCCCACACTAACAAGCAGCCTCGCTCTCTTCCTCTGCCTTTCGGGAGAGCAGGGCAGACAATGATGTTGTCCGTTCGGTTCCTCCGTCCAATCGGACGAGCTTCATTCTCAAGCTATTCCCATGACGGCTTCGCTCAGACGGGGTATTCCTGACATTCCTGGCAACGCGGCCGCAGCAGCCGAGACAATGCCTAAAGACCACAAAGAGACGCGAGGCGTTCCTACATACGAAATGCTCCAGCCAGTGTTTTTGGCAGTGCACCTATATGTACCAAAAACAACTGGGAGCCATATATCCTTGACAACAGGAAGTCATCGTGAAACTAAATGTGGACCCGTGTGTCAATCCGGCTGCATTTTAATTAGCCATGAAAAACTGCTGGTACCAGTGAAATCGCCGTGTGTGTGTGTGTGTGTGTGTGTGCGTGTGTGTGTTCATGCATGCAAAAACAATAAGGGAGTGACATTGGCTGACTTTGTCGTCAGTTGCTTCTCCGGCCCCCCCGTGTTTGACGTTGATGTGAGGATATCCGGATGTTGTTTGCACACTTGTCGTCTCAGATAAGACTAATTTTGAACAAATATTTGTATATATTAAAGTAAGGCATCATTATTGATGCATGGACGCGGACACAAAAAAAAAAGAATTTGTCTGTCACGACGCAACGCTGTTATGGCAGGTCACCCGACGAGGTCGTCTTGAATGTCAGCATAGATTTCCCTTTTGATGGGATGAATGTGTGAATTTGATTGAAACGAGATGAACAATGATTAAGAATCCAGCTGGTATGGATTTCAGATTCATGTGTTGTGTAAAATTCCTAAATTAAAGTGTTAAAGCTGATCATGAAAAGGTTCATATAGCTAATTTAGCAGAGGATCTCAATTTGAACCATCATATGGCAAAAATATGAATCAACCAATATTGATCGATGAAACATGGCAAAATTGCATCATGTTATATGGACATAAAGCCCATGCTGAGTTTAGCCATATTTCATTGTAAAGATGTTTACATACAGGCCAATGTTAGTCATAAAGGAATAGTTCCACAAATTGGGAAACATCACTTCCTGGTTAGCTTAGCCTAGCATAAAGACTGGACATAAGCAGTGCAAGCTGACCTGGATCTGTCCAAAGTGAATAAGCATGATTCTCAAAATTTCAAACATCTCTGAATGACATGAACTCATAATAAAGAGCATATTTTAGGAGATTTAATCTTAATTTTAGGTTAGAATACGGTTTGAAAAGTTAAAATGTATGATGAAATGTTATGTTGTGTTTGTCCCCCTCCAATGTATGGTTTTCTGAAAAATACAATATGCATGTTAGGGTAATGCTCTTATTAATTCATTGACCCAATTAAAAAACGTCAGACCAGTGGGTCGTGTCTTCCAGTCTTATCTTAAATATGATGGCAGCTGTCTGAATCTTCACATTTTTACACAGCTCAAAAACATGCTTATAGCCAAATACCTCTTTATAATAAACAAGGATTTTAGACTGAGGAAATATGTCAGTAGTCTACTACTACCAAAAAAAGCCATTTTAGGTCTGTTTGAGTTCTCAAAGACCCAGGCTGTAAAACATAGTTAAATACAGTGAACGTTCTATACTTGGACCAGTGTTGGCAGCACTTTTTTATCCAGCAGTAACCTCACAAATCCCAAACGAGTCTATATGATCTTCTGTTTTTTGTATTTTCCTTTTTATAGCAGCGTGTTCAGTTTACATGCTGTTATTAAGAGGACACCATGTAGGATGACATAATGTGTATTTCTTTGTTTGCAAATGACTTTTTTCCCCCCAAAAAAACTATTCTATATTTTCTTGTGCACAAGTCTTACATATAAGACTTGTGCACAAGAAACAAGAAGCATGCAAAACATTAAATATTTCCGCATTTGTTGTACTAACATTACTTCATGGTCATTTCAGTAATTTGAAGCAAATATTCATGGGGAGTTTCTTGCAACAGATAGGTTTCAAATTTAAACACTTTTCTATATATTTGGTTTTAACAAAGTCAGTAGAAGTGCAGAGAATTCAGGAAGGAATTGTTTGATTTTGCATTTCATATTTTTACACAGGCAACAATGAACAACATGAAGTGTAAAGACCAAAATGTGTCGAATAATATCATACATTTGCGTTAATATTATAATTTAACTCATGATAATCACAGTGCCAGTAACTCTGTAATTATTTGCCACCTTGAATTGATGATCTTTTTCTTTTTTCCTTTAACATGGCCCGGGTTAACTGTGGTCCCACTGTTTCACCTCAGCTAATTTCAGTGTCCACAGCTGGTCCAAATGAACACCCGACAGATGAGAGCCAGAGGAGGAGGAGGGATGATGAGGAGGAGGAGGAGGAGGAGGGATGAGGAGGAGGAGGGATGAGGAGGAGGAGGAGGAGGAGGGATGAGGAGGAGGAGGGGACACCTCCGCCTGTCGGTCCTCTCGCTCACTCACAGGCGCGGGCTCACGCGCGCCCTCTACCGGCCACCAGGCGAGCGCGCAGCCGCCGCCGCTCTTCCGGAGCAGCCGGACCACCACTCAATCCTGGCGTAATTCAGGAATCACAACTCACTCACACATTCCTCCTCCTCCTTCCAAGTGTGGAGCAAGCCGGCAAAGGAGCAGCCGTGTCGGCGACAGGGTCCTCCTCCTCCTCCTCTCACCCACCTCCTCCTGACAGCACGCCGAGGGACGGAGGGCAGGGCGAGAAGACTTTAGACCAGTGTAACACTCGGAAAAGTGAGGCTTTAGCTGTAGGATTCAAGTTGCAGTCAAAGAACAAGAAGAAGAGTTGCCAGTTGTAACCCCGCTGCCGGGGGGGGGGTTGACGCTACGACGGCGCAGTCGCCGACATGGATAAAGTTATCAATTGCTTGTTTGCTGCAATCACGCTGCTGCTGTCCGCCCGAGGGGAAGTTTTTAAAGGTAAGCAGGAGGATTATACCCTGGAGGTGTTTGTGCGCACACGACGTCGGCTACGGTGCAATGCAATCTTGTGCCGTGCCACAGCCCGGGGGACCCAAGTGCGGGTGAAGGCACTCAAACTCCGTTTGGAACACGATGGTGTCTGGTGGGTTCGATCGCTGTTTTACGCACGGCGTAAATTCGAGTGTTAAGTGGCAGCGCGTGTGAGAGCGAGGCGATGAGCCCCGTGGAATCGGTTTTTTTTGTTGTTGTTGCACACATGATGTGAATCACGGTGAGTGGCCACAGATTAACACGCGTTCATCAGTTTGGCACCTTTTGGAGCTGCTGTGCGCGGCGGCGAGCAGGTGCGCATGCAGCGGGCACAACCGGAGCAGCCACGCCGCGCCCGGTGCCACGATTCAGTGTCTGTCTGTGTGTGTGTGACAGATGATGAGTTCAGCCTTCGTTCGCGTCCAACTTTACCTTGATAAGTTGCCGTGTTTAATGTGATTAACCTCCAAGAGGCGCGCGCAACCGAGAAAGCGTCGCCGTGCGCTCCTTGGTTGGTAAATGCTGCGAGGCGATAAGCCCCAAAACGAACTGTCGTTATTCCACCGTGAACTCCGCGCGAACTTCATTTTCTAAATGTTCCGGTCACCATGCATGAGCCACAGTCACATGCCCCGTGTGAATTATATTTGGCGTGCTGCTCTTTCCGTCCCGAGTTTTCCCTCAGCTGAAGTGCAAAAAAAATCAGTGCAAATCCTATTTTTTGTGCCCAATAGTAAAATCCTCAATATGCCATGTGTAAATTGATGTCCTACCACTTAGACGCCATTAAGTTCCCATCATTCAAAAAAAAAAAAATGGATAGTTCATAACAATAGCTTCACTTTGTGTTTTTTGCAGAACTGTCATGTGTGCAGTTTGTCCCCAGTTGAAAAATCTATTTTTTTTTAACAGGTTAACTGGTTAAAAAGTCACATCAGTCTCTTGTTTTGAACAGAACAGTTCCGCAGGCAGGAACGTTGATTCCAGTTGCAATGTGCATCAGGATGTGTCAGAAAAGTTGTCTGTTTTGTGGTTTGATACCCTTTTTAAAATCGATGGATTTGTTGTTTCGCTGTTTGTTGATGACGCTTAACCTCGCCACATACAGACACAGTCCACATAGTTACAGGCACAGCGATCAAATTAATATCATTCATACACACACAGGCAACTTCATTTGTCGTGATAAGTCTGCTTTGTGGAAGAGAAGTAGTTCAGGGACTAGTTACCAGATAGTGATTTGACTTATTATAATTACCCACAATAATAGAGCAGACTTTCACCTTCAGTGGTAATGACTGTAGATTGCCCACGGGGTCTCACAAATTCCAGAGTCTAATTCAGGCCCTGAAGGCATCGTCTCTGCTGTCTCAACAATGGCATTACATGTGGAAAAAGGCACATTAGCCTAGATTCTGACAATCAATGTGTATGTCCAGTCTGGAGGTGATCCATACTGCCAATACAATTAGAGCTGCACTTCACCCCCCCCCCAAAAAAAATCACATGAATGTGGAACAGACATGTTCCAGGTGCGTGTTTGATTTGTACGAGCCGTAGCTTTTGGCTCTGGGGAAGCGGTGGAGCTGGAAGCCGAAGTTGTGATTGTGTGGATTTCAGCCGTGCACAGTTTCATTTTTTCCGGGAGCCTGTTGGGGGCAGCACGGCACACACATATTGTGTGATACACAGATGATGGAGCTGCGGCAGCTCGGAGTGGAGTGGAGAACCCCACAGTCCGTCTCTTGGAGACCAGGAATCCAGATGCACCCTGGAAGCTGTCCGAGTCCGCGTGCCGTGACGACACTGCAGCTTTTCAGGCTCAGAAAATAACTACGTTGTCCAGACTGGTCCTGCTCCTGTCAGGGAACATGTATACACAAGTCTTATGCTGGATAAAAAGTGTTTATGTGGTAATCTTAATGCCATGGTAATTTATGTGTAACTGAGAACACTCTTACCCTGAAGCTCAAAGTCGTCCCAGTCCATTTTTTTTTTTTATGCGCGCGTGAGGTTTATCAATCTTACCCGCTGGCAGCCCCAGGACCAGGAGATTCATTCGAGGGGGCTGCACTGCGGGGGCTCCCAGTGGCGCCCACACTGTCGATAAATGTGCTCCTAATTGCACGAGTGTGCGTGTAAATATGTAAACCAGCAAGAAAAGAAATCAATTGGATGTGTTTTTACTTTACTCTCTGAGGCTGGGGTGACGGATTATAGCCGACACGCGGATGGAGAAGTGTACAGGGGGTAGAATATGAGACCCCCCCCCCCTTGCTTGCTTGCGGCTCGGGACATTTTCTCTGTTGCCAACGGCTCCATGTGATCATTAGATCACTGAGGTAACCGGAGTGCCAGTGGACCAGCAGCAAATTTCATCAGTTCTTTTAATTTACGGATAAAAAAAAAGCTAAAGCGACTCCCATAATCAGGAATCTGAGCGCTGTCTCAGTTTCATCTGGGATCTTGTTTGGAGGAGATGACCCCCCCCCCCCCCCCCCCCCCCATCTTTTGCATCCTCATTGCCCACTGGATGCTACATTTTCAGAGCAGAGAGAGAGAAAATTAAATCAACACTATAAATCACTTGTTGTGTATGGCCAGCCGGTGCTTCTGCTTCCTACATTATGAGGACAGCTTCTTTTTTTTCCTCCCTCTCTCTCTCTCTTTTAGAAGGCCTGGCCTTTGATATCTATACTCCGTCTTGTGACCGAGCACATTAAATTCCAGGGGAGCTGGGCACTTTGTTATGTTTACCACCCTTTTCCAGCCGCCATAAAACCTGCCTTGTTTTCTGATCGGGGGGGGGGGGGGGGGGTGATCCATGTCGCGTGTTGAGAATAATGCCCGTGTCTGGAGAGTAGCGCCGCAGTTTGTCACCGCGGAGTGACGGCTGCTGATGGCGCCCTGGTTGACCGATCCTGATTGCCATCCGAGCAGCGACTAAGGAGTAAAACAACACACAGGCTGCTCGGGGAGATAAACAGCGCTTCATTTGAAGTCTGGCAATAATTAAGATAGGTTTTTGTTCTCTCCCCCCCTCCTAAGATTTAATTGAGACTTTTCCAAAAGGTGTCCTGAAGGGTGGCAGTTTCTTTTGTGTGAGCCAGTGGAGAATGAAATTAAATATGCATGTGATTTTTCTATTTTTCTTCTTCTCTCTAATATGGACGGCTTCAACCAATGTTGTAGGAGGAGCAGAGAGAGAGAGAGAGAGAGAGAGAAAAAAAGAGCGCTCCATGGTGATTGATGATAGTACAAAGCAGAGAGTGAGGTGTCTACATTCTTCTGTGACTTTGCGTTTGCAGACACTTTTTTATTATGATGATAATGAAGGCGGCAGAAAACACACGGGTTTACTGGAGCCGTTCAAACGCTGCGGTTGCACGTGTGGCTTCCCGGAAAAGGGGGGGGGGTCCGCCGAGTTTGTCAGCAAACCTGACTCGAGAAGGATCACGGCTGGTAGATGAGGAGGGGGGGGGGAATTTTTAAAAACTTTACTTTAAGAAGGCGCAAACATGAAGCACTGCTGTATCGACTTGGACCGGTCGTTTAAAGAGACTAGACTGACAACAGAATAATGCATTTTTCACCAGTAGAATAATGCATATATAGAAATATGTAATCTCTTCTGACTCCTAGCATGAGCTGCTACAGGACTCCAGTACCTTGTTCTACATCTGGTCTGTGTAACGTCAGTATCTGTGTGTAACGATTCAGACACTAAGACCAAAACGAATATCTACAATCTTGTATCAAGATCCGGGACGATGGAGCCGCGAACCACTGTCCCCACTGCAGGTGCAACTATTCTCTAATGTAACTAACAAAACTCATATTTTGTCCTTTCACAATCATCACCATGACACATGAAATGATTCTATTTAAAACTATAGGGCAAACTGTACATTTGCAAATATTTGGCATTGCACCTTATTCTTCTGGCTGCACGTCGCACATGACTGTCCCGTTCTGACTGATCACACCTGCAGTAAAAAGTTAAGAAAGTTTAATAAGCTCAAGCTGGATAATAAACCTGATATTGTTGACACCTGGGCACATTCATTTTGGTTAAAGGAAGACAAAAAAAAGGGGGGGGGCCTGAACTGTGGACTTAGTGAATCGCTACACCCATTGTATCCGTGCAGTTGAGTTTTATGTCAGATAACAAATTACTGTGCATATTCCTGAAGGAAATTGCAGAACAGGCATCAATGGTATTCCTTGTGTAGGTCCATTTCCCCCCCCCCTTTCTTTGCACAGATTACAGACCGAACATAGACAACGCGATATCACATCAAGCTATTTCGAGACGATCCACATTTCAAAATAAAATCCGCCGCTGTCTGAGGCGTCGGCAGCAAAAGGTCAAAGTCTAACGTCAGTGTCTCGGAATTAAAGATCAGCATCGTGTTCCGTGGACGCAAAGAGCCATACCAGGTGCAGGCCATCATGGAAGAGAAGGTTATCCAACATTTTGCGCTCCTCATTAGACTTATTATAACAGAATAACAAAACACGCCGCATCCCAGAGTAAAGGGCAAACAGCTTGACACATTATTCAGCCGCGTTTCTGTGGGAAAAGTCAACATCTGCTCTCTGGAAATTGCCACAAGGGCTTTTAGGAAGTGGAGAGGGAGAAACCCCAAAATCCGTCAGGCAAGGAGACTCTGAACTCTGAGAACACCCGGAAAAAAGTAAACTTGTCATTACGGAATAGCTCTCGAGAAAAACCCTCAACATCACAGATTGATGATGCGTAGCTGCGCTCGAGCAATGTTTCCGTGTCCGTCACTTTAAGTAGCAAGTAGCACAACAAAAAAGTTCATTGTAGAATTGGGATACAGTCCAGTTAGTTATCCACATAAGACGTCATATTTTTGAGCAACGATCAATATGATTTTTCTCAGAAACAGGTCATTTGTTCTGTTGGTTCTCCACATCATTAGTTTTTTCACACTATAAATTATACTTAATTGCTGTGACGAGAAACTAGAAATTAATCAAAGTGGTATTATAGGTAGGTGTAAGAAAGTGACATGAAGTGCAGACTGTATTTGCACAAGGACACTTTTTGTTTTTTTTTGTTTGGCTCCACACTCCGGCACATTAGATCTAAAATCAAACACTGACTGAGATTTAAAGTCTCGACTCTCCCATTTTAATTTAGGTGTGTCTTAATCCACTGATGCAGCTCTTTTAATACACAGACTCCAGTTTTAGGGCACAAAGTAATTTGATAAGTTAACATGAACTAAGATAATGTCATTAAACTTCATCCCCCCAAATACAAAATAAATGCAAAGGTCGAGAACTCAATCAGTTTTGCATGTAGCGAGGTCAAATCTGGTAGGCGTGACTAAATTAAGACTTTTGATATAACTCTTCTCCTTGCTCTTCCTAAAAGTAAGTGAAGAATGTCTAGTTTTTTTCTATTATCATGTTTAATAATACTTCATTTCAAATCTTTTCCATGCAAAAAGCTGAGTTTAAAACGTGTAGGAGTCGGACTCAGAAGCAGTGTCCAGGTGTCACGAGACGGGCTATCGTATCAAAAAGTGGCCCCATGTTACACGTGTAATGAAAAATATGTACAAAGCAAAAGAGAGAACATTTAACTCAACTTAACTGAACAAAACTTACCTCACAATGACGCAACTTAGATTTACATCACGTGCACATCACTCACGTCCGTCCGTCCGTCCGTCCGTCCGTCCGTCCGTCCGTCCTGAAAGTTAAAAAGGCAACTGGTTAAATAGTCCCTTCCATCAGCAGGAGCCAACCCAGACTGTACCATCCCTGCTAACCACGCCTCCTCTGAAAACAGGCTAATGGTGGTTAGCCGTTTGCACCGAATTGAGGATATACCTATGGCACCACCCGCCACCAAGCATGAAATGAACAGCTTTGTGTAGCACACTATGCACAAAATACAGCAAATAATACTCCCAAAACCAAATACACCTCCCCTCACACATGGTTGCCCCCAGTGACATCACTGGTGATGTCACCAAGGGTATGAATACAGGAAGTGTTCAAGCGCCTCCTCCTTTTTTGTTCCCGGAGCACATGGTGGCAAAGGTGAGTACCAAAGAAAGATTGACTTATGAAAAACTGAACCAATAAACACTAAACGTTACTGTACTTGTCCAACTAAACACAAACAAACCCGGGATAGTGTGTGTGTGTGTGTGTCTGCAAGCTACAACTTAAAGGTGATATTATAGTTCAAACAAACAATTCACAAGCATGGTTAGATTATATGTTCTACGGCAACTCAAAAGAGGGACAAATGGTGACAACTGGCAACCCACCATGACGTCAGCTGTTGATTTGTGAACTGCTTGTTTTGAAAGCCTGGAGTTTCGCTTATTTGACCAGCGCCATTTTGTTTTTTTCGGGGGGTGGGGTCTGACTGAGAGCTCGACCATGTTCCGATTGGACGGTGCTTGCTTTCAGTCACGCTCCAATGCGTACCGTGCATTGTCTCCTGTCTTTTTTTACTCTCAATGGGACCATTATCTACTAAATGAACATCATGCTGTACTGAGGAAGACTCGAAACTAGCGATTGAGGTCATAATATCCTCAGGAAAATGTTTCCTGACGTTATACTGAATCAAGTGAGAAGTAGAGTCATTTTCTCACAGAATTCTATAGAGACTTCATTGTGCAACCAGTGAGCTGGTGGTTCTGGAGAACACAGGCTTCAGGCACCTCCGCATTGGCTTTTCGATTTCCAGACCTGGTGACTGCGTCCATTTTTTATAAACAGTCTACGGTAGAAATCAGCCGATCAACTTGCTCCAGTGCAGCTATCTTCAACTTCGGCTTTTTCAGTTTGGGTTCCAGCGAGTGAAACGCATGATAGTTAGGACCGAGTCAGATGACTGACCTCGCCGCTCAAGAGCATTCCACTGTATGACCATGAAAAACAAAAAAAGAAGCTCTGTGGTTGTTTGGACTGTATGTTGGGGATCACCGTCCTCCTGCATTGACCTAACACCAGGGGCACTTTGTCTCAAATACCTAGATTTACCACACCGTGCGACATTAAATCTCAAATGGAAGCTTGACGCTCACATTACAATCGAAAGCACTCTGACTTGTAAACAATGACTGTGGAGTCAAAGTGCCGGACTGCAGAGCCAACACAACACCAACCAACACATGTGACTGTCCAAGCACTCAGTCTGCACCGAGCGTGTGGAAATCGGTTAAGCGTCGGCCCATCACGAGCACTTGCGCCCCCCCCCCCCCGCAAAGGAAAAAAGTGACTAAAATCTCTGGAATATGGTTCATCATCTTCATATCCCCAGAGTGCCACTCCACGTTCAATCATTAGCTGTTGATTCGCGAGCGATTTCATTTACATTCCGGAGAGGCGGTAATAGTGTGGAGCTGGTTCTCCAGGGCGACCGACGTGGCTGGCGTTATCCGGGAGCTGTGCGGCGGAATGATAATTGGCCTCGAGATGGGACCGCGTGGAGGACGCTGGACAAACAGAGATGCTCTAATTACACATGGCTCCTTCTTCAAATGAAGAGGAGAAAAGCTAATGAATGGCGCACGGGCCAGCACAGGGGCGGCCTAATGAAGAGGAGAGCGCGAGGCGGGGAGGGAGGGAGGGGGAGAAGGAAGAGGGGTGTTTGTCTGTGTTAGGCATGCTCCAACAATTCTGTGATCTCATCACCGCGTCTTTAAAAAAAGGGGGGGGGAAAAATCCCTCCATAGGAAAAACAACAACTCGCCACGCACTGGATCGTGTTTACAGAAGTCTGCGTTGGTTGTAGGTGGCTCCGAGAGTCCTGGCGCACAGGAAGATTTCACTAATTAATACTCCAAGGGTCTCAATTGTTATTAATGGTGACGGGCCGGGGAGGGAGGGAGGGAGGGAGGGGGGGAGGAGGAGGAGTAGTTTAAATCAGGACATTACAGTGTGTCGGCTCAATTGATCCTTGGGCCTCCTCTCTGTGAACCGGGGGGGGGGGGGGGGGGGGGGGGGGGTGGTCCGCTCACTCCTTATTCCTTTTTCTTTTTTTTTAAATAACATTTTTCTGTCCTATTTAAATTGGCCACCCCCACTGTCCCGAGAATTAAATCCCTATCAGTGGCCGGCGGCCGCACAGATGGTTTTTGCGCTCCGATCAAATTGACCCCGACCCTGGCACATTCTTCACATATTTTCACGACCCGCTGTTCAATCAGCTGGTTTCTATTCGGCATCGCTGCCTATAACCCGGGGGGCTATTACATGAATTGAAATTGATTCAGATAGCGCACACTTTGATATCTGGTCCAGGTGCAGCGTATAGCCTTGACCTGGTGCGTGAAGACTCATTTCAAATCTGTCAAATAAAACTCCTGACGCCATGCTGCGGTGCGGCGCCGCCGGAGTCGCAGTCGCAGTTGACAGGCCCCTAAGTTCATGCTGTAATTTCATGAATAACTCAAGTTGCCTCCTTCGTGGGACGAGTGCACTTGCTAACTTAGAGGAGACTCGCTTTCGTGCCAAAAAGCCGTCAGCGTGGGCGCACGCGGCTCCTCGCACAACTCGTAGTGTCAGATTGCTGAGGTGTGGGTGTGGGGGGGGGCTGTTACTGCTGTTTCACCTTGTCTCCTGTTATTTATTAGGCTTCTGTCAAGGCTCAGGCAGTAGGCAGGTGTACATCCCTCCCCCCCTCCCACCCCCTCCCCTCCCCTCCCTTATCCGGGCCTTATGAGCATAACCAGGGGCAAAATTCTCCATTACTGTCAGTCCGAATCTGTTGCCGTCACATTAGCGCACGTCATCCAGTCATTAATGCATTAGGCCTCGTTTGAGTGCCCGTTATTTGCATTGGCTTCGACGCCCGGCTGTTTGCCCTTGTGCTAAAAGCCGCCTCGGCTGAACCTGTTGACCATTTAACTGTTCAATAATGAAGCGATCCCCGAGGATGAATTAGGCCTCATTGATTTTGGTGAATTATGTTTATTAGGACGTGAAAAAAACGAAAAAAAAACTATCGCAAACCCCCTTTTTGGCCTTTTAACAGGCACGTGGCAATTTTTTTTTTTACCTACTATGCATGTATGTTTATAAATTCAGCCATATTCCCACTGCATTTGATCTCGCCACCAACAGCCGAGTACCCTATTATCCGCCCTCCTCCGCCGCGTCTTCCTCCCAGAGCAGAGTGTACCTGATTACCCTCCCATCGGTCACACTCTGGCGCCTATTTGCAGGCCGTTATCTGTTTGTGGCTGAGAGACTCCTCGGGGAAGCATACGGCCGATAAGAGACTGTTGTTCTGTAAACAGCCCTCTGACTTCCCCGGGCGGGGGCCTGGCTCCTTTTCAAATGGGTCTCCTTTTTTGTTGGCCCTCCGAGCTCAAACCTCCGCGTGACCGATTCCCCGGGCGGAGGTTTAATGGCATTACTGTACGCTTCGCGCTCATAGGGTGGTCACTCTGGTGCTGTCGGAGCCGCGGGGCGTTCTCCATACCTTTTAGAAGCGGAGGGAGACGGGGGGGGGGGGATAAGACGGAGGGAGCGATGCTGGAGGAAGGATGAACTGTTGTCTCTCGCTCATCATGCGGAAAATAAGGATGATAATGTGACCCCCCCTGTGCCCTTAAACTCAGTCGCTTGTGGTAATGGAATTATCAGGTGGTGTTTTCCTTCACTGTCAATCACAGTTTGAGTTGTTTTTTTAACCATGCTGCAAAAAAGCCCAAACGATATTCTGACTTGTGACAGTCTGTTAGCTCACTGACGTCTGACGCGAGTCAGGTCCATCCATGGCTCGTCTGGGGACAACGCTGGGCGAGGGTGCTGGACTGTCCACCGGCAGGGACGATCAGTCAGCACCACCGACGTCAACTCCGTTTATATCTCTCATGCAATGTTAGCGAACGTGCCTAAGCAAGCCAGTGCATCGGCAATCGGTAGCCGCGGGGCTGCAGCGCCGCAAACTGTTGTGCCAAATAACTTTGGTGTCAAACGGCCGCTTCGCCGGCGCGGCCATCGAGGCACACAGCTGCGGGCTCCGCGCCGAAGACGGGGCAAACACAAAACAATAACTGGAAAAGATGATGCCTGGCCCGAAGCTCGACTCCCACCCTGCAATCAGAGTTTGACAAGCTAAAGAAATTGCAGGGCACGGGAGTCATTAGAAGTGTGGGGGTGCGGCCCCGGCATCGCGAACGGAAACGAGGCCGAACAACACATGCTTTTGGAATAACGCACATCTGAATAAACAAACCGGCGGGAAATCGGACAAGTTGATTGTAATGATAGCGCTTTGCCCGCCGGGGGAGGGGGGGTAAATTCAGTCGGAATGGGAGACTTATTGGTACCAGGGCAAAAGAAGGAGTAATTAATGCGGAAAGCCTCCAGCACCAGTTGGTTTCTCAGCGACATTATCCTCAGTCCCGCCGCTCTGAACACAGTGTGAATCTTTTTTTCTTCTGTAGTGCGCATATCATTACCCGCTGCCGAGACTTGACTAAAATGCAAACATATCTTTTTCCCTGTCCCACTAAGTCTTTGAGCAAGTCCCAGGGCTAATGGAGGATTTCCCCGTTGCCATTCCCAGATCTCTAAATGGGGCATTATTCATAATAGGACTGCTGAAGGTACAGTACTGTAGGCTGTGGAGACATTTGTACAAAGAGGCAGGGACACACCAAAAAAAACTCACACCAAAACTCACTTGTGGTTTTTTTTGGTCACCAAATAGATTTGTTTTAACCAAATTTGAATATGTCGTTGTCTATTTCTCGTCACGGTGTTGGCTGCTCTTTGCCATTTTCTTCCCACAAATTGTGCACATGGTTAGAATTGGTATTTATGGAAGAATGCCTGCTAGCTGCTGGTTTGCAGCTTGCTCAACTTTTTTTTTTTTTATTTATCTCCTGCCACCTCCATTTTTTCTGCCATGTTATAACTGCTCAAAAGTAACATTGATATCCATTTGCATCGGTAGACATATAAAGCGTGAGGTCTTGAATTTTGTGTGAAATTAAAAGACATTAAAACAAGTTGACCTTTTAACAATGAAAACATTTCATCGCCCATTTATTTTGTCACCGAGGTTTTATATATGCAAGTAATTCAACAAATCACTCCATAGTTTGCAAGTTTTCTGACCGTGTATTTCACTCCATGCTTCACATTTATTGAAGCCAAAATTGCCCAGTAGGTGAATCATTTCAGTGCCAGATCTTGTATCTGACCAGTGGCTGTGTGTAAAGATTGGTGACACTTCTCCATTTCCTCCCACTGTAAAATAAATATTTGCTATTGTGGTGAACGTGTTCCAGGATGAGAATGTGTAAAGTCAAACCAAATGAGAATGATAAAAATCGCCATGTGGTTAGTTAAACACGGCAGATACACATTTCCGTCGCCTCTCACATACACGGGATACGTGCGCAACCTAACCAAGTAGTTTAACCAAACAAATTGGGTTTGACACTGAGTCTCCTGGAGCAAATGCGGTGGAATCGCAGCATCAAGGTCCCGTCCATACCGCTCAACTCAATTGCGACTCAGTCACAACCTGAGTTTTCTTTTCCGTTTTGTAGTTTGACCAATATCCGCTAATATGGAAGGGGGTGTGGCTTATGGCTTATGCCGCTGCCAGCCACTAGGGGGCGAGGGAGATGTTTTGGCTTCACTCTTGGGAAGCACTCATGGTATCCAACCTACTCGTGACCTTGTCAGCCGCATGACTTTTTTAATGTTAAAGTTACATGATGTCGAAAGTCAAACATTTTTGAAAATGGCATTGTTTTTATTTCATATTAACTTTTTGGTATGCCCACTTTACCTAAATTGAGACTGCCACTAGCAGATTGGATGTTGCTACTGACGCTGTAGTTGTCTTTAGCAAGTACGGAAGACTGAACGTGAGCAAACTGAATCCTCCACACAGTATCACCTGCTCCACCCTCGGACAGGTCAACGTGGCTCATCTCCGGAGCCGCTACTCAGCCCCGTTTAGTCGCTGGGGAGATGCGGCGGCATCATACAGTGCAGGTCAGGATTGCAGTTGCCTGGTGCAGGCAGGCGCAATGCCGGCTGGGTTCAGAGGATGAATAATTCACTCCCATGAGCCCAGACTTCTTGCCATAAGACTAATATTCAGCAGCACCTGTGTGTCTGAAAATCTTCCCCCTTCAACCCACAGGTTCCTGTCCCTGGGGGGGGAAACCTCACCCCAGCTGTGCTTTCTCCAAACTGTCAGGATAGCATTGCCCGTGGGGCTGGAAGGCTGCGCCGGGAAGACAGGAGTGTACAGAGGAAATGTGATTCAGTCTACGGTGGGCTGCTGTGTGGCTGGACTCGGCAATACAGACAAATGTTTGAACATAATTAGGGCTGGGTATTGAACCTGCAATCCTTTTTAGGTTCCAACTCTAATGTGCCACTGGATATTAGAAATTGATCTGATTATGAATTCGTAATTGTGTTTATTTATTATCTTACTATATAGACGCCAAAAGTAAACATTAAGGAAAAGTGTGGGTTCAGTCAGTTACTGCATCTCCATCAGCAGAAGATGGAATTATAGATTTTGAATTTTTCTCTGCACTTAATGGTGTTATTTTTTTATATAAATTATACTCATATTCATGTGCCTGTGTACAAGAATTTGGAATTATGGCTAAAAGTCAGGTGTCGTATATTGCCACCGGTGTCAACAATTTCAGCTAATGCCGAACAAACTCCAGGAGAAAGCACCACCATGTTTTTCTGGCGTTCATACTTTTTCATGGTGTCATTGTTTCATGCATAATAATTGCATGGCTGCCCTGACTTTCATTCGAGATCAGCCCACTGGATTTTTCTTCCCATCACTGTACATTTCATCATTCACCCTCTCCGTTTCTATAATTATCTGAACAAAAGACGCTGGAGCACTGACAGATCAACTGCGCCAATCATGCGCGCGTGTGGGCGTTTGTGCACATAAACACGTGGACAGTGTGTGTGTGTGTGTGTGTGTGTGTGTGTGTGTGTGTGTGTGTGTGTGTGTGTGTGTGTGTGTGTGTGTGTGTGTGTGTGTGTGTGTGTGTGTGTGTGTGTGTGTGTGTGTGTGTGTGTGTGTGTGTGTGTGTGTCGCGATGGCCACTTTCCACAAGTGTGCACTCGGATGCGTGTTGCCGTGCGTTGCCGGGGTTGGTCTCTTGTGTCTGTGTGTGTGTGTGTGTGTGTGTGTGTGTGTGTGTGTGTGCGCGCGCGCGCTGTGTTTTCCTCCTCGTCTCCGTGTCAGGCAGCAGACCCATCTCAGGCTTATTATCAGGGACGTGACAGAAGGTGGAAGGCAGCAGCGCCGGTGCCTTAATGAAACCTGGGCCCCGGCTAATTGGTGACACCGCGGCGCAAGGGAATGAGAGAGGCAGTAACCAGACTGGCAGCACGAAAAAGGAGGAGGACAGCGGGTCCGGCCCTCACACCGCAGTGAATTAAACCTGTCCTGTTCATTTGTGGAACGCACAGAGGGAGGGAACACCCGCACTCCTCTCATCAAAATCCTTGAAATGGAGAAGTCCTCGCTGGCCGACTAAAGATAGCCAGCGGTGGCCGACGGCGGAGTTTTCCCCTGTTCGTTACACCTCGTCCAGTCTTTCTCTTTTTTCTCTCACTTTCAAAGAGTCGGGGTTTGACTAAGATGAACCTTTGTCCCTTTTTCTTTCGTGGTGGCTGGTGTTTGTTTAAATGAAATAACCAAATGTAGTTGTACTTATAACAAAAGCCGGTGGGCCTTAAAAGTGTTGCTACTTTAAAATAAATAAACAACTCTGACTTTCTTCTTCATACAAAGAAAGAGTTAAAAGTATGAGCAATATGCTTTATTATTTGTCCTCATGGCCAGTAGCTGGCCGCTGTAGCTCACCGGCAGCGGGAGTGAATATATCAATATCAGATTATTGTTGGCTGAATCTTCTTCATCTCTTTCCTCTTCTCACCCCCCTGTTCTCTCCTCTCTCTCTTGCTCTCGCCCTTTGCCACATGATCTACTTCCCGTGTCTGCTCTTTCAAATTAAAAGCACATTGCGACATCACCAAATCCATTGCGACGTCACAACGATTGCAGCCGCAGCGACGTGATAATAGCAAATTTTTTATCTAAGCTTGTTGTTGTGCTTGAAGTTCTCGGTGCCTCGGTTGCAACGTTTCTGTTCCGACTCCGGTGTGAAAACCATGGACAGTGTGAACAAAAATGGGAGTGTGACCGGACGGGATGGACGTGCCTGAGGTCGTCTGGGGTTCTTCCTGCCTCGCGCTGGGTTTCGTCGACCGACCATTCTGCCTCACAGAGAGCGCCCCGTGGGGTCCGTCAGAGCCCGCGGGCTCCCTCCAGGGTCCCAGATCGGACCCCTGTCTGTTGGCAGCCGTCGACTGTCTGTCACGCTCCCAGCTGTGTTTATCTGCCTCAGAAAGGACCGCGCGGGGGGGGGTTATGTTGGAGTAATGGCAAATGAGGTCCGCCATGCGTCGTGCTGCTCAGCTGGCCTCGCACTCGCGGTCGTTACTTGCCCCATTTACTTTTTTTACCGCCACCATTATCTGTCATTGGAATTTCCGAATTATATAAGCCGTTTAAAAGTTCATTACGAAGAGCGACTTTCCTCCACATACAGTCCGCATTTCATTAGGAACTGGTGTGAAGAAGTGATTGCGTTTTGCAGCTTAGGAAAGATTAATCCAGAGACTGAAAAGGTGTTCCAATCCCCTTCTATCCTCCGTCTTGACTGGCTCACATCTGAGGCGCCGAGCTTGTTTTGTTGCCAGAAGATCCGGACGGTTTGACCATGTTGTTCTAGGGCCCCGGCCGTGTACATGTAATGACCTGATCAAACATCCTGTGCGCTCGTGGGCTGACAAACATCACAATAAATCAGATTCCCTTCCACTTCACTCCTCTCCGTCTTGCTCAAGTGACAGATCTAGCCCAAGTCTGTGATCTGCCTGTCCTCGACTACATGCGGAGATCAAAGCAGGCAAAAAGAAAAAAAAAAAAAAGGCATTTACATAAAAGATTATGTATGCGTTGTAATTAGTGCCTGCCGCGGCGGTGACAACAGAAAAATATGTGATTTTGGCTGCGAGATGAAAGGAAGGTGGGGTGAGGTTTATAATAACCAGGTCTGAGCTTTGAGTGTCACATTTTTAATTGAAGAAATCCCCAAAGATTGTCCGGCTCTTCCAGCCGCACCTGACTCAAAAAAGATAGGTGGGGATTAGTCCTATTAATTTTTTGTTAATGCATTCATGCACATTCATTTCATCCGCGATAATTGCACAGTTAACTTTGCTGGCAGGCCTCCTAATTTTCACCCATTTTGCCCAAGTGTGCTGCGGCAAGAACCGCATATCTCTTAAACACACTTCCCCCAACTGCGTCCCATAGAAATGAGGTTATTTCAACCTCTTTATTCACTTCATTCAAAAGTGTGTGCACTTGTCATTTTATATCAAGTTACTATACTGCGAGTGATGCTATGTTATTGCAGTGGATTGTTTTCTTCTTCTTCTGCTCTTCCACAGTGCATAACCATATTTATTGCATGTGGAGAATTTCTTCTGAGGATGTGTCAAGTGGCAAAGCTGTAAGAGAAATCTTTCTAATGTGTCCATGCCACAGCGAGTCATTAGAGGCAATTTCCTTGCCACAAAGAGGGCCAGCAGAGGGGGTCACATTGTGTTGTGTGATTTGACTATTATCTAGAACTGTGGAAGAAGAGCAATTTTTTTTGAAATGTCCTTCTGATTGTTTTAAGTAGCTCGGGGGAGGTGGAAGTTCGTCTTGTACAGTTGTAAAAAGGCTACTATTTTCAGGAATTAAATAGGACGACCTCGGACGCGCGCACCTTATCTCACACTTATACATTGGCGCACCCGCTGTAGAGCAAGCGACAGTGGCGATTGCAGGGAGGCTTATCCTGCCGTGGGAGGAGCTGACATTTACTCCGAGAACTCACCTTTGGTTTCCCCCCCCCTGGATTTATGATATCGCTCTTATCCGGATTCCATCACAGTTTTTCATTACTGTTGCACTCCGCCAGTGTGTGACTTTGTGTCATGGCTTGTAAGGTTCGCCCTTAGTGCATAAATTGAGTTGTCTGAATAGTTTGGTCTTGCATCGCTGATGTTTCCTTAAAATATATGCAATATGTAATCATCTCGAAGATATGCACTGACATTTTAGATGTGTGCATTAGGGCCCTGCGTCGTGGCCGCCCGCGATGGCGCCGGACGGGATGCGAGACAAACCGCTGGCCTGCAGTGGTGGTTCATACGGGCCCTGCGCTTAATTAACGTTTCGCCTGAGTTGCTCCAATTCTGTCAATCCCTAATTCCAGGAGGGATATTATCCTTTGCCCGTTAATAAGTTTTTAAACATCTTTTCAATTTACTTGGGAATACGGGGAGATTTGCTTAACATATTTAATATATCTAAAACATTTCTCTCATAGGAGAAAGGCAACAGCAGCTGTCTATTTTTTTTTTTTCTTCTTCCAGGAACATTTTCTCAGCTGTAAAATCTCGTCCTTCATTATGTATGTTCTTGACTCAGAAATACTGAAAGGCACTTACCTCGGATATAAGTGGGCCCTAAATCAGAGGATATAGTTACATCCCCGGGTCGTCTAATGTCTTGAAATGAATGTCGTGTAACACAGCTCCCAGTCTGGGTCCAGAGACGGGCCGCATTCCACCTCAGCAGGCACGTATGATGTTAATGCCCCCTAATATCAGCCAGCGCCGTTTGATCCTCGGTCTAATGAGGGAAACACTTGAAATACAGACAATCCCTCCAAACATGCCCGCTCTATTGGACAGATCACACTCTATTGTTGCTCAGCGTGGCGTCTGGGCGGACCAAGTTCATTTTTTGGTGCCAACAAGACATTGACGAATTGGCCACAGATCTCTTAAATGACACCAGGCCGTGACAAACAGGCCGCAGTCACCCTGTATATTTTTTTGAGCTCGTTGCGTACGGCTCCACTCGCAGCGGGAGACCGGTTTTGCCAAATCAGTCCGCTTCTTCTTCTGGGGCTTTGTGTCAACTTGTAGCCCACGAAGGATCACGACGATGACTTCAAATCAAGTGATACTGATTTACGGCATGCACCCCCGAAGTCACCGCACTCTCTGTCCTCAGACCTGGTTCGGATCTGCTTTTCAAATGTCACTCTTGTTTTCTGACACATTACATTGAGAACAAACCTATTGGCTTTTTCCCCCTCCCTTTCAGGCTTTCTTTAGTTGTGAAGCAATTTTCTTCCAGCTGCCAAGGCTCAGTATTGTTTTTTTTGAAGAATTTAAAGACAATTTAATGGGAAATGATCCAACTGGATGTACACAAGGACCATTGAAACTTAGCCGACTTCTTTTTGACTGACAAATAACCAAATCAGTGCTTACAAGGAAGCTTTGTGTCCAGCCCGAGATGCCGGCAAGGCAGAGGAAACCAGCTGCACTCGTGTTTCCTGCGTGTTTCTCCTCGCCGCGTTGCTTCCATAGCCCGAGGACACGGCGTGGGCCTCCGGAGACGAGGTATCTCCGAGGCAGAGACCTATCTGCAGTGACAGCAAACACTTGGGAAGACGGGTACCTCAGCCAGGCGCCTGCTGCCATTTAACAGTCTCACCTTACTCTGAACTGACAGTTCTGTTTCACCATCTCTCGCCCCGTCGCTGCCGCCGGGGCTCCGGATGTGATGGCGGCGAGGAAAAGCTCGAAGAGCCGCCGAGCACAAAGCAGAACCTGTAACCTCACAGTATACATGTCTTTGAGGTGTCCTTCTGCAGGCGACCGGACTCGGGACACTGAGGAATGTGTGACGCAGCCTGTGGCTCCCGAGCGAGAACGGTGAGCCCAATGAGCTCCTCGCAGCCGGGCCAGGTGCGTCTCTCCGAGTCACGGGGGCAGCGCAGATCTGCGGTGCCACGGGAGGGAGGGTTGACATGATAACACATCCTTCCAACTCCCCGCGCCACCCGGCAGCACGACCACACAGCTTAATCCTCTCTCCACGCGGGCAGAGCTGAAGCACTCGTTCCCCTCCTCGCTCATTCCTCTGACAAAACAAGGGGTTTTTGTCAGCCATGAGGGGTGTTGCATCCCTCTCAGTCCCTGCCAACGGAAGCGCCGTTACTGCCTGCCAATGCCCCGGGAAAAAAACAGAATACCCAATATGCATATTATTCTAATACCAGCCGTCAGTGCCTGGAATTACTCTGCATGATAGCATAATGAATGCGGTGCCTTGTAGGTTTCTACATAAAGCTGTTTTGCCACATGGATGAATAATTCATACTAGCCCAGAGGCAATGGATCATCCAGGCAAGAACTAAGAAAATTAACTACCAATTAGTGTTTATTTATGGGGATAGTGTGTTTTACTGTTAATCTTCGAGCTAAAAATATATATATGTAAAGTAAAGTTCTGGCGCCTCCTCTGACCTTGGGAATGCAAAATGGGAGAAGGGAGGAGACGAAAAGAGGGCTCGACTGTTGGGATGAATCAGATGACCCCCATGTCTCTGCCGCCCCCCCCCCCCCCCCCCTCCCTCGGTCGCTCTATTGGACTGTCTGACTCCGGCCTCCAGACATACAGTATCAGAGTCAGCCTCTCAAAGCAGATTGATTTCATCTCTCGACACATGATGTGTAAGGGACTTTGTTGACGGAGGAGATGTGATGTGAGGCTGCCACTGGTGAGCTAAACCTCCGTCTCCTTGGAGCGTGCAGCCCCCACCACCACCATGTCCTCCACCGCCCGCCCCCCCCGGCTGTTCCTAACCCAGCGCACTGGCAGCCTGCCCAGATACATTGGTAGTCGTTAGTTGTCACTGGAACGATGTGACACGTCGCTCTGATTCGCGGGGACTGTTGTTGAAAGTGATCGTTGCTGCCAAGGAGAAGCCCTCACCATGGATAAATGGACACTGAACAACATGTGAACAGAGAGATAAAAATGGCAGAGAGAAAATAAACTAGTCTAGCCTGGCCTCTCAATGCCTGGCATCTTTGTGGCTGTAGATCTTTGCAGAAAGGTTTTCAGAAAAAAGGCATATAATTTTTAAAAAAAATTTTTTTTTTACATTTTCATCCATTTTGATGTCGAAACAAAAATACAGATTTGTCTAGATTTGAATATTTCACTCTTCAAAATGTATTAAGAGTTGAAAACTCTGTGTTTGGTTTTGAAGGTCAATGAACGGAGAAGATATCCTCCGCCAATCCAATGAAAGACAAACCGACATAAGTGACGGATGGGTTTTTATAAGAATCAGACAAGCTGTTGGTAGGAGGATAAAGGAAGAAAAAAAAAAAACCTTGCCAGAGATTCACGAGGATAACTCTCGAGCGTCTGGCTCCCTTTTTCTTCCTTTGTAAAGCTTTGATTGTGAAGAAATATGCTGCTGTGGACATCTCGTCCAAAGCAGCACTTCTCACGAGCTCCAAAAGTTTCTGAGCGGTGATGAGTCAGACTCAGAGTTTTAGGCAGAAGATAATGCAGGCTAGGTGACAAACATTGTCTGAGCTTTCTTACTTTTGTTTTCTACATGAATGTGATAAGAAAAAAACTAATTAATAAGACCCCTAGCCACAGTTGGAAGAAATATGACTCTCACCTACACATTGTTCATTCACTCAGTATATCACGCGATGCTAAAGCTGCTAAACCGTGCTCATGGATTTGTATGTCAAGGCTTTGTGACCCCCAGACTTTTTTTTTTCATTTCCCAGTCACATGAGATTAATCTTTGTGAATTGAAGTGAAATGTCTCAACGAGAATTTGATGATTTTGCCGTGAAATCTGGCGCGGACCTTTGTCTTCCCTGGATGGATTCTTCATCAGACAGAACATTTTAATTCGGCTAATGACAAAATTCCACCTAAACCAATTCCATTCCTGTCTGTCAGCCTCAGCCATGGTTTGTGTTTAGTGCTAACTAGCATATTGTAGCACGCTAACACAGAAAACCAAGATGGCGACCATAGCTAGCATTGTGGACGTTGGGCGAGCTGACGCTAGCATTTAGCTCAGTACAGCCTCGCATAGCTGCTAGCATTTATACACTATGCTACAACGTACCAGCTTCGTATTGCATACTTTACTTTTTGGTGTATGATAAATCTTAATTCCTTTATTCCGTAATATCCTACTGCATCAATCTGATCTTGTGTTGTCCTACTTGATTTTGTTGCTTTTATACTCTCCAAAGTTTTTTTAGTATGCCGCCCTGATAGCGAGGGGTGAGATGCTTTTGAAACCCACTTACCGAGGTTGTCAAAATAAAAGAGACTGGACTATTTGCTGCTGGCAAACCGTTCCATCTGTGGACGGGGGGGGGGGGGGTAAACAGGTCTGCGAGAATATTCTGCTAATCGTGAGGCCCAGTTGCAGGGTGTTGTGTCAAAGGCTCCTGTAAACAGATTAACTAAAATAAGACCTCAGCGGCTCTATGGCTCCCAGCCAGTTCACTCTGCGAATGGAGTACCCACTGTGCGTCGCAGCACCGGCACCGCTACGACAATTTGCTGAGGTTTTCCGAGATTAAAAACGGCGTGTAAATTTTGACGACTCTTAGAATGTTCCTTCTGTTGTGGCTGTTTGCCGTCGGGTCCGGTCTTCTAGTGGTAAACTTGTCAACTTAGTTCAGCCCCCCCTCCCCCGCGTCATCCTTCATGCTATGGAGATGATGTGATTCTGTTATGAGTCATGAATTACTGCGCTATCACGTCTTCTCATGGAACTCCGGGGAGGACAGCTCTTGTCACAAACCATTGTGGGGTGTTCCATCAGGCCGATGTCTAAGTGCCTATGTTGTGTTCTCCGCCAGTAATTAGCCTCAGCCCCGCAACCCCCAATAACGCAATTATATCTCGGGCTGCTACTTTACGCCGCACCCACAGCAATAATGAATGAACTGCAGGTTAATGAAATGTGTGTGTGAGAGATGGAGGATGCCTCTTGAAAAAGTTTCACACGTCCAATTCATTAAGAGCCGGAGCCGGAGGCGCAATCCACAAAAATGATCCAGTGCTAAATTTACCTCTTATTTTGCAACTTCGCACCTTAATCATTAAGAAAATGAAAGCTTGTGAGTGTCAGAACGGGGCGCAGCTTGTTCATTTCACACGCAAGGCGGATCATGCATTCATGAATCCTTTTTGGCGATACAGCTGAATGTTCACATTTTTCCTTTCGAAGGAGCGAGCGCTTCCCGGGCGCCAGCTAGCCTCGTATTCAGCTTTGTCATGTACAAGCCCGTGGGACGTTCGCCAACTCTCAATCTGTTGGATAAGTTTGTGTGCTGTGCATTGTTTGTTTTTTGCGTCTATGTGGTTTCGCCAAAGTGCCAGTGTGTTAGTTAAAAGATTCCAATGTTTTTGCTTCTTAGAATCCATGATTGTATTTGGAATAATTGCCGTTTTAATTGCTGGAGATGCAAATTCAGTCTGTTTTCAGAGCCAACCCCCCCCCTCCTTCTCTTTCCCTTTCGCATCGGGTCCGCACTACAGATGGTCAAACTGTAAAACTCCTTGTCAGTTTTTAACTTAAACATCTGGATGTTGGAGTTACATCAACTGAGGCTCCAGTTGACCATATTTTCACACCGTGTACTCTCTCAGATTCGCGTGTCGCCATATGGAAGTGGGCTACACGAGGTTGAATTAAAAGCTGGTGGGAAATAACTTTCTGGTTTTCTCCCCGTCTCCATCTCAGGAGACAAACATCACTGTTAAAATAACATTTGCTCACAGTTATTTATACAGATATATATATATATATACGGATGTGAAACCATCTTTTTTTTTTTTCTTCTTTTTTTTTTCCACTCAGGCCATCTGATGATTACCTTCGCTGCTGTATACCTATGAAAGATACACATTAGTGCCATCTGTAGCTTTCTACTGCAAAACTCTGCTTTTCACTTCCAGCCTGTGACTTGCCGTACCAGCCGATGAGAAAGACAAACTGAAGTGGACAACTTCCAAATTGCGTGAAATCTAATGAAAGCAAGGGACAGATGATGACCGCGGAGCTACAGATGTGTGGCAAATTGAAGCAAAAGCCCTCGTGAAGTTTCTGAGTAAAAGGTGTTGCGCCAGACCACGGCTTGTTCCTCTCATGTATTATCATTACTTTCCCCCGTCACAGAAATTAGCATTTGATCATCCAGTTTTTTTTTAGTTTTTTTTTTAAAGATTGCCAGGTAATTATTGAAACTCTCTAATTCTCTGACTTGAATATAATGGTAATGGTGTCGAGCTGCCGCGAGCCTCCAACTGGGCTCCAATGCTCCTTTTAAATTTTACTGAATGAATGAATGAATGACACCCTCAGAAAATATAAGGAGGTGGAGAGTGCCGTCTGTCATGTTGGTTCAAAATCTTCATGTTGCCAATGGAGTCAAGACCTAGTGACTGTGAACAAATATGATTTGCTTGTTGCTGTTGTTGTTTTCTTTCACTCATTTATTCAGGTTTTTCCTTTTAGTTGTCCACCTGTTTTCATCTCAGAGTCGATCTACTGTATCTGTGTGTCTAGCATCTATCTATATACGCATTCCTGTATAAATGAGACAAAAAAGACGTTGGGGCCTGAGTTGTGTTCCTTGGTATTGGCATTGAAGGCGATGCCCCGTGGTTGTGGTCGATTCTTCAGCAGTCCTGAAGCTATAGCAGCGTTGGCGAGATCGAGCGACGCTCCCACCCACACCCCCCTTTCCCCCCGTCTTTATCCCCCTCTATCCCCCCCCTCTCTCACTAATCTCACATTGCCTGGAGGTACTTTTGTGTGTTTTATGGTTGAGCTCAATTTGTTGATCTGTGCTACGGTGAAACCCCATCAAAGGAATCATTTCTTTCACTACTCTGGATTAGCAGCATTTGATGTCAACCTGACTGAAGAAATATGCAGCTGGTTCTCATTGCTCGTGCAGTCAAACGAGTCTGTGAGACGTTCTAATAGTTTCTTCCTTCGTACTCTCATCGGATATTTTATCATCACTTATTTTTACCCTGATCAATATCGTCCTTTTTTGGGGGGGTGGGGGGGGTTGTTTTTCAAGCTCAAATTCATGACAACCACTCGCCCCGCGGCGCTTTCTCCCGCTGATGTCCGTGACATTTCTGAGACCATGTCAAAGTAGCCTGAGCGTGGCAGTGAAGGCCGCCGCCGTGTCGGGGTGCGAAAGAACGCTTTGGCAGCGCGCCTTGTTTCATGATTGATTCGGGTCTTCTGGCCAAACCAATATAGGCCGAAAGGCCTGTGGGATGGTCGAGCAGAGCGGACGTCTCAAAGTGATGAGTGTGACCGGGTCGGACATTTTCCTTAAAATGTAGGAGTATTACGAGTGTCACGACCTTTATGGTCATTCAGGCGATGACACTTCTCAGAAAAGACCCGGAGGATCGGATAGACAGATTGACAGATGTCACGGTTCATATGAAGGAGTGTCCTGGAGATACTGCGAATAAAAGTTGATCACAATAACTTTTTTCTCATCTAGTATATTTCACTAACTGCCCACAGTGCCTTGACTCAGTTACACAAGTGACATTTCAAGCAAAGGTGATATGAAGTGACTGATGACTAACACATCTTTTATTCTGAGACTTTTTAAATTAACTTATATGCATCATATACAGTGACATGTAATTATGGGTACTGAGTCCTTGCTGTGTATTTATTCGCAGAGCCAAGCTGTGCGTGTGGCACTGACTGGAAACTCTTGTTCACCGTGCCACATTGAACTGAGCAAATGCAAATGTCACAGAAATATGTCTGTTGACTTACAAAGTAGTTACTGCATTTATCACTTCCCCCAACTTGCTAAAGTAGTCTTTTCTTTCTTTCTGACCTTTGACAGCTTTAGAGAAATGACGCTTCGTTGTCATGAGCTGACCAGACCCAGAAGTAGAAAGTGCACATTACGTCTAATTTTAAGTCTTTTTGTCGCCTGACTGTTACTTATAGAGTTTTTGTGCTGTGCCGTGAATTAGCATTTAAATACACGTCATTGGTCTATTTTAGTTTATGTGCCAAAAACCTTTCACAGTTCTCCATCCTTTAGTGCTGGCATGTGAAGTGTTTCCATGGGCCACTTCCAAGACTTGTAGAGAGGCAGTTTTCGTAACAACAGTACTCAAGACATCACCCTTTACTTGACACATTAAAATGAAAGCTCACTACGTCCCCTTTTAGTAGAGTATTACTTTAGTGATTCGGACTGATTTGACCATTTCAACATTGTCTTTTTTGGTTCATTCCTGTGTTTTAAGTTGATTATAAATGTCTGTGTATTTGCGGCACAGCCAACAAGTATTTTTATTATTAGGTCATCAGGTATCGCTTCTATTTAGATTGTGTTTTTTTTTTTGCTCTATCTCTAGTACAATATCTATGTTTGTGTAATCTTATGTATTATACTGCTGCTGATATTTTTAAACATTGCTAAGTTGTGGACATTCTTTTGTAATATCACAAAAAATAATTTTATTTGACTACATTTGAAAGTACTTCATGTACAGCACATGGAAAACTTGTTTCAGCTAGTATTCTAGAATATTTCAGATTGACCCCAGCTGGTCAGGAGACCTAGCCAGCAAGGTCATGAATATCAAGGTTAAGAATGAGCAAAATAAATCACTGCCGTATTATTTCTTTTATTTTTATTTGCCTTCCATATTCAACACTGTCAAAACTTTTTTTTATTTTATTATTGCAATGAACCCATCAGATTATTTTTGGGTTCAATCTGCACATTCGCTCTATTCACTGGCTTGACTAGTGTTCCCACTGGTCATCCTCCAGTGTAAATTGAATGTGCTTGCACTGTGACTTTATACGGACGTTTGTCACACAGTTAATGAAAGAACCTGCAGTGCAACGAGGGATCAGAGAGGTGCTGTGCCTTGGAAGTTTGCGTGCTCCGCACTAATACCTGCAATAATTCACCTGGATCTTACAGTAGCGAGATCGTAGTATTCTCCTGCAGGGGACAGAGGGCGGCTGAGATTGGAAACCCCAAAATCTCCCAAAGGAGCAACTGTGCAGGAGCGAGGGCGCCGTCTGAAACCTTGAAGGTTCCCCTCCACTCCGTGATGTATAAGGATTTGATAGGACGCTTAAATCTGAAAAATAGGTCACGAGCCGTCATACAATAATTGGATTTAAAAATTAATAATATTAATGAGACTCTGGGAATTCCTTTGTTTCCTTCACTTATTAATGCCACTTTACTGTCTGAACTGATAACAAACCAGTTGAAAAGTCTAATTTGTCTCACGGTAGTCTGTCACTCACTGCATAGAGATGACCTGCACATGCATTATGATCATATTAAAAGTGGGTTAGCTGCAACGACTCATATAGAGCAGATATTTTCTTTTATTGGTCTGATTTCAAATATTTGATGTTTTCTTCTACGGTACTATAGGCGGGGACGTAATCATTAGTTAATGTGCGGAATCCAGGCTTCTGCAGGCTCCACTGTGTTAAATCAAAGACCATTTTAATAAGACGTAGAAAGCAATTTAACACCCGTTTCACCATTATACAGGCCAATGTATGAAAGAAAATCAGTAGGGAAGTTATGGATTACAATAATTCACTGTTATAATATCACATTTTTAGTGCTTCCCGGCAGAGTATGACAATAATTCTGATAGATATGATTAATTAAATCAATGCGACCTGAATAAGCAGCACAATGGATGGATGAACTACTCGATTAAAATTAATGAATTCTTTTTGGATTTGAAGATGCAATGATTAGTCCTTTTGCAAAATCGGCAGCTAGTTGGATAGGCGATTAATTGACATTGTTTTAATTTTTTCGAGAAAGAATGAAAACAATTGCTGTATTTTGCAACAAAACATAAAGATCATCGACATGTGGAAGCCAGGACGGAAAACCCTTTTTCTGATTTTAAATTTAAAACTCGTTAACACCTTCTTATGCCTAATGAGTGGACAGCTAGGAGAATGATCCAATGTGTCGGCAGGGACCTGAATAAGTGTATTTCCTTAAACCAGCGGTTATCAACCTTGATAGTTTGAGACGCGACCCATCGTGCCCCCAACTCTCACTAACGCGCTCAATAGCATCCTTTTCTAAGCAGATCTCATCAATTCAATGTAAAAACAAATCCCAGTCTAAAACAGGTAATTTTATTTTGAATATATTCTGTTATTTTTTTTCTCCACAACCATCCGGCGACCCCCAGAAAAATGATCTTGCGACCCCCGTGGGTTGAGGATCGCTGCCCTAAACTGTTCCTTTGAGTGGACATAGGGCATCAGCCATGATCAAGCCACGCTGAATACACTCTGTTAGAGCCATTCAAAAATAAAGTGTTTTTTAGCAGTCGGTTACATTCAGTTGTTCTTGGTGGTCTGCCCGTGCAGTTTTTAAGTGCCACAGCCTGTTGCCTTTTCCTGAATTGGATGCCAATGGGTTTAGGTAAACGTACCTTAAATATGAGGAGGAATGGCACTATCAGATCTGACTCATTATCAGAAGATACCCTGAGTTGGAGGTATTGGGATCTGTATTGGCATGGGAAAGAAGTTAGATTCAAAGTTGCATAGTTAAGGAGTATTAACAAAATACAAAAGACGATGAAACCTGGCAGGAATTACTTACAAAAATCACTTTGAATTATTGAAACAATCCATTATATTTACCCTTATTCATTGTACCTATTCTCGAACAGTCCGACTGCCAATCAGCTGTGATACTGGGCAGCATTTTGACCCAGTGGAAATGGATCTAAGGTCAGTTGCAGCAATGGGTTCAGTCTGAGGAGACGTGATATATAATGTGGATGATATTGTCAGCCTCTTTGTCACGCTAATCCCCGCCGGTGATATTTATTGGTAGGACTAAATGCATTGTCTTAAAATGTCACGGCTGTATGACGCCTAAAGACAAGATCCCCTCCCAACTGCTTTGAGATATCACACTGACCAGTCCGCAGACGCTCCTGTTGCCAAGCACAACAAGAGTGCCCGCAGTAAATTTGAAAGCGGGCCTCATATGCCTCGAGCCTTCCACACTGGGCCCCCACTGACCCTGGAGGATTAGGCCTGGCCACGGGGTTTTCCTTTCAGGTAGCTGATTTATGGGGCTTCAGTGGAGAGACAAAGGGTCTGAATGTGTTTGAAGTGTGCAGGTGAACACCCTAAGACGGCACTTTGAAAAAGCTCCCACTGGGATTGAAATCTCTTCAGCCACACCTGCCGAGGCGATGCTCAGATCGGCATGGTAACCCGTTGGCCTGGGCTCAGATCCACCCTCCACCTGTGCTCCGTCGGTCCACGTGTCTGGCCAGACTCGCCAAGCTCCACGCGGCCGTGTGTGGCGAGGGATTAAGCGCCCTTGCGCATGTGACTGACAGTATGTCACGACACAAAAGCAAAGTAATGATATTTCATCAAGCTGATCACGCTGCCTGAACGTGCACGCTCTGCCTTGTGGCCTAGATTTTCTCTCCTCCTCAAGAGGGATTGATTCAACCTTTCTTCTATTCTTCTACGTTTTCTAATTAGCTTTAGCGATTTCCTAATTCTTTGACATTCAACCTTGAATTATTCCCTCCTCCACACATAAAAACGAGCATTTGTTCCAGTTCTGGAGAACCAACAAAGCATGTTAATGTTCTTGTTTATTCTCTGATCAAACATAATCATTCTCTCCTCTGGAGGAAATCTCCCTTTGGGCTAATTTCTGGCATTGTTACTTGCATGTTTGACAAATTAGACTCTGGGAAACTCGGCGAGAACAGGGGAAAGGCGGAGGTGGGGGGGGGACTGATACTGACATTAGCATTTCATCCCTTCTTTGTTACACTCTTCAGGCAGAATTCAAAGGTTTGTTGACTTAGCAGATTTTGAGAGGATTGAAGGGTTCAGTGTGAAGGGTCATCCGCTGTGGAATAGGGATGTTGTTTTCCGTTGGAGTGAGCCGGAGGGGTTTGTAGCAGAGGCTGGCTGCTTACTCCTTCTTCTCTTCCAGAGGGCTCCCCCGTCCAGGTGTGGATCTATTTTTCCACCGGAAAGCAGGGAGTTTACTCCTCTCTCCTACTGTCTCTCATTGATCCAAGCCCCGGAACAGTGGCCCATCACACCTGGATCAAATGTTAAACCAAGCTGGAGGAAGTTTTAATTTCCAGTCCAGCGGTATTGAGCTAAAAGCGTATTGTGAATCAATACCGAGGGTTAATTCCAATTTAAAGCATCTCAACGAGTTGACTCCGCGGCGCGGGCTATACATCAACAGTAACACACAGCGGGATATTTCTCTTGGTTTTTTCCCCCTTCCATTTAGGATATTTGACAAGTCTCAGCATTTTTCAATTTGTTTCTCCTTGATGCAGTTTTGACTTATGCAACAAATAAACTGATTTTTAGAGAGGGTCTTTTATGCTCAGTCATCACTTGTGGGGGCATGTTGAACACAGGAAAATGGGAAACCAAACAAGCCTATTTTGTTCCACCATTCAGTGTATCAACAGTCGCTAATAGGAACAGCCTTATTATCTCTCCGTCTCTCCCTCTCTGGAGGGCAAAGACACCGGGAGACAGACGGCGGCTCTCTCTGTGGATAGAGACGAGAATGAGGATGCTGGGAACAATAGGGGGAAAAGCTATTGTTAACCAGCCTTGTTGCTGTCAAGTCGGAGTCGGGCTGCGCCCAAAAGCCACATCTCTGCAAACTGAACACCGAGCACAGCAGGTGGCCAACCTCGGTCTACCGAGATTGATTAAATCTGATCTTCCACATTATTTAGAGCGTGTAAATGAGCGTTTGGACGATGCAGCTTTACCCTAACCTCGCTGTAACAATTCTGCGATTCAAAATGGACCTTCACGAGGAGAAAAAATGCACAATGTCTGGTTTCATCCCAACAGGATACCTTGATGCAGACAGACCTGTAGTCCTCGTTTTTTATTACTTGGGAGGAAAGATGACAGTAAGGATCTTCCATGTCTCCGGGTTGGATTCCATATCCATCTTAATTGGGGCCTGGCAGGTTATGCAGAATAGAGACGGATTTGAAGTCGTTCACTGGAAGTTCCTGACAGACACGGTGGAAGGGAACGTCAAGCCCTGTGCCGGCGTACAGAGCTCGAAAATCATCTGTCAGAATTTAGCACATCCAAGGAGAAAGCTGCCTGTCATCTTCGATGTACATCTAACCGTGCACAAGGGTGGGTTTGATCAGGAACCATGTTGTACTCCGGATGTAAAGCACATTCATCAAGTTGATATTTGGTTGACAGAAGAAGAAAAAAAATGTCCTGGAAAGGCGAAGAGGTTTTTTTTTAATAATAAGATGGCTTTGAGCTATACATGGTGCCGACGTTTTTTTTTTTTATTAATCAATTTGTGCACTATTTTAAAAATATTCACACCATCAGGCGTGTACCACATCCTAACCCTCTTGAAAATGTGACGTTCTCTTTTCGTACTGATTTTGTTCCGTTACACTCGATGTGGTTTGTCGGTGTTGTTTTGCAAAACATTGCTGACAAGTGCGTGGCTCAGCCGGGCAGATTATCAGTGGAAATCTCCACTCCCAACTTCTTAATTTCGCCTCGAATCAATGTGGCGAACAGCAAGACGTGATTGATAATGATATTGAGATTGATTGCCCTAAATCCCTTCCCACAGTTCAAAGTCCCCAAACAGATAGTATATATACATGCAATTCGGTACAGAGATCGGACTTGGCAGGAGCTGCCAATAGATAAGTGAAATAGGGCCAGAGTGAAAAGGCCTATCAGTCCCTACGGGGCTTAGCTGCAGGATTCCGAAGCTCTAAACTGGCCGTGGTGGAGGGAGATAGTCGACATTGGTTTTAAATTACCCAAGATTGCCTCGTGGTTTCAGTCGGCGGGGTTGCCCGGCAGACGAGATGTTTGTTAAAACAAGTGCAGACATGGAGGCTGATTGGGGCGAGGAGCGGACCTGCGATTTCCAAGCCAGACAGAACGGGTTGGAAGGCTGGTAATTGCAGAATTGGCAGAGCGGCGGAGGAGGTCTTGCAGCAATGATATCTGCCACTGAGAGTGAAGCAGCAGCAGCGGCGGCGGCGGCGGCGGTGGTGGTGGTGGTGGTGATGCTGGAAAAGGAAAAGGTCTCCGTTTTCTCCCTGGGAGGATATTCCATCTCATGGCTGAGACGCCACAGTACACACCACACTAATGATACTGTTGTTCATTTGCGTGCTTGGTAACATAGAATATGTAACCCTCTTAAAATGGCTGGGTAGAAAATGACCAATAATTATGTAGACGTTAATTGTTGTACAGGTTTTTCTTCTGGAGTAGGAGCCAACCACGTTCTTAACTGACAAAGTCCAGAGTTCAGCTTCTGCTTAGAAACTTTCCGGTCTTTTTTCTCTGCATTGTATCATTTCAAACACCCCACCCCAAAATAATCTTAAAGGAATATTTCACCATTTTTGTGTAATTCACCTTCTTGCCAATTTAGCGATAGATGAGAGACAAACAAACAAGCAGGATGAGCGTTAAAGGTGCTGATAGGTGGATTCTGTTAGCTTGAGGATGAGCCAGTTTAGCCGTTTGCCCCTGTTTTTCTAGTCTTCAGTCTAAGCTAAACTAACCTGCTGCTGGGTCAATACAGCACATGATCTCTCGGAGAACGCAGACCTCCGACGAGGCCGAGGAATCGAACCTGCGATGTTTCACCCAAAAATGGCATTGCCATGTCCGCCGGATATTTTTAAATCGTCATGTGTCTGTGAAGATATGACTCGAAATGTCAAGTTTTAAGATGTGACTCGAGATGTGAACATTGGCCCTCTCGTCTCGCAATGGTGAAGAATCCTTCCAAAAAAGTTCCTGGATCCAGATCTGATCCAAAATTCAATTACAATGTCCGAGACCTACCTTCGATAAAGTTTCCATGCAAATAAGTCCATAACTTTTTGAGAAAAATCCTGCTTCCGAAAACAAACCAACAAACCAACCAATCACATGGGGTAAAAAAAAAAAAAAAAGGTAACAATTAGGAAAGCTATCTTCAAGAGTAAAAAAAGCATCACAAATATAACCTTGCAAACAAAAACAAAAAAAATGGTCCAAAACCAGAGAGCAATGCCAATTACAACCCCACCAATCTTCATTTACAATATTCCATTTCCACCCTCACACTCCCTCCCACACTCAGTCACTGGCATTCACTGTGCATAGCGCGCACACACACACACACACACACACACGGACACACACACACACACACACACACACACACACACACACACACACACACACACACACACACACACACACACGCACGCGCTGCTTTTAATGCTGAAAGTTTACTTTTGTTACAGGTGCAATAACAAAAGGCCTTTTAAGTCTGACTTGAAAATCTTTAGGAGAAATTGGCTACAGCAATGAGGGGTTGAGGTATTGATTCTGGCCTCTGGCTCAGTCCGGGAAAAGATGGATAGATTTCTTTGAAATGCGCTCTGCGTGAGAATATAAAGACTGTTGTGTGTGCTCACTCAGGAATAAATTGTTTCACGACATATCTGGGGCCACCTCTTTGAGCTTCAAGGTGCCTGCTCCTCTCGAAAGGGGGAATGTTGACGGGGTGGAGCACATTCATCCGCACTCCCAGACTCCCCCACACCTCATATAAGCTTTTATTGAAAGTTAAATCTCCTTCAGAGAGTTGGCAGCCTCTCGTTGGGATATATCTATTTCAGCAGCTGTCTGAGTTGATTATATGGGGGTTGTGCCACGCAGTGGCAGCGATATAAACCTCCCACGGAGAGAGGGACTATTACCATGCTATTGATTGATGCGTTCATCTGCATGCATGCGCGCAGGCTCTGGACTCGGACGCAGCCGTTGATATCGACGGCGTGCGACACGTGACTGCCAATGGCTTTTGGGTCGTAAGCACGCGATGCCGCCCAAACAAGTTTCCCCCAAAACAAGACGCTTGAATCTCTACCGCGGCGCGAAAACCGTTCCAGGGCAGATCGGTAACAAGTTGCAGGCATCGTCGGAGAATTTCCCACCAGGCTGATACCAAGAGCCTTGTGTGAAAATCAAAGCGAAGTGAATCAATGTATTGCTTGTTTACACCCTGTTACCCAGCCTTAATGGTCAAAACAGTTCAGCCAGAGCGTTGAATGTGGATGGCCCCTCCACTTCTGTCAATGGAAGGTCAGTGTGGGTTCGTCCCTCCTACTGTTCTTGTATCAGATCCCGAGACATTTAGGAGGAAATCGTGGTTATTAAGAGATGACGCATTGTGTTTGGGGTTTTTTGAGTCACTGCACATTCTTATTTAGTATTGGATTTGTTACTACCTTAATTATCTTATTGTCCCCATCTGAAAACCTGTGCGACTGAAACTGAATTGTTTTTCCTTAATGTCTTTTTCATTCAAATTACCTCAGCAACGAGAGAATCATTAATAGAACAGACCTGTTAACGATGTCTTTGAAGGGGGAGGAAGTTTCCAATGGGAACCTCACCCCACTCTTTTCCCTGATTCATTATTAAACACAGAGTTGACATTAAAAAAGTAATATAATAAACCAGTTTGGGTTCTTTTTCTTCCCCCCTTTCGAAAATTCTCACCCGCTGACTTCCGAAACGCCTTCTGCTCCTTCCATCGATTTCAATATCAAACACCATTAAGAGCCACCTCTTTGGGTTTGTTTGAGCTCCGCCATGCTGTGAGAGGGAGGTGGGCGGCACAGGGCGAAGGATCCTGGAACTATTGAGTCAAAACATTGACGGCGCCGAGCCAGTGCCTGTGACGCCGCGGCCAAAGGCTCGAGCCAACGTTCCCCGAGTTGCATCTCGGAAGCGCGGACATTTTCATTTAATTCACAGCCGAAGGTGACTGAGCATGAAGTACAAGCTCGTTTTCAGCGCGGCCTTCACACTGGTCCCTGCCGGCAGGTGGAGGACGACCACGGCACAGCTCCAGCCGAACGGTTGGAGCTCGGAGCGTCGCTCAAGAACATGTCGCTGGAAAATTAAAGAGCGCTCCTCGCATGGGGCTCCTTCTTCACCCGGCTTCCCAGTTATTCTCCGTAAAATGTTCTTTGGCCACCTGTTGCTGCGGCTTCACAGTTAGTCAACAATTAACAGTAGCAGGTTGTTCGGGGCTGTGAGTTATGATGCCGTGCAGCGGGCGGATCCGTTGTTAAACTTCTTCCGCTGAATGATGAACCCGCACCCAATTATACAGTGGCGGCTGTTAAAGAATGCTGATGAGCTCGGCGTCATAGCGCGGCAGGAAAAAAGAAACCTATATGGAAAACGCACGCTGATCGACCTCCATCGGCTCACCTTCTGCCCATTGTTCATCCCGGTGCCGTCACCGAGACGTCCAAACGCTGTTTCCCAAACTTTTGTATCCAGCGGCCCACTTTTTAAAGATGCCAAACCATCGCGACCCACAACAAGCCTCAAATATAAATCGTTTGCGGATGATTCTTTGAACTTTAATTTCTGTATCATCTTTTTTTCAATGAGATATGTTTGATAAATGTATCACAACTTCGTTTTATTCCGCCCTCGAGTTCGGTAGTTTTTGTCAGCGCCACCTTGTTTATTTGAAACTAGAAGTTACCATATTTGGAGGAGCGGGGGAATGGGTCTGACTGAGAGCTTGTCCACCGGACGGTACTAGCCGTCAATCACACTGTATCCACGCCCCGATGCATAAACAGTGCTTTATCATCTATCTTACTCTAAATGACACCATCATTAACAAAATGAACATCGTGCTGTTTTTTTACCCGTGATACTTTGGCAGTCACCCCCTTTTCCATACCCCCCCCCCCCCCCCCCCCCCCCCCCCCCAAAAAAAAAAAAAAAAAAAACAGGAAGAAAAAAAAGAAAAGCAGCAAACATATTAGCAGCTGCCCTATGGAGCCGGATATTAATTATCCTGTGTTCTCCTCGTTTGGCCACTCATTTGCACTTGTACTGTAAATGTCACCGGAGAGATAAATGGGAAAACAAAAAGCCCGGCCCGTAGCCTTTATGCAGCAGAATGTCAGAGGGAGTTTGTAAGAGATGAGATATTGGCTTTTGCCCCGGCATAGATTCTGGCTGAAAGGACATTCCCAGAGGCAATGAAATTTGTATGCTATGTCATCTGTGTTTAGAAATTTACTTGCAAACATTTTCAGATTCACCATTTTGATGCTGCACATTTGTTATCAGCCCCCAACAAATAAATCGGTGTATATCGCGCCTTTGAAACTTCATGATTTTGAGCATTTCTTCCCTCAGTCATGTGCCTTCTCTGAATATGACCTCCCGTAGTGTACAAGCCACCTTTTGCATTTTTTGAACTTCATTTCCTGCCACATACTGTTCTGATGTGACTTTTTTTTTGTGTGTAGATTCACGAGTGGCCTGAAAAGCACTTTCAATTCAATTCAATTCAATTCAATTTTATTTGTAAAGCGCCATATCACAACATGCATTGTCTCAAGGCACTTTACATAGTGAGGTCAATATTACAATATTACAGGGAAAACCCAACAGATCCCACAATGAGCAAAGCACTTGGCGACGGTGGAGAGAGAAAAAACTCCCTTTTAACAGGAAGAAATCTCTGACAGAACCAGACTCAGTTGTGGGCGGAGCTTCTGTCTCGACCGGTTGGGGTGAGGAGAGAGAGGAGGAAGAGAGGAGAGGTGGGAGGAAAGATGGTGGGAGGAGAGACAGTAGGAGAGAAGAGTGAGAGAGGACAGATGTACAACCGCCGCTGTAATCTCTACCAGACTGATACTTGTAATTAAAAAATACAATTAAGGTGTTGTTATTATTAGTGATGATGATAATAATGATAATAATAATGACAGGTTTGGGTCCTGCAGCTCTGGGTGCAGAGATACACTAGGAGAGATAGAAGACACAAACAGGGTTAGTGACATGTAAACTTTGAGTGGAAAAAGGCAACAAAAACACATTTTCTGTGTGGCCTTTAAGGTGTGAGGAGTAAAAGGGGTATTTGTATTAATCGATCACACGCCGAGCCGCGTCGAAGGCTGGCCTTAATGGTTGCTCGCTGTCATTTTGCGAGCAGCTTGTATAAAGGATTAGAGTGGCTCCGCGGAGTAAGGGCGCATGAACGGCAAAGTTCTGTGGCCGGCAAGGAAAATAAATCAATTTATCCCTGATGGTGGTGCAGTTTGGGAACATAATGCCTAACGATGATGGAGTTTGGACACTTCATACTTGTCATTGTGAAATTGGACTGCCGTGTTGCTAATGGTGGTAATGTATGTTGTGCCTCGCCCACTACAGTAATCCTTCACTCTGTCTCACTTAAATGCATCTCATTGTCTGGCATATTGCATTATGAATACCGCTAGGGGTAAAAAAAAAAAAAAGAAAGAAAAAAGTGGGGAGTTTAATTTATTCATTCATTGAGCAGCGAGTTAATGGAAAAACTGTATAACCATATAAATGTCTTCCTTTTTGTCACAGGCGATTGTAACTTTGAGAAGCCCCTGGCAGCGTGCGGGTACAGCCAGGGCAGAGACGATGACCTTGACTGGGAGCAGACCAACACGAGAGAGAAAGCCCCATCGGATCCATGGATGCCCTCAGGTGAGGATGGGCGACACGCGCCCTCGGCTCAGTGGAGAGCAGAAGTGACGACTCCGTCACCAGACGGAGAATTCATCACTTCACCAGTGCGGACATTTGACACGAGCAGTGTCCCGCCCCGAGCAAAGATTAGTTGTGCATCAATGGGTATTATTTTCAAAATAGGATGAATAGTTAGTCTCGTCACTATTGTATTTAATCCAGTGAAGAGCACTATGTCAAATGGGCAGTGGAAACTTTCAACATTTTCAATTATGGCGAATTTCTGGTCAAATGGATATTGTTAAAAAAGGAGAGGAAGATGAGTCACCCATGACACTTGCCGTGATGAAGAGCTTCACCCAGAACAGTAAATATCCCTTGGTCGACTAATTTGACGGAGCACATACACGACCGATTTTAATCCGCTGTGTTTCTCCCATAGAAATAAAATTTATGTCTGAATGCCCAGATCAGTCTGATGACGTAGGTCCTTTTCGTTGGACATTTTTCAAATTAGGCTTTTAAATCTGACTCCAATTAGAGTCTACATTAAGTCCTCATGTGCACAATACAAATACATATTGATTACAGATTATGTATTCATGTCCTGTAAACATAAACTTAACTAATGTGCCCACAATTCTCTCTAGACGGATTCATTCCTGAAACTTCTTTTGAAATTGGTTTATTATCTGTCCAAATACAAAATAGATTATTAAAACCTTGCTGCTTTTTTCACAGGAAACCCAAAAGTATTTGGTACAAAAAGAATGAACATCTGGCTATGTAAACTCCCGACACTGTCTCCTTAATGTGGGATGTTGACGCAACTTCTTTCCACGTCAATATCTGTATGGGGACAGTCACAGGGAGCCCGGACGAAAGCGCCATTTGATACCGAAAACACTCAGACCCGCTTTAATCAAAGAAGTCTTCCCATCAGCCGCGTATTGAGATTCATTAAAATGCTTTCCCTGCATTTTTTGCGTCCGAAGCACACGGCTCGTCTCATTAATGTTCCATTGATCGCTTTTTCGTTTGATTTGAAATGCAGCGATATCGCCACCGCTGAGCAAAAGGCACCTAAGGAATTAGACTAATGGAATGAAGGTCGTCCTTTTTTTTTTTTTTTTGCCTCGCGTTTCATGTTATACCGTTGCAAACTGATGGATATTGTTTCCCCTTCCCCATCTGACGCCTAATCTCACAAAGGCTGCTTCACAGATAGATTGCGTCGGGCACCTCCAGTGACAGAGGGGGAATTAATTAGCAGGCCCTCGCTAATTTCAAGCAGCCAGTGCCCGGACCTGTTTGCGTGCGCATCGGCGTGATGTGTGTTGAACCGCCCCGGAGAAATTGCTTTCCATGGAGTCGGGAGCGTCTCCCTTTTTTTCTCCATCGCAATTGATTAATGTGGAGACACGTGGCGGCCGGGCAAAGGTCACGGCGGAATCTGGGAAAGCCTTGACCTACAAATTAACACGTCGCACGCGGTCTAAATTTAACATATCTGATTAAAATCCCACGTCTCGTTAGGAGGCGTCCCCGATTGTGCTTGCTCGTCCCAGTGCACTCCAGGCCGGCTTGTTTTCTACCCGTGCGCCCTGAATTGTGCCTAATTAACAGGTCGCGGCTCCTTTGGCCATTTGTCGGCGTGAGCGCTCGGCCCGCCGTGTGAAATTGTAATCTCTCCTCTCTGACCGCGGTGGAAGGGATGGGAAATGTGGAGCACTTGACGGCCGAAATTGTTTTAGGGCTTTGTCGAGAGCGGGATCGGCGGGTAGAAATGCATTTAGGTGAAAGCCACACCGGCGGAAAAAAGCTATCACACCTTTGATTGCCGTCTCACTCCCAACCTTTACTTATGAATCTTCACAGAACGACCTTATCATACTTATAGAACAGATTGTTATCCGACCCGGTGTGCTGGGATGGAAATGAAATAGAAGTAGGCTCCAAAGGGACGGTATTACAACCTCAAACATCCTTTAAAAATTGGTCATTGACTGTATCTGTCCACATAAAGGTGGAGGGTTCTTAATGTTAACTGATGTTTGACTCCGAGCCTGCTCCGCCTAAGGATTACATCTCCCTTCACAAGCTATTCAGACCACACAAAATTGCCTGCCAACTTAAAAAAAACATACTTTAATTGGTAACACATATCACAATGAATTAAGTTTATCCAACTTAGAGTTTTCAATTGTCTTAGCTTGTTAAATTTAAGTTGAACAAACTTAATTGGTGCGTTACCAACTGACGTCATTCTTTTTTTTAGTTGGTGAACTATTTTCTTTTTTCAGTGCAAGTACTGAGTAAGTGCTTGAATTTGAGGTTGTTTTCAATTTGATAAGATTTTTAAAATTCTGTTTTCACTATGTCAGTATGTGTATTAAGTATACGACTTAAACATAACAAAATCTATAATTAATGAAGGTCTGCGACATCACTGGATTTTTTTGTTTCACATAATCACAAACTTTCCACAGCCTCAGCCGATTGTTCTACTAGTCTCTCACAACCGTACCTCGTCTTTGGTTTATAGCTACAACCACAGTCTTTCAAAGCTGCTATATTGTAGAAAGCGTTAATTAAAAGGTCAAGTTCCTTATGCAATATTAGGATTTCTTCCTTTCCCTTAGGGGTCGACATCAATAAGACCCTGAAATGTGCACACTGTCTGCTTGCCACATGCAACAACAACAAAAAAGCTGAATCAAAAGGCTTCTGAAATCAGGCGGAGTGGTCCTGGACCAACCGCGCCGGATCCGTGGCGAGAATGCATTCATGAGAGGCCCCTGAGCAGAGTTTAATGGGAAAAGGGGAAAAGTGAAATGAAACGCGGCGAAACAAGCCCTCTGATCGCACGCAGAAGAAAGGCGAGCGCCTCAAACTCGAGGTTGTTTACGAGGATCCGCTCCCTGACTAATTGCCACGTCTGGACGGAGAGTAGCCTTGTTTATGCCTCTGCGCAGCTCTGATTGCATGCTTCGGCTCCTTGAGGGTGGCTCGGCCCCGCTCCGAGGCTCGCCATGTCTGCCCGGACACTCCCCGTGTGTGTTCCCTCTCCAAGGCCGAGCTGGAGGAACCCCTGGCAGAGACGCCGCCGCCGCCGCCGCCGCCAGTCGTGCTTTTACCGACCGTCCGCGCATCCGCCCTGGACTCGGATAATGAAACCATCTCGGCCAGGACGCCGCTCGCTCAGCCTCCACCTCCAGGAGACGGGAGCCTGGACGCTCTCCTGTCGGAGTTAGACGGCGACGGCGGCTTGGAGCGCGCGCGCGAGAAGATCACCACACTCGAATCCAAGTCATTCATATATTCTCTCAGCTTCCGCCCTGCTCTCTGTTGTCTCAGAAGTTCCCCCGATGTGTTGCAGGGAAGAAGGGATGGAGCTGACTGGGTGGGGAAGTTTGCAGTGTGGTGCTGAGGAGAGAGGGGGGGGGGGGCAGATGCCATTAAAAAGGAAGCTGTTTCTAGTGAGCCCCAGCTGGTGCAGAGGCTGCCTCTTCTCTGATGGTGTCATGCATGTCGCCAGCACAGGCTGCCCCCCCCCCCCCCCCGAGACTCGTTGTGGGGAATAATAGCGAGAGGAGGAGGAGGAGGAGCGAGAAGGTCCTCTAACTGAGATTAATTAGGGTTTTTGTATTATGCCCGGAACAATAGCATATGCAGCTAAGGCTAAATGACTTATTGTTTTATTCTTAATGTCTGCTCTAAATATGTTGCGGGAGAGAAATGGAATGTTTTTGTCTCACTGTTGCGCGGGGGGTCTTTTTGTTTTTTGATAGCGTGCCCTCGGTCGATAATGACACCTTGACAATAGTGAGGGATTGGCAGGAGTACGCTCCTTCAGAGGGTAACGGTGATCTTCTCCCTTCTGCTTCTTTCTCGTCCGCCTCATAATGCGTCCATGCATATGCAGCTCCCTCTTGAGCCCGGACGTGGGGCCTTTCGTGGAGTGTGGCTGCTGCATATGGATAAGGTGGGATCATTTAAAAAAAAAATAAAGGCAAACCGTTCAGCTTTGCATTACCTGAACAACCAGTGTTGTTGACAAGGGGGGGGGGGGGGGGGGGGGGGGGGCGATGGCTCGCCACTTAAAACACGAGAGGAGAGAACACCCGCTGACTGAAGGACACGAGAAATTAAATCAGAATCTAAATCACATCAGCAAAAGATGGGATTTGCCGTCGAGGAGGGAGGGCCACCGTGTCGTGGAAATAAGCTAATTGCTTTTGAGCCATTCGCAAGTTGGTGTGGAAATCAAACCTTGTTGTGTTGGCAAGGTTATGTGGTTGGGGAGAACCACCCCCCCCCCCCCCCCCCCCCCCATTATACGATAAGGGGACAAAACGGAACCACAAATTACAACGTCCGATCAATTCATGAATCCATTCCTGGGGATTGAATTTCAATTCAGCATGTGTGTACCACTTGTCCGTGGAAAAAAGGGACTGTACCCTTTTCCTTTAAACAAGGATTATGGCCGCACACCCTTGTGGCATGATGGAGATGGAGATGTTTGTCGACTGTATCTTTTTACATAAGTGCGCATGGTATGGACAATTAAGGCTAATGATGCAGGTGACTCGCATGAAAACCCCTCTGTGGTGTAATGGGTTTGCATCAGGCAAATGGGCCATTACATGACCCGTTTATTGCAGCGGCGCGCCAGCGGTGCACGCTGCATATTAAAGATGACACATTAAGCCATTCAGAATTGCCGCTGATTGACACGCGGCGACAAAAGGACGCTGCCAGGGAACATAATAAGGGTTAGCTTCTCCACCTGACTAAAATGACGGGGCTAAAGCGTGTCGCGCGTGATGGATGGTTCGAGGTGAATCCATTTGACACCGTCAAAGGAACCTGCCAGGTCCCTCATACGGAGAGCTCCAACTTATCCAGTGTTATTTTTTTTTCTTCTCCTTTTTCTTTTTTTTTTTATCGGGCCCCTTTCATGTTTCAGAGGACACAGCGAAAGTTCTGGAAGATCGAGCGGAGGCCACGGATGTTCACATTAACAGCCTAACCCCTCACAGCGAGAGCGTTTTTGATTGGTGGCAGACAGAGAGAATGGCCCTGTCTTCATTGACATTTCCGAGGCGGCAGCCGCGCGTTTCCGCGGCGGTGACCTCTGTGAATTTTATTAGCAAATGAGACCTTGAGGGTTTGGGTTTAAAGAGCGCCCCTTCCTTCTGATTTCCCCCCCCCCTCATAATGATTTTCACAGAGTTCAGGACCTGAGTGGAGGAGAAATAATGAGTGCTGGTCATTATTGCAAATTATATCCTCCGCTCAGACCATCACTCAACTTATAATTAATCTAGATACCTATCGACTTCCACCTATAGACGTTGATGCTCCGGATTAGACGGTGTCCTATTTATGTGGAGTAAATCATATCAAACTGAATTCCCATTATGAAGACTTTACTACCTTTTTAGTAAAGGAGGTGGAGGTGAAAGAGAAGATGTACAAATGTAGTCACCTAAACGGCTCAGGTTATTGTGCTGCGTCGTGCCTTATTCTGCTTGAGAAATATGTAACCAGTGCAATTTGTGTAGTTATGGTTCTTTGTATAGATCCGTGCACTTGGTAGCCTTTAAGGAAAATCATATTTACACATTGGAAGCTGGTTAGCCTTATTAATAGTACCCTTTGCGAGTTTTTCATTCCAACAGTCAAACGAATACGTGTGAATTCAAAAAGAAAAGGGTTAATAGGATTCATCTGACTTTTGTGTCAGGTCTCTTGTCTCCTTCTCCACCAACCCTGAACCTCCTCCTACTCTCTAAGATGACAGTATTTAAAAAAAAAAGAAGAAAAAAAAAAGGGAGTCACTCTGAAGACATGGGACTTTATTACAGAGAACGATGAAATTAGGATTTGGTCGTGTCACATTGTTGTAATCCTCGAGAGCTGTCATCTCTAAATTGGGTTTGATTGTTTAATAAAACAGGAATTCATATTGTGTCTGAATGTTAGTCTCTCAAAAGGATGGCTGTTTCCTCGGGATAATGTCAGCGAAGTCACGCTCGGATAAATAGGCTTCAGTGTACCAGACACGTTGCTTATAATAAAAAAAAAAGAAGCAGTGTACTGGTGGCCCCTGAAAACTAGTTTTATTGAACTATTACGTGCTAAAAAGCCATGAAATGAAAGTATTTAGTTCTGTAGTCATTGTCGGTTTGTCACCAGCTTCTTGGTCGTGGCTGAAGGAACTTTTCGTCCGTCCCCCCCCCCCCCCCCATGGACTGACACAAGCTGTGACCGATTCCCGACTGCTCTGCCAGTGACCTGACAGGTTAAAGGATTAACCTGATGGAAGCCTCCGCCCGGAGTATATCCTTGGTTCCGACAGAACCATGCCTCATAATACCATTAGGCCACTAAGGCTGTCATCTTGGATTACTTAGCCGAACGTGAACGTTTGTGGGTTTCTCACTCGCTGGGAAACACTTTATCCCAGTAACTAGCACTTGTTGGATCGCTCCTTAATTTTCGCAAAGCTGCGGCCTCGTGGTGGTTTCGCGTGGTTTGTTGACGGCGTCTGACTTTCAGAGAAAATGCTGCATTGATTTTGTGGATCTCTTGGCAGCTGATCGGTACAGTTTTGGATGATCTTACTTAAAGAGAACTCCACCAGTTTTCGCATTGCACTCGCACACCACCGGGTCCTTACATTACCCACGATGCAGTTCCGAAGCTGACGGAGGCCAGGAGGTTACGTGATTGGTTTAGTCTGTCTGTTTGTCAGTTAGCGGGATTACTCCAAAAGTTGTGGGCATGGAAACAGTGATTGAATTTTTTTGACGGGATCCAGACATTTTTTTCAGGGACTCGTCACCATTGCGTAGCCTTGGCAGAGGTCCGCGCCTTTTTCAGGGCTCTTGTCAAACTCGGGGTCCTCAGTTCCACCTGACGTTGACTCAAGTGACATTACGAGGGGCAATTTATCAGACAACATTTTTTTTAACAATTCACTCACACCTTTTAAATTTGTTCAATCAAAATAAGACACAGTGACAGAAAATGACTTAAATTAGTCTAAGGCTATGCCCACATGTTTTAGTCTAAATACACTTTTGCTTGCCCCATTTTACCGTGAAACCTTCGGGTTTACATTTTAGTCTGGAAGAGCGGTGACTGAGACCTTTGGAGATGCCAACGTTCGCTTCCCGATTGGGTCTCATCCGTCACGGATCACCTGCCAGCGTTGAATGCAACATTGATAGAGAATTATAAGCATTGATAAGACGTATTATATTACAGATATTCACAGTAACACATATATATCTCAAGGTCGGTCAAAGCAAATCTGTCACTGGTCGCAACCATCGCTGTTCCTTGTCCGCAGTGTTTTCTGCAATCGAAGCGTAGAAAACATAGTAGATCTGCGTCCTGTTCACACGCGCATGCCCAGTGCACGTGAATGCTCATGTGATTTGCGTGTTCAGGTGTGTTGGTATGGACAGACATCATTTCTGATATGGAGCTAAAATCCCTCCATTTCAATTTTTGTTTTTATTTTCAGGTGGTTTGGCCGTAGCCTATGAGATTTGGAGCCACAACAGAATGTGAACGGTTTATTTTTTCTGCCACCTTTGCAAAGACAAACCTCAGCCAGCAAATTACCCGATACTCAACGTATGGTTGATGTTTTTGTCTTTTTTTGCGTAGCAGCTGCCCTAATTCACACACACTGTGTGTGTGTGTGTCTCCTTAAAAATGTCTGAATTATTTCGGCAAATGACTGTTTCACTACCTTTCATTTGCAATGACCGACAACGCCAATGCACATAGCCTTTTGCGACAGGAACATTTCATCCGCTTATTCATTTTTCATACCAGCCTCCCCGTTCCCCATGTTCAGCCATCATTGTAATTTAAGGTGAAGTTGGCCTACATCGGAATAATAATAAATCTGTTCATCTGAATGCCTCAGACAATAGCCGAGCCCTGGCCTTTGCGGAGTCGCAGAGGCGGGCCGTCGGTGTGCTGAGAGCTCTCTGTTTTTAATTGGTGTTGAACATGCCATTGTTAAGGCGCGAGAGATAGAGAGGCGGCGAACACACCCTTGTGCATCACTAGCACATTAGCGCAGCACTAACACAGTGTCATTATAATTTGCTCTTAGTCTCGCTGGCTAATTAGTTTGTCATGGTGCAGCAGGTCCTGCGCAGCGTGTGGTCATTAGACTCCAAGAGCATAGAAACTGAATGACAATCAGCGCTCCCCTGTCATCTTTTGTTAGACGGTGACAGTCGCGGCGCGAGGAGGCGGCACACTGTCACTCCGAATACTGTATTCTTATATATTTATATTTATGACCATGGTGGTCAATAATGAGGAGAGCTTGTTGTGTCTTGGTTCACCGACCCAGAGTACGGTGACTTCTGGGTCTTCCGAGTCACAGTTCGGCACTCTGCCTCGACAGTGAGGAAGACACAGTGTATTCTAATATTTACTAAGTGTTTCTGTCAAGTAACTGCACTTAGACATTAACAGTCCCTGCGTTCACTTCCATTGAACCAGGAGTGACTACACTGTGGTACCTGTTGTTTTATTAATATTTCATAAAAGCGGTAGAAAAAAGAAAGTACAAATGCTGCTTGAGGGGTCTGATTTTTTTATTTTTGTTGTTGTTCATCTCTAATTACTAACAAAGAGCAGCGCTGTGCATAAATCTCCTGCGCTGCCCTGTCACAACATGGCTGTTTGAAATGACTAGTAAACAGCCTGTTTTAATCATAGAGAAAACACAGAGGTTGCCAGCTTCTTTGTCTTTGTAACACCGGCTGCAACCGAACAATTCGTCAACTGATTATTAGTGTCGGTTCGCATCACACGAGGTGTGGCTGATGTGTCAAAGCGGGGGGTCGGGGGGGCAAAACAGTTCTGGGCACCTGAGCAGATCGCTGAACGTTAGAAACGAGACCTCCAAGTCCTCATCCTCATCCTGATTGAGGTTGGACAAGCGAGTGTCTCAGAGTCGGCTCATCTCCTGCCCTGCCACATGTACATTACATTACACCACTTCCTGCACAGCCCCCGGAGATAATTGGCCTCGGCACTTGAATCGGAGACGAACCGGAGGTGAAATAACGCGTCAAAAAAGCGCGGTTGAGGGCGGCCGCGCGCCCCTCGCAACAGTGACTCATAACAAGAGTGATGTCGCCGCGCAGGGAAATCTATAAAAGCCACAAGCGTAGCAGGTTGTTCGCAACTTGAAAAGGTGCCTGTTATTACAGTAAACACAGGGAGATATTATGAAGGACCCTGTGTGACGCACTCGAGGGTTAACGCTCACACGCTTTCAGTGAAACGACAAACGCTCAGGTGGGAACACAGAAAAGAGCCACGCACAGCTGGGAAAAAAAATATACGATACAAATTGTATTTAAAATATGTATTTATTTCGTCCGACAGTAAACTTCTAAGTCAGTTGTCATGGCGACATCTCGGTAATCATCACGCGATGGCGACGTCGGAACAGCTCAGTCGTCATGGAGATGGCGCCGGAGTAGCCGAATTTCCAAGAAATCCTAATTCACTGATGAGTCTTTAGTAAACTGTTGAGTTTCTACTATTGCGGAACCCCTCAAGTGGGTCGTCCGCTAACCAGAAGGCCGACGGTTCGATTCCCGGTCCTCCCAGTCCGCGTGCCCACGTGGTCCTATAAAAATGTGACTTCTAATGGCATGTTGAGACTAGAAAATATACGATATGCAACTGAGAGCGAATGAAAGTTGAGAGTTTAACTGCGGTAAAAGCAGAAAGTCAACGTTGCAATTCTTTGTCAAACTGCCGTTTCCAACGCCAACGAGACACTTTCATGTTCAACTGCTGTGTCATTATTATTCTATTTTCTATATAAAGTGTTGCCCCTAAAAATATCAGTCAATGTCAGTTCACTGACCGGTGACAGCTGGTTCAAATGTCCAATGGCCAACGTTGACCTTGTGAGCCACACACGGGGTCGTGCACACGCCACGTCCATGCCAGCATAAATCTCTACAGTATTGCAAAGTTTAGCTGGTGTGTGTGTGTGTGTGTTTTCTTTTGCCAGCAGGAGAGTTAAAATTAGTCCATGCCATATATCATGCAATACAGTCGTTCATAGGCTGCGATGCTCACATGATCCAAACACCGTTAAGATCCTTGAAAACAACAACTTGCACAGGCCTGACAAGCAAAGCCGAGGAGGCTGACTCGGTGTCATCACAACTCACCGCTCCTCCTCCTCCTCCTCGGCTCCCTCTCCTCCTCCCGTTTCCTTGTGCAAACATGACAGAGGCCCCCGCTCGTTATCTGAAGCTGGAGACAGATGGAATTGGTGAGCGTTACAAGTGCAGCACAACAAGACAAGTGGGCAAGCCGGAGTCATTGACGGAACAAATGGGGTTTCGTGAGCGCGGCAGTGTGCGGCTGACAAACTGGGGGTGGGGGTGTGTGGGGGTGGGGGGGCGCTGATGCAGTCGACGTTATTTACTCTTTAATTCAATGACAGAGATTCACGTCCTCGCCGGTTCACACTCCGACTTCGCATGCAGGGCGAGCGGAGCGTTTCGCTTACAGGTTGTTTGTCTCACCTCTAAGCGAAGAGGCGCCCTCCCAATCGCTACCGCCCCTCCGAATATATAAATATGTATAGTGCATAATCCACACGAACCGAGTCTCTCTTGGCTCGGCCTCATAGGCCGTTACGATTTGTGCCATCTCATTACCGAGCCAAGCTAAATAGGATGATGACAAATAGAATATGTTCCGCGTCTCCTTGAAAGTTTGCCAATATAATGATTCCCACTTGTGTTTTATTGGCAAGAGGGGAGAGAATTAGATTAACCTTTAATATTGAACCGACGCGATAAAATCTAAATGGGCCTTGCTTGGCAAATGGATTGTAACGTATTGATTTCTCATCATTTCTCTTCTCGCTATCATGTAGGGAAAAGAAAATACTCTGAAACATGCAGCGTTTTTTGGGGATTGATCTCGCCCCTTTTATTTTGATGAATGATAATGATCAGAGAGTTTCCATCACTCCAACGATAAGAGGATTTTCTCATCAAGGGTCACATGCAACAATTCTCAGTGCTAATAGGGAAGGTCTCAGCACAGTCACTTACCTACTTTCTGGATACTCTTTTAAGAATATGCCTTTTATTCAGTTACGAATAAACCTCAGGACTTGATTTCTGGTTAGAATAATTTTCACCTTGGGATGTATTACTGCTGTAATGAAACAACATGCCCCTAAAGACCAATGTGATCAAATACATTAATATACATACCATCATTAGTTACAATGTTTTAGTTCTCAGATGAGTCTTTGGCTTCTTATTTTAAAGATGCGTCAGGTGATTTTTGTTATTTGATTCTACCTCTTATACTAAGAACCATAGTACCATAAATACTTTTGGTACTGATACTAAATATATAGATTATCAGCACATTAACACCACATTATCATTAGTATCGGGACTTACTGTCCAAAGATACTGTCTATTCCAAAGAATGAACCACATACAGATTGGAAATTGCCTCTTTTGGAGGAAATGGCTTTAATTTTTCAAATGAAGTTATGATTTTATTCTAGTAACAGGAGTGACTTTCCTGCTCAATTCCAACTTTGTTCTCATAACATTACCTTGTTCTCAAAATGTCAGACCGCAAAACTCGTAATCTGGGAACCATGAATCGTGTACAAATATTTGTTTCAGTCTGGACCAAAGTCGTGGACTGATCGTCCAACCAACTGACCAACATTGGCTAAAAACTTCTTCCTGATAATAATAAAAACATCACCAACATTTCAACTCCTTTGAAATAATACTTCTCAACACTTTCTGTAGTTTATTTTACACCAGCGGGGTATGCAGTTGTTGTAGGATTATAGACTCCTGCGGGAGTTTTTGTTTTCCTTCAATTTACCTGGCACCGTTTTGGAATAAAACCTGCTCAGCTCATGATATAAGACCTTATGTTTATGTTTACAGGCTCCGCCTTCATGATGGTGAACACTTCCGGACGCTTTGCGGGGCAGAAGGCCTTGCTGCTGACCCCCCAGCTGAAGGAGAACGACACTCACTGCGTCATCTTCAGCTACTACATAGGGGGCCGGGACAACAGCCACCCGGGTCACCTGAACGTCTACATCAAGGAGAACAACAGTCCCATGGGGATGCCCGTCTGGAACGTGTCGGGTCCGGCCACCCGCTCCTGGGCACAGGTGGAACTGGCCATCAGCACCTACTGGCCCAACTTCTACCAGGTGAGGAAAATGTGGACTGAATCCAGCTCCGTTTTTTTTTTTGCGTAACGTCTCATCACAAAACTGGGTTATTCATTGTAAAGCAGCTTTCCATAGTTGGGCCAAAGTCATTACTGCCCGTTCTCTGCGTGGAGCAAGACAAATTTATTATTTGAGGGCGTCCAAACAATCGCACAATAGCCCATTCAAAACACCTAAGATTATTGATTTCTGGGGCTACCTCGGTATCCATGGTAATCTCTTCTCTCTCCCTTCCATCTGAGCCACTTCTCCTTCTCCAATTCCGAAAACTCATTTTCACTTACCAGTGCACACGACTGCCGGCCGGGCAAGGTGATTTCACACTTGCCTGGCTATTAGTCTACACCGGGGCTTGTTCCACGAGTCCACCAAATGTTAATTGATGCAGAGCAACCCCTTCACCTCCCAGCGGGAGGCTGTCCCTCGGTGAATTATTTCATTACGGCCTGGCAGTGCTGGTCCAAGAGCGGGGCTGAGGAGGGGGTGTCCCCCTGCCTGCTCGCCACCGCCACCCTGATAACTTAGTTAACAAGGCACACCGCTGAGCCTCGCACTCCTGAATGCAGGATTGGAAGTTTAATGAGAGGCACATGGACAAAGGAAAGACGGACGAGGTGGGGTGGGGGGGGGCGGCAACAGTTGAGAGGGACGGAATGAGCTGCAGCGGCACCACTAGTCACTGCTCCCCGGTGACAGGATGGTGACCCCTCGTTCGACACGATGACGCAGAGCAAATCTGGACAAACGTTTTCAGCTTTTTCCTGAAGACACTCGGAGCTTGAAGGAGATTGTAGCCCGTAGCAGAGGCACGGCTCGTTGTGTCTGGATGCGTCCTACATGCGGACATGTGCGGTCGGAAAATGAAATGCAGCCCCTCGAGACCAAGTGGTAACTGTCATTGGCTCTTAAAAAGAAAAATATATATATATATAGAACTTTTCTTTGACTCCTAGCTTGGCGTGCCAAACAAATCTGTGCCCTTAAACAGAACCCGCATTTTTGCTTTTAAATCCCTGCGTGAAGGTCAATGCCATTGGACATTTTGATACGCTGTTCGAGGCCTGTGTCAGGAAAACCTCTGAGCGCTTAGACCCAGCGCGATGCATTACGCGCTTTCCAGTGTGTGAAGGGAAACTCCCGGCATCTGTTGCCTTTTTTCAGAACCCCCCAGTGGAGGGCTTGTAGCCGTTCCAGACCCCAAACTGACAACAGGAGTGAACGCGAGGATGCTAATGATCCTAGCAACACTCCCAGTCAAGAAACAAGAGGCCGATGCTCGAAAATTGTCACTAATTAACAACATGGCACTAATTACGGGTATCTTTAATTGCATAGTAACCTACGCAATTGTCAAAGGGAAGCCACCTGATACTTGGAAATTATTTTTTAATTACTGGTAAGGGTTTTTAGTCATCATGAGCCTTTCAGCCTGTGATAATTACTCTTCTGTCAGGCCATCCCTTAAAACTTTTTTAATTGAGCTCGTCATGCATTTCCAAAACCGCTTGTGCAAAGGCTACGTACGGTCTTCCGCGTGTCCTGCAAATGCGATGCGGGGGGAAAAAATGGTATGCACAAAGATGAAAACCCCTCTATGTGGCGCGATATGTCGCAGCGCTGCATTGAGGAAGAAAAAGCGTAATGTCCTCATCTGTCTTGATTTCAATACAGTGCAGCCCATGGCAGAGCTAATCAATCCCGCTGTAATGTAGTGCTTAGCCGAGTCCCTCAGGGCGAGCCGGTGTGGTGATGATGTAGACATTGAATGTTGGGTTCACTGTCTGTCTCGCTGACAAATGAGAATGGTGAACTTTCGCTCGACATCAACAGCTTTCCGTCCCGCGCGAGTATTTTCACTCTGCGGGTCAGGCCCAATTACGCGCGGCACTATCACTGATGTTGGAATCAATTATATCACAGCTATTAGGCGGACTGACTGATGTCTGTTGCACAAACAAAAGGATTTCAATTAGAGCGATGGGGGCCAGTTCATTTGTCTGGTGGCGATATGTGGAGTGGTTGGCCTTTTAATTTCCTTTAAATTAGCCTGTAATGAGGCCATAATTGGCACCCAAGACATCCACTTTCATATTTCATAGGACAAAAAAAAGACATTTATAATTAGACGGTCTTATCTGAAGGCATCATGCCTCCCAGATGACAATGGTAACTGTCTCTGCCGCCGCATTCCTGGGCTACAAAAGGAATCTCAGATGGTGTGTGTGTGTGTGTGTGTGTGTGTGTGTGTGTGTGTGTGTGTGTGTGTGTGTGTGTGTGTGTGTGTGTGTGTGTGTGTGTGTGTGTGTGTGTGTGTGTGTGTGTGTGTGTGTGTGTGTGTGTGTGTGTGTGTGTGTGTGTGTGTGTGTGTGTGTGTGCAGCCTCGCCACAGCTGGGTGACACCATGTACGGAATATGGCCATTAATATATACAATTCGCTGGAAGATGCTGGCTTATATTTAGGGGGATAACGGCATGCGAAGCATGTGTAGCTGCAGCGTGTGTGCGGTGTAATGGGCCTCTGCACCACACCCTGGGTTTGGGAAGGGACCGGCATTCTGTTTCCCTTTTTATCACACTGCAGACCGTCGAGCACATAACTCTGACAGCGTGCAGGGACACGCCCTCTGTCGCAGCTTAGGACCATGTGTTTTTGCAGGAGGACTCGTCCCCTAAAATAGGATCGTGTTGGTCCGACACAGCACAGTTGCACTGGATTTGGAGTTTTTTCCCGTTGTCAGCGATGACAACAAACATGTCGAGGAGGTAACACTAGACACGGAGCAACTGTGAAATGCAGCAGCGCTCCCTTATCATGCAGCATATAGCTTTTTAAATATAAATTGCGGGGTTAGGTCACTTCCATTATGAAGAAGCATATGTTCACGTGTAACCCCAGTGGCATCTAACATGCAGATTTTTTTTCAGGTTTTTGATGTTTTAATTTTTTGAATAAAAAGTGGAATCAAACATTTAAAGTAACCAGGGGTCACTGGTCACACCAGCTCTTCTTAAGTTTGACCTTAAAGTAGGTATAATGGGCAGATTTATGCATCATTAAATTAAACAGATTGCATCACACAATCTAGTTCTGAGTAGTTGTTAAAAAACATTTACATCTAGCCACTGTGAGGTGTAACTGTCACTTCCAGTAGTTATTAACAGTAACAGGAAAACAGAAAATCCCCTGACCTGACCATTCATTAACATTATGTTTAGAAATGGTTTTAAGAAAAAAAGAAAAAATGCTTGTACCTTCATTTGTAACTTGTGTTATTTAAAACAAAAGGACGCTTTAAGTGCACCTTACCGTTTTTCTTAAGTCGAGCTGCAGCCAGGCGATGGGAAGGGCAGCGTGCGCCTCCAGAAATCTGCACTGGCGATTTAGAAATTTGTGTGCGAATAAGCGAATTCACAGAAAAATGAAGCCCACGTGATCTCCAGGGCTGCATACATTTCTCTCTCTTTGTACTCATAGAAGAAATGCGGTAGAACCTATACATTTACTGAACATTGGCCGGGAGATGTACATGTACAGGTTGTGATGCCGCGGTGACTCCCTGTGTACGTCGTTAACTGTTTCCGATGTAATGGATATTTCATATTAACCAACGCATTACTTATGTCTTTACCTGATAAAAAGATTTGGTGGCATTTGGGAGCTGGACACTGATGTGGACAGACACGTTTGTGTTCATCCTTTTAGCTGCATTGGGATGAAGTTAAAAATCACACCAACACAAATCACAAAACTTGTGCAATTTAATCAAGCGTCGGTGGGGGTTCTAATTTATTTTTTTTGTTTGGGTGGCTTGACCGTTCAGGCCACGCTCAACACGTTAGAGGTGTTTCACCTCCCACACACACACACACACACGTTGTGAGCTAATCGTCTCAAGGGCTCAAACCTAATTTCACACTCGCATGTCATAACACCTATCAACCCTGACATATTGTGGAAATAATGTCGGTGGCCCGCAGCTGTGTGGCCGTCTGCGGCTCGGCAAAGAGCGGATCGCATTAGCCGGAGCTGGACTTCTCCGCGCACACGGGCAGCCTCACTCAAGTGCCATTCGAAGACGTGTGCCCATTTATCACCGGTGTTATTATGAGTCTCCTCTCCCCCCCCCCCCCCCCCCCCCCCCCCCCCCCCCCCCCCCCCCCTCAGATTGTGTTCGAAGCCGTAACCTCCGGGCAGCGTGGCCTGCTGGCCATCAAAGACGTCGTGGTCCAGGGCCACCAGTGCAGTAAGTCCTTTTTTTTTTCTCTCTCTCTCTCTCTCTCTCTTCCCTTCACCATAAAAGAATATCATCCAAGAGTCATTGTCCTTTCCATGACACTCCCCCCAAATACCTGCATGGTTGTTCTATCCAAGGCCTCCCAGTCAAACAAAGGGCCTTCCACGGGAGTATGCTACAGTCAATCCAAAGTGTAAACCCTCCCTCCTCCTTGCTCCCTGCAGATTTATGGCCGTGCCGTTGACACGCCGAAGTGTGCTCGGGATATAATGTTGGAGTGGCTGTGTTAAATCTCTCCTTTGAGAGATGGGAGAAATAGTGCAAAGAAAGAAAAAAAAAAGAGAGAATGGAAAAACAAATAGCACCACACAGTGCACTGCTGCTGCTGCTTCTGCGTGTGTTTGGATTCCATTATTTCCTCCTCCCTTAAGGATATTCAGTAAAGCGTCTCATCTCTCAGATGTTCAGAAAATCCCGCTTCCCTCGCTGGCGAGTGTACGGGCACTTCAGCGCGCGCTCCGCCGATGCTAATGAACATGTAATCACCAGCATATTTCCAATATTACCGCTTCAGCGTTTGGGAATCGGCTGCTGCTGTGGGGCAACAAGGACGAGGGCTCCCCAGGATCCCTCCAGTCTGCGCTTCTGAGTCCATATGGCCGTTCCTTAAGTTTTATACCGAGAGGTTTTCACTCTCCGCAGTCTAAATCAATACCACACGGGTTTCATCAATTGATTTATACTTTACTCAGCCCTAAAGAGAGCGCTCCAGTTCCAAGCGTGGAACGTGGAAACCATGTGACAGAAGCAGAACTGCTCCGAAAGTTATGTCAATATGACGGATTTACATAGTCACCGGTGTTGCCTATAAATTTCTGCGAATCAATTGCGATGCGATCAATGTTTGAATCTGTAAAAGTATGAGTGGATCAATAACCCGCTCAGTGGCCATTGCGATCCTGTGAGTGATAAGCAAAGTGATCAGAGCGACTCGGCGCCGGCGGAGCGCTGCCAATTAATTTTCTATTTATACGACCATGTGGAATATTGAGCACAAAGGTGTGATTATGCCACCGGGTGCTCCGCCGCTCCTTCCATCATAAAAGACAGACATTAGCATTGAGGGAAGGAGATTTGTCTTCCTTCGCACTGGATGGATAGACGAGACGAATTCGTAAAGGAGGTGTAGTTCGAGGAGACAAGGTTATGAAATATTAAGCAGAAGTGAAAGTCTTGATGATGAAAGTGATAGAATTAGCTTTTCGCCAAGTCTTTGGAGATTTGGTTATGTTTTGAATCAAGGTCGCTCCGCAGAATTGCCCTATTTTCCTATGCAGAATAGCAATACTAATCAAAAATGTTCTACATAAGTTACTTTCTGTGCACGATCCACTGATAATGAGCTCAGTTGGAAAGAGAGTAATGCTTTCGGAATAATAAGAGACGGCAGAAAATATTTTTGGTAGGTGCACGTTCGGCCTTTGGTGTCTCACTTCATAGATTCAGTTGAAATGTTCCTCACAAAGTGATGCTGGCCTTTGTTACTGAGGGGGCATTAGATGTGGAAATAAAGAATCAACCCACCCAAGGCTTCTTCTCTTAATTCGCCAATTTCACATACAAATCTCGGCACAATAGTGACAATGGCGTCTTAGGGGAATTTTAAACTCTGCTGCATTTCATCCTATGCTCTTATTTAACGTCTTGGCCACCGTGCGATGAATATTTGCCTCTTTTCCCAGTGAACACACCTCACTTCCTGACTATAAAGGGAGTTGAGGTCAACGCTGGACAGACCGCCTCCTTTCACTGCACCGTCAACGGACGCAAAAGGGACAACTTCCGCCTCTGGCTTCAGGTGAGAGACGCTTCCTTTCCCTTTCGACAGCACATCAGAAGAGAGGCGGCTTCTGAACTGCATGGACAGACCTCTGAATATCAACTGTTCGCACCTGGAGTCATGGATGCTTCTTTTGTACCATCAGGTCCATGAATAATCATCAGGCAACCAATCAATCAATCAAACTTTATTTGCATGGCACCTTTCATACCGGCTTGTGTGTGCTTCACAATGGAATCAATCGATCATGAGCCAAAAAAGTGACAATCCTGACAATAAAACATAGTAGTATCAGTTAATATGACCTATGAAAATCACAGTTTAAACTGTGACACAGCCGATACTGAGTGTACCGAGTACAGGATTTAGATCCAAAAGGCAAAAAAAAAAAAAAGAGGACGCGAGAGCTCTGTGTTACGTAAAACATGTTTGACTGTAACCATAATTACATGGGACCGAGTGTAGACATTTATACCACTGCAATGGGCAGCGCTGACCTGCGATTGGCTTACAGATGGCCATTTATAATGTACAACCACAATTCTAATTCAGTTTAATTAATGAGAGAAATATGCTTCATGCCTCTGGTTCGCCTAAAAGTGAAACCGTCTTTCATTTGGGTCCAAGATTCAATCATCAGTGAAACTTGGCTCATGTCATGTAAGTGCTGAATTAAGAGAAATCATGTGCATTTTATTGTTGGTCTTCTTCTCTACAGCCCCTTGTCATTTTGTCAAGCTTAAACACTTTGTAAGTCACAATATAAGTTGATTTTACAGCATTGAGCTGAAACATTCACACGATGCTTTAGTGTGCCCTCGTATTTGCGATTTCACCTGCGTACCACCATCATCCCGGAGCCTCTGCGTCCGGGAGGCGGGGGGGGGGGGGGGATTACAGTTGTTCCACATCACCGCGGTACGTTCTTAACCTATATAGATGTCGGCTCCGCGGATACCCTGTACTATTTCCGGGCACAAGTGAGCGGCGCGGCGCGGCGCTCTCGAATTGACCTTGTTCTGAGCGGCAAAGGTAGTTGCATCTGGCAGACAGCGGGCCGGCCCGCCCGCTCTGCGGCTAAGCACACTGTCACGCGCGTGATCAGTGGGAGCGTGACGCCGGGTAAAGGTCCTCTGCCAGGTCCTCCATCATTTTAACAAACACGTCCTCATTAGCACAGGAGCCGGAAAACAAACATTAAGTGAAGTCCCCCGATGACAGTAATGAAGAAATATTTCTAATGAACAAATGTCCCCCATCTGCCTGCTGTGAGGGGTGACAGCTGGGGAGGGCCCGCTGTGTGTGTGTGTGTGTGTGTGTGTGTGTGTGTGTGTGTGTGTGTGTGTGTGTGTGTGTGTGTGTGTGTGTGTGTGTGTGTGTGTGTGTGTGTGTGTGTGTGTGTGTGTGTGTGTGTGTGTGTGTGTGTGTGGGACCGTGTGAAAAATGCATGCCTACCATCAGCCACCGATGGGACACAAACAAAAGCGCACGGGAACACACGTTGAGTACGCTCGACCGGAGTTTTGTGAAACGCACACAAGGTCGGGCCACTTTGCTTATTAAACCCTTTCCATTTTTTGGAGGCTCACTCGTGTGTTTGTCTCGCTTCCAAAACAGGGCATCGGCGGACGCGAGGCCCCGATGAAAGCCACCAAACCTTGGAACAACCGCCGCTTCATAGGCACTTTCGATGTGGAGAACACGACCAAGGGCGACTCGGGCCGCTACCGCTGCGTCGTCCACTCGGACAAAGGGGTTGGAGTGTCCAATTATGGGGAGCTGACCATAAAACGTAAGTATCGGTCCCGGAGCAGAGTGGAACGCAGGAGCGGCCTGTCGGAGCGAACGCCGCACCGGGCGGCAGCAATGTGTTCCATCCGCGTGACCTCCGCGCACGCGGCAAAGTCGACAGGAAATAAACAGGAAAATGTCGCATGTTTGCAAATGAAAGTGTCCTCTGAGGCGATGCTAAAAATACAACCTTTTTTTTTGTGCATGTTGATTTGTTACCCAGAGGACTAATACATCCCCCTGTAAAAGCTCGTCCTTGACTGAGCACAATTCCACCCAAAAAAGATCACAAAGGCGAGAAGCACCGGGGTTTACAGTAACCCCACTGATATTTCACTTTTGCAGTCATTTGATATGAATTTATGGCGTCATCTGAAACTAAATCCTGCAAGGCCTCACTTTCCTACAGCCCTATAGCCCGGTAATGGCCTCCTATATTTCTTCACCTCAATTTTCTCCCTGTGCTCTCAATTGAATTTACTGCCCTGATTTCTTTCTCTCCCCCCTAAACCCCCCCCCTACTTTTTTTTGTCTCCAAGCTTTACGTGATTGATAGGTTTAATCCCGGCTGTCCAAATCGAGCTCTGTCAATCATACAAGAATGGCCGGGCCCAGACACAGCAGAGTGAAGAGGGAGATAAAAGTCTCTCTGCCCGAGTGTATCAGTGGGTGTCAGTGGTGTACTCAAAAGGAAATTTACCGACACACTGGAGGCATTCTAAACCGCACTCGTGCTTAAACACAATCACTCGCACATCCTCGCACTCACTCACCGGGCAGCAATGTTTCTGCTGATGGCGGCTTTCGGTTTATACGTGATATATATATATATATATATATATATATATATATATATATATATATATATATATATATATATATATTTATTTTTTTTTCACGCGAGTCAAACCCGGCTAAGTGCAGAGTGCTTTTGTCATAAATATTTAAAAATACAATAGTTTTATTCCAGATTTCAGGAAAATATTGAATCTCAGTAATGCGAGCCCCTTCACATTGTGCGGAGATTCCACGCCTCGACGGCTCCGACATAAGCTAACTCGTCGGAGGGAGAAAAGAGGCGTTTTCACGGTTATAAATGTCACACATAAAAAGCTGATATCTCCTCTTATCGTACCAGTCGTAAAACAGGAGCTTAACCCTCCTAGCATTGTCTCTCCGTCGTAAATCCGCCCCAAATGTGTGTTCGCCGCGTCCGTGACTCCTTATTATTTTTTTTTTGGGGGGGGGGGAGTGACCACAGAGCGATTCACTGCATTATGAGCCTGCTACAGTCGCACCCCCCCCCCCCCCCCCCCCCCCCCCCTCATTACCATACACTGCCGCCTTTCTTCAACATGAGGAGAGTGAATGCTTGATTATCCCGGATAATCACTTCTGCTTTCTTGCCAGTATTCAATCAGATTTATGTGGAAGTGCACTGCGTGTTTTTTTTTGTGTGTTTTTTTCCCAGAGTTTGCGCGCGGATTGGCCCCTGTGCGGCCCCCTCTTCCTGTGCCCCCCCCCCCCCCCCCCCCCCTTGCGCCGGGCTCTCCTGCAGTGCAGCCAGTGGTTCTGAAAGGGGGGATAATTACTCCCTGTCCGAGTGCCGGCTCTTTTTCCCTCGGCCTGGTGTGAATTCTCACCTGGAGCCCGCGGAGCGTTCCGCTCAGCTCCGACACAGTATTCTGGGCCACGCCAGCGAGTGGCGGCTGCCCGGGCGCGGCCTCTGTCAGCGCTAATGAGAGTAGCCGCCGAAAATCGAAAAAAGGCCGGCACGGCGGGCTCCTCGCTTTCCCCGCGGCCACCGCTCCTCGTATCAGGAGCGGATCAATGCCCCACTCACAGATGGGGGGGGGGGCGGGCGCGCGGCGTAACGAGGACCTCTTGCATTTTAACAAGGGAGGCTCAGCACATGTAACGGGCGGATGAGATAAGGACTTAGAAACAGTCAGCTCTGACTAATCTGACAACAGAGCAGAGTGGCAGCGCTGATCACTGCTCTCACTGTGTGCCGAATAGCAAACGGGTGGCAAGGTGTGTGCGTCCGTCCGCGTGTCTGTGTCTGCTATTTATGTTTTTGGGAAGCGATTAGTTGATTGATCGATCAGTCAGCGCACAGAAATTAAATGACAATTTGGGGAATTTAGCAATCCGTCATGGGGCCAAATGGCAAAGATAAGATTGAGGATTTGCTCTTTTCCATTGTGCGTTATGTTATTGTTGGGGCTGCACAAAAGAAGGGCAATGTCAGGTCAGCGGCAGGAGTTCCGAGAAGTTTTGAACGAAATGTTTCATTGCTAAATGAATTAAAGTGGGCCCTCCAAGTTTTCCCAGCTCTGGTTCATTTGACGGCACGGCGGCAAAACTGGGGGCGATAATTGGCCCTTTTCCGCTATTCTGTGATTAATATTTCACACGGCGTGAGTCTGGTCTGGAACCTGGTTGAAAAGACGAAGGTGATTGTTCTCCTCCTCCCCGCAATATTCAATGATCCTCCTCAACAAAAATGTGAATGACTGCTGTCTTGTTTTGTTGATCTACTTTCTGCTCGGTGAACAGTAGCTGTGTAAGTGCCGAGCTCAATCACAAACACATTGCACTTCCTGCGACTACTTCAAAATAAAAGATTGGCTTTTGAAAGCGAAGCTGCGGCGGTAGGAACTGCTCCGCTTGCGTCAGCGGCAACTCGCGCGCTTCTTTTTTCCTGGAATGACACAACAGAAACCCAGTTTCCGATAATGTCAATGTATAAATAGCGCCGCACTTTGATCAGTGAGCAACGTGCTCAATCACCATTCTCCTTCAGGGATAGTGACTTAAAGATTATAAAAACAATCGCTGAAGTTGCAGCTTGAGTATGCTGTTCCTCCTTTACTACTTAGTCTGCCCATCATCTGGTATTGTGTGTGTGTGTGTGTGTGTGTGTGTGTGTGTGTGTGTGTGTGTGTGTGTGTGTGTGTGTGTGTGTGTGTGTGTGTGTGTGTGTGTGTGTGTGTGTGTGTGTGTGTGTGTGTGTGTGTGTGTGTGTGTGTGTGTGTGTGTGTGTGTGTGTGTGTAATTGCATGGGCTTTAGTGTGGTTGCGTCCTGGCAGGCAGGTGCTGCGGTGGAGGAGGAGGAGGAGGAGGAGGACGCAGCTGTCGCCAGGCCCTTTCGCCTGTCTGGTCAACATCATGACAACAGCTGCTCCATGACCCACTCCCGCGCGGCCGCCACTGTCGCGCGCGCGCCCCGACTGCAGCCGGCGGGGCGCGGCGCTCGGTTCAGTGCCGCGCGCGGGCCCCCGCCGCTGCCTGGCGAGGCTTTAGCAGTGGGAATTGAGTTGTTAATATCCTAAAGTGTTCCAGCACTTGAGTGTATTTCACACCGGTAATCCGTCTGCCATGGCTGTTGAACAGAGGATTACTGCACCTACAGGAATTATTTCATCACCATAACCCGCTCCTGCTTTTGCGAGGCAGCAACTTTTCAAAGTTTAAATGAAATGCTTATTGCCATAATGCATCACGCCGCTTAGTCGCATTGTTGTGGAAATGGTCCCAAGTGATAGCAGCACGAATTGGATTGAATGGCAGCCGCGGCGGCACAGTGCATAAGAAGCATATTGTCTGTAGACTATAAGATTGATTGATTTTTTTTCTCTACAGTGCTACATACAAGCCAGATAATCATAAAATGCAGTATCATAACTATAGTCGATATATATATTTATTTATATATATTTTGTGTTGCCAAGTTTGTCACCCTCTGAACCAATCATGACTGAGTCAGCAGCTAGAAACAGTCATAGTTTGAGGGCCATTTTTTCCTGTGCATCACAAAGTGTTGTGGAATGAGTCTATTGGCAAATTTGTCGATACAATGTGGCAACGACACGTTTCTTTTTTCCATTTCTAAATGAAAATAAAAGCAATGTTTTATTCAAATTTCTCACTTGTACTCTGGAGTAAGTTGTTTTGCCAAAATTCTTACTTTTTGATTTGGATTCGTCATGAATAAAGACATTTATTGTACCATAAAATGAATTACATCTGCTGCTATAATTTTGAGCCACAAGGCCAAAGAACCACAAGTAAATCTTATCTTTTCCCAACACACAGGGTAAGTCCTACTCTAAATCTTTAGAACATTACAAACGCCATTATGATGTCAATATTTGAGATAAACCACTTTCCTGTGAGGGGTTGTTATTACAGTGCGTGTGCCTGTGCTGTTTTCTGTTGTTCAAATGAATCTGAGCATATTGCCCCTTAACTCAGTTAAACCCCTTTTAAGACATAACATAAAAGGCCATCAAAACAAAGTCCCCCGATTTTGTGATCACCTCATCCTCCTGTCTGGCTCCGTGCGAGTCCAGGGGCACGACCTGCAGGATTAGCTGGTTCGCTTTAGGTGATGTTTGACGGCGACGCTGGAAGCTGGGATTAATGGGAGTTTGGGGACCGGCGGGCGGAGGTCACTGCGGGGTAACCATCTGCTGAGGGAGCGCGCCTCAGACTCTTGTGCCGGACACCTCGACATGCTCTTAATGCGCCCGGAGACTTCTCGCTCTCCATGACAACTCCATGCGAGAGCAGCCAGGCGACTAATGGCATTATTCTGTTACATGCGTGTGCTCATTAGAGCCACTCGCCGCGGCCTCTGGGACATGTGACCATTGTGCTGCGCGACAGGGGCAGACTCCTAGGCGCTGCTTTAGCTGTGGGTCATAGCTCTTTGTTGGTTATGGCAAGTTGTTTTTTTTTCTTTCTGGGTCGTGCGAGGAGACGGTGTTTGAAGCACGAAAAGAAAAAAACCATCGCGGAGGTAGATAGTGGAGGACTCGCTTTGTTGTCCCTAAAAACTGGAACAAGAGAGAACATGAAATGAGAAGAATATCTCTCTGTGTCGCGGAAATACCCAAAGGAGACGTTGAATGTTCAGAAAGTCACCGTGAACCTTTTCATATGCATTTTTTTGTCGTAAAAGATGACTTGAAAACAGTCTAGAACTGTTCCTAATAGACATTTCCATTAACGGCCTTTCAAGTGTTCGTGCATTGTCCGCCGAGTTATATAATAATTAAATCCTGAATATATACCACAGTTGAAATCACCCGTCTGACATTTCGAGAAGCCTCATTAAGAGGGAAATGGCACAAGGTTATGGCGGGATTAAACAAATATTGGTGTCAATAGGTCACGGTTGTCATCGAACACCGCACTTGTCTGGAAGAGAGGAACTCATACGGACTGTTTCAGAAAAATCCCAACAGAGGTTGTAAACGGGTCTAGAAATGGAAACGCTCCGGCTGTTTTTCTTTTTCATTCTGGAGGGGAGAAAAAAAAAAATCATTATTTTCATAAACATATTTGTACAATAGAGTCAGAGACACATTTCTCGCATTTGTAAACACTTTAGAAACAATGAGTCTGGTCGACGCGAGGCCTGTCGTGCACACGACACAATGCCCGGTTGAGTGTGGAAGTATCAGGCGCTTGATATTAAAATCCAATTTCTCATTTGCCACTTGAGTTATTTTTGACAGTGTTGTGGGAGGGATGAAGCCTTTTGAAAACCGTCCGAACAACCGTCCGTGAATTCATTTGTCCAAAAAGCTAACCGTCTACCATTGCCCTGCTGGTGAACATCAGTATTGGAAAGTAACAAAGTACAATGACCCAAGTACTGTACTTGAGTACTAATTTACAGCATCCTAATAATCCCGTTAGTACATACTTTTACTTAGTTTACTTAGTCTGCATTAATTCATCATAAAAGTGTAGACAAACACAATGTGCGTAAACTATTGGTTGCCTGTCGATGTGAATGGCTGTCTTGTCTTCGTATGCTGGCGCGAGCTATCCCGCCTCTCTCCCAGTGTCAGCTGTGATTGGCTACCGATCCTCCAATCCCTCAAAGGACAAACTGTAGAGATAACGGATGGATGGAATAGATGGTGTCAGACAGAAAAGTCATATTAAGCATTTTTTTTTTTTAATGAACTGTTCACTGCCAAAAATGTTTTATATGTTTGATTGTTTAGAATAATGACAGTATCCACACATAGCAACATTTGTTGGAGACTGTCTTGTCTGGTAAAACATCATGGATGGATGGACAGATTGATAGAGAGATGAATAACAGCCATGAAGCAGTTAGAAAAAAGTGCAGTATAAAAAATAAGTCAGATAAAAAATAAATATAAATAAATATATATATATAAAAGTAGTGTAGTAGTCCTACGTACAGAGTGTCAAAGTGTGTAAGTTGCTAGGATATTATAACATTTAGTCCAGTTCATCAACACATATACAAGAGACCTGCCCATCTGTTCTCGTCAGCTTTGAATAGAATTAGGATATTATGAAACTGTGAAGACTTGAGCGATGGAACCAGCTCCCGATTTAGAAGAAAGCGATGACAACCGCCGTAGTTGTCAATTACCAGAGGGGTTTTTTTTTTCCATAGGGGGCCCTCTGATTGAAATCAATACGTTGTTCAATGGGAGCAGCGTTTGCCAAGGTCTGGGTGACTTCGTTTACACCTCCGTTGGAAGTCGCCGTCCCTTTTTCAAAAATGTGCGTGATTACACGAGTCAGTCACTGTACTGCCGGTGATGAGCCGGTCCATTTACCCAGCTGGAACTATCGATCGCTACACAGTTCCCCTTAAATACCTTGTTTATTGGAAAACGTGCAGATGCTCCTCGTGTGCGTCAAGAGAATTTTGATGTGTTTTGATTTGTTGAAAAGAGCAGATTGATTTTGAGCGTCTTGATTTTTAAATTTTTTTATTTTGGCCAGCGCATTTATCCAGAGTTATTTTGTGAGAATGCCTGTGCTTTTTAAATCAAATATTTTATTCCTCTGTTGTGAAGACTTCACCATTGCACCACTATAATGTGGTTGTCTAACATCCATTAACAAAACCTTTTTCTTTCCGTAGAGCCCCCTGTACCTATTGCACCGCCCCAGCTCACCGCTGTTGGTGCCACCTATCTTTGGATCCAGTTGAACGCCAACTCCATCAACGGGGACGGCCCCATCATCGACAGGGAGGTGGAGTACCGCACAGTGTCGGGCACCATGTACGACCTGCAGCCCGTGGACAAGACCACGCACAAGATCGGCCATCTGGACCCGGACACGGAGTACGAGATCAGCGTTCTGCTGACCCGACCCCTGGAGGGAGGCACCGGAGCCCCGGGACCCCCCCTGAGGGCCCGGACCAGATGTGCCGGTGAGGCCAAAAACACAATTGCTTAAAGGGCACCATTGGGATTTTAGGGTAATGATACATCATGTGGTTTTACAGTGTCACAGGCTAAACAAAACAATTTATTCATGTGGCGGTGGTTGTGAAAGTCGTACAACACAAATAAACCAAACAACATTGAGCTTTGAATGTCTGGAAATATTGCATCTATTTTGCATATTGTCCGAATCAGACGCGTTCGCAACGGCAGGAACATTTCCAGAACATTCTGTTTGAAGTCATCGCCAGAGATTTCCCTTCTCTATTCTCACTTGACCTCTCACGGACATTTTTCCAGATATTGGTGAGCGGGAAAGTTCAGGGAAATGTCCGAAGCAACATTTGCAGAAATGCACTGTGAGGGGAACCAACTGTGTCTTACGAAGTTGGGACTGCACTTCCAAACATGTCGAAAGCCCAGTTACCCTGTGCGCTACAAAGCATCCGAAGTTATCCCCTCCACGGCTTTTCTGACCAAGTTCCACGCGCGGGTTGAAGAGGAACTTCTCTATACGATTCAAATTAAATCGCCAAGGACTCGCACATGATGCGAGCCACTTTAAGGCATACCAATTCCACGGTTGTTAGGTCAACACACATGCGTGGCCTAGAGACCTAGAAGGAATTCAAGGTAACAATGAGGTCCGACACATCAGAAGAGTTGACAGCTGCTTTTCAAGCGAGAACAGTTTCGTTTTGAAGAATCATTTCCTGCAGGTGGCGCCACTGATGAGACGTCAGCGTTTCCTTTGCACCAATGACACTCATGAGCTTGTGAGGGCGCAACAATGCCGTGCCATTGGGTGCCTTGCATCTAGAACCACAGATAACATCTCTGTCACAGATGAACAGAGCTGAAAGACGAGGTTCACGCTCGCCGTCGGGCACTTTGCACGGTTCCATCCAGCACAATTGCCGTCCGATAGAGCAGAGAACAAAAGCGGCCCACTTCAGTGAACGGAGACAGAGGCACTGCAGCGTGCAGCCGCCGCGTGAAAAGGGCGGTCAGAGCAAGTTCAAGCGGTCTGTTCATTTTTTCCCAAATGATTCTATTCCTATTGCCGCGGGCCTGTTGTGTTTGAGTTTGCGCCACTGCTAATGTACTTTTGCAAAACAAAACATAACAGAAGGTTTCCGTTTGTTTTTTTTACAAATCACCCCACGTATGCAATAAATAGTCATCAGGGCTCCGTTGTTGGTAAAGCTCCATTGTGTTTCCTCCAAAGCCTCTTTTTTGCATGTGGAGAAAACAACCGCAGCTCATGATTTGATATCATTGCCAATTGACTTATTCTTTTTCTATGGTAGACAAAGCCCTCTATGCTCCCGCTGGTTCCGCCTATAGATCTTCATTTAGAGCTTTTGGAATATGAATTACCTCTCTTCTAACTACTACATTTTACAGGGAATTTCACACGAACTGATGAAAAAAAGAAACGGCTAACAACGAAAATAACACGGTGCCGTAAACTCGACGTCGCGCCAAACGATGTGATTTATGGTCGGCTCTGTGCGCTCAGCAGAACGCTGCCCTGCCACATGGTTAACCACTTTGTAACCACCGGGTTGTTTTATCCTAATTCTCGTTCCAAATGCCCCGTGAGCGTCCTAATCCATCTGCGACGCAGATTGATATCGTGCGCGAAGCGGCGCGACCCCTCAAATTTGGATCATAACGTCGCCGCTGTGCTCGTGGGCGCTCCAACTCCAACGTGTACGCAAAAAACGCTCCGAGAGCGCCGCGGTGATATTGTACAAATTGCCCTTCTCACAACATTAACCACCTAAATTCCCATGCTGTAGCGGAGGACGCCAAACCGGTGGAACAAAACAAACCTCCTCAGCAGTTTTCCCCAGGCTAATGCTGTTTGGTGTCCAGAGAAAATGCTGATGGAAATGAGATTCTCTCCCCCCCCTGCCCACGGTGCGACCCCGACTTCCCACTGTGAAGGTCGCGGCTTTTTCATCCTGAGTCCGCCGGCTGATGGGAATGAATGGCCCTGCCTGTGCGGCCCTCTGAGCCAGGCCCCGCCTCTGTGGGGGTCCTGCCCCTTCGCCACCCTGCCCGGCCACAGTCGGGGAGACGGATGGCCCCGGCCCCTGAAGTGTGTTTGAGGAAGCGGCTCTTGATCCTGTCCGCTCGTCTTCCCCTCCGACAGGCCGGGCGCCTCGGCAGAGCTCCTAATTGAACGGCCGAGACTCACAGGGCTGTGTGATACATCACTGTTGATACAGACGAGGCCCGGAGACTCGCCGCCCCCCCCCCCCCCCCCCCCCCGCACCGCTGTCTGGAGGCGCTAATGAAAATCTGTGGCCACTTTAGAGCACCGTCTCCGGCGTAATTATTCATGGCCATGCCTTGGTCACTTCACAAACCGAGCAATGTTTCCGACGACAAAGGACGTTTTAATTCAATCTCCTTAAAAAAAAAAAAAAAAAGAAAGGAAGAACAAAAAAAGAAAAAAAGGGGAAATCTATAATGCGAGGACGCCGCCAATTCAGCTCCGGAGCGGGCGGAAGACGGGGGTAGCCTTGAAAGGTTTTTTCTGTCCCACGGAGCGCCGGTGAGCATCAAAAGGATGTCTTGTCCGCAGCCCTGTGATTGCTTTCGGGGGTTGTTTGTGGGTTTTTCGACGGTTTTTACGCGGAAGGAGTGAGACATCGCTCCGCCTCTCGCGTGTCCTCGTGTGGAATTTCCACGACTTCCCACAATTTGTGTCTTCTTTTTCCCGCCTCTCGTGCCGGACATAGTGACTTTTTTTTCCGAGCTCGAGCTGAAGGAGCAGCGGGCGATCGGTAGCTGTGGGCCCCCCCCCACCCCTTGCATGAGAAATTCGTGTGCGCGTGCAGTTGTTTACCACCTCAGATTCCTCCGCGCCCGGCAAGTGCCTTCTCAAAGGAAGACACCACGTAATCAGGTGACGCCCGAGGATCTCAGCGGGGTGCTCCGCATTTTTTTCCGGCAACGCCGCTGAGAGTCCACCTCACGCAGAGAAACCATTTCCAGCCCGCGGAGGGCGGACAGGCAAGACTGCTGCACAGCTGCTCCTCTGCAGTCTGACGCGCGTTTCGGATCCGTGTGGAAAAAAAGAATCTGTGGGAGATTTTTCTTCATAATCCGCTTTAGGTTGAGACAAACACTGACACATTGAATTTCCTTTTTTTTTCGTCCTTTTTTTTTTCAGCAGCAGCACTCCGTCCCTAGGCAACACATGTTGTTTCAGTTGTTCCCAAAGTTTGTCTATCGAGCCCACATCAGCGTGTGACGGCCATTTTGACAGTGTCTAAATCCATTTGATTGGACCTTCAGAAGTTGACTGCGCCAATGACCGGCCCGCACGTGGTGTGTGCCTCAAAGACAACAGAGTTCATTTCACACTCTTTTTCCATGGCCGGGGGAACAGTTTGTCCCGCCTCATCTCCACCGCGTGGCCTTTGCTGTCCCACTGGCTCTCCGGGCGCGTTTTAAAAATGGCAGTACACGATGTCCACGCGGCGTCCAAACACCTGCTCGGGCCCCAGCCCCGTGCCAGCTCCGCATCTCCGTCTATAAGTTGTGTCCATCTGCGCTCTGGCGACCACGTGGGCGTAGCCTCGTCTGTTTGCTTTGACTCCGCCATTCTGTTGCGCCGAGCGCTGCTAGGCACGAGGGAGCCGGCGTTAATCAGGGCATCAGCCCCTCGTGTGGTTTTTTTAAACGGGGGGCCGTTTTTTCAGCAGTGGAGCGTAGGGAGGAGCTGCCCAATTATGTTCCCGCCACACACCAAGGTTGCTTGTTTTGCATTCGGCCTCCTGCTCGATTTGTGAAAGACCAGGTCTGGCTTCGTGCAGACGAGCTGGATGCCGCTGTCTGGCAACGCGGAAATGGGACCGGCGTTGCAGTCGGTCGCCAGTCTCGGCGACATTGGCGCCGGGGCGCGACACTCTTGTGGACGAGCGTGAATAAATAGCGCGACAGTGTGTTGCGTTGAAAGCCGCGTTGAAGGCAAACGATTTAAGCAATAAGGTCACAGTTGTCTCTGTTTCTTTGGAATATATAGATACGATATTCCTCAACAAATGCCATCATGACGAGCTCAGCTACTATCGACCAAAAACTCAGTCCAAACCCAGTTTACGTGTCACCATCACCACTCTGTAGTGTCTTGTCTTGCTCTATGGTTCATGGCTGAGAGAGAGCGTTTTCTTCTTTTTTTTCTCCTTGCAACCACAACTAGTTTCCATCAGATTGATTAACCATAGCAGCACAGTTTGGAAATGCTGTACTGTAAAAAAGACAACCTATATTAGATGTGTTATTAAAGCGTTGCTCCCGTGTTGATCTGAATTGTCCAGAGAAATTGTATCTGAGAAGTACAATCATTTCCATCATCATCGACCTTGAAATGTTCGTGAGGGCTGAAAAAAAAAATAAAAGAAATGTTGACGCTGTTACGTGAGCATTGTGGCCATAATGATGAAAATCATACAAGGCATTCACGGCCCATTGAAATATTTCACCCATCTCCTCTTTTGAGCCTTCTAAATTTGATGAGCACTTGGTGAGACTGATTCATGTAAGTTAATGCGCTTCCGTCTTTCTGCCATTGTCCGACAGTCAGACACGACTTTGACAAGTGCAGAATAAAAGCCTCTAGCTTTGTTTTTCTTCATTTCCTCCAAGGGCTGAGATTGAGCCCATCCGTCCGTCTGCCTGGTTCTAAAAAGGAACGGAAATGGTTCGCAAAGGTTCGATGTGTCTAATTAATGCTATTGTCGCCTTGAGGCCTGAATAGAACTTCACCCCTTCACCTCACCGTCTCCGATAACATTGGTCGGCTCGGTCGCGCAACAAAGGCTGGCAGTCATGTGACCTATGGAGTTTCTATATTGCCCGTGGCAAGGAAAATGAAAAGCCTTGGTTTGAGGCCCATTGAATTTGTGTTCTATTGTCAGTCAGAGAAAACAAGGTAGATTGAGTTTGTGGTGTGCGGGGAAGGTTAGAGGAGGACCACAATAAGAATCTTTTTTCCTATCACATGCAGTTTGAAGTAGAATGGCAAATTGTGTTCTATGATATTGGCTCCGCAAAAGGCAAATTGTGTTCTCCTGAAGGACACATCTTCAAAAAAAAAGGAGAGGAGAAAGACAGGCGGAGTGAGCGAGACTCTGAATTTATACTTTTTTTTTTTTTCCATTATTATTATTATTTGCCTCATCTCCATCACTCCATCCGTCCGTTCGCCAAGCACAAAGACATTGAGACTCCGAGAGCAGATGTGCCCAAACAATACTCTGGTGACATCCGCGTAAACGCAGTCTCCTCTTATTCCCGTGCTTCCTCCTTCAGCTCCTCACAAACAGTTATCACTGAGGTTGTTTGTATCCGCGGCTCTTGAGCCTCCAGAGAATGATAAATAGCGGTAGTTTATTCGGGCCTGGCGAGATAACTTTTTTTTTAATTTTTCTGCTGTTTTTTCGAAATTTGGACTGAAATGCTTCTCAAGGTCTTTAAATGTTTCTATTCTCCGTGATTAATTATTCATGGTCTATCTGCTGCAATTTCTGTCACAGATTTTCTCCGTCCCTTTGCTGAATTATAGATGTCCCATTCCCCCTTTGCCAGGCGTCCAGGAAGCACTCATTCCGTCTAGTGTTATAACTCTGACTCCAGAACATTTGCCGCGTCCCCGTCCCCCCCCATGGCTAAAGGACAGGAATGTCAGGAAGGCTGCGATTTATTCCCCGTGTCCCCCACGCCGAGATCGCGGGATCTTCGATCCCATATATCTCCCAAGTAGGTGGCTCAGGACAACACGGCGACCATTTCACAAAGTCAAGCGCCCCACTTTGATTTACACTCCAGGTAACACCCTGAGTCGAGTGCGACACATGCAGGGTTGGTTTCTTTTTTTCTTTTTCTTTTTGGGGGGGGGGGGGGGGGGGGGCGCGATAAATGACAATGCCACTCGGGGCCATCTGGGGAGCGGCGGGGTTGAAGAATCACCGTGGTAACCTCCCACCGCTCCTGCGGAGATTGTGTCCCCGCCGGTGAACGAGGGGCTTGTGATCTTCCCCGTTTATAAGCCCTGGCCACAGGCACGTCCCCCGGAAAGGCTGAACGTAACAAGACAAAGCCTGGTCTGACAGTGGAGGTGTGTGTGTGTGTGTGTGTGTGTGTGAGAGGAGGGAGGGGGGGGAGGAGGAGGGGGGGTGAGGTCGGTTCCACCCGTCACTCTGACCCCAATCACCACACAGCATATTGGTGGGAACGGAATGAAAGATTGATTTAACCAGTTCCACCCCTTCCTGCCCCCGCTCCTCCGATGAACTGTCGGTCCATTTGTTTTCATCTGGTCGGTGGACTTGCACTTCCCTTGCCCCCCCGAGACAAACTCGCTATAGGTTTGTGCTTATTCGTCCCTCTTAACAGTCGGTGATAGAAAAGGCTGCCTGCTGACATTTTACCCGCTGTCATTTATTGGTTCATTAATTACCTTTCCCATTTGATTTCTTCGATCTTATTTCTGGATACTGCGACCAACAAGTGCACCTTATTTTTACGATTTGCAACTGCACGTGCTCGGTATTTGAGGCAAAGCCAACAGAGGTTCATGTAGAAAAGTCTTTAGCGATGGCAGCATCACCTCAAGGGCTTCACATTTGTACCATCATGATGAAGAAGCTGTAGAACCCGTTTACGCTTTAGTGGGCTTTATAATTACTGCCATGCTGAGCAAGTGACCATTATTAATTCATGATTCAAATGCCGATTCATTACAAATATACTATATATGTATAGATAGCAGTAGCTACTAAGTTCTGTGTTTGAACCCCACCTGATTTGTGCAAGTATATTTCTGGGCTGGCACTTTTTGCTCTTATGAAACATTGACAGCGGAAGGTGGAAATGAATGCAATTAAACTCCCCAACCAGACACAAACAAGGTGTGTACATTATCATACACCCCTTAGCACTGTTTCTGTCTCAAAGTTGCACCCGTTATTCTCAGCGTCACAAATCCGTCAAACAGGAACCCGCATGCAGCATTACTGCTGTGACCGCCTGCCACTCTTAAATTAATGAGCATTTCTCAAAATATCCATTGAGCATAAATGTGATGATGAACCCATTTTGAGAAAAAAAATGATGGGGAAATGTCGCAAATGAGATTTTTAGCTCCATACGATTGCACACAATCAGTGATAAACTTTGTTGTTATTTGGCTTCATCGGGCAGCTGAGGGTGGTCCATCATGGACAAAGACGAGCACTGACTCGTATGACTTGACGGTCTTGAGTCTCGTCGTGCATCATCCTCCCGTGCTGGTACATTTTTCCTCGTGCCCTTTTGCTCTCCCTTTTTACATTCGGTGCCGTGAGAAGTTAGGCGTTCACCCATTCATCTCCACTCCCGCAGCTCCGGGGGGCTTCATCAGACGAGGTGGCAGCCCGGGCCCGGTCCAGCACCGGGGCTCATTCCGAGGGTTTCAATTCGATCCCACCGCCCCGCACCCTCACCTGTCGTGGCAGTCCCATTTATCACGAGGCCTATATAGACGGACTTGATAGAGTGAGGAGCGACCACCGCCATTCAATAAACAATAAATCCTTGTGATTATCCACGCCTCCAAGGTGTATGGGCAAAGTGCCTGCCTGCCTCTGTGTGTGTGTGTGTGTGTGTGTGTGTGTGTGTGTGTGTGTGTGTGTGTGTGTGTGTGTGTGTGTGTGTGTGTGTGTGTGTGTGTGTGTGTGTGTGTGTGTGTGTGTGTGTGTGTGTGTGTGTGTGTGTGTGTGTGTGTGTGTGTGTGTGTGTGTGTGTGTGTGTGTGTCGAGCTGGTGGGCATTTGTCTCCGAATTTGTAATGGGAACAGAGGGTGATGGTGGAACACGAGAGCTCCATGTGCGGCGCCTTCTTGTGCAATCATTTATATCGCGTGTAAACGCGTCAACCCCCCCGGCCTAGTTGGACTTGTTGCATTCGATGGCAACGAAAACTTTGGCACCTCCATCCTCCCCTTCTCGTGTCTCGGCTTTCTCTCCTCCAATCGGACCCGCCCACCCATCCACCCACACTCCTGACTCCCTCCGTCGTTCCCTCTTAACCCCCTCCCCCCTCTCCTCTCTTTGCCATCCTCCAGAGGATTGTGCAGAGGAGCACTCTAGGAGGGTGATGGAGCTTTGATTGTCGGTTATCAAAAGCTATTATTACCGCTCGCTTCTGCGGGATATGAAAATGATTTCCTAAGTGTAAAACCCATGTCATTACCTCAAATGCCTCAGTGCTATCGCTGAGATGTAATACAAAGAGGCAAACAAATGTGTTCGCAGCCTCCCCGGCCGCCCAGCACAAACAGAACAGGGCGCAAAATCATACAACAACGGAGAGATAAGTGACGGCGGCGCCGGGCCGCACTGCCGAGAATGGAGCACTTTGCATGAAAACAGGCCTCCGACCAACGATTTGTAGTCGTGCTGTTTGGGTACTGTCTTCGACAGCGGCACCTGTATGTGGGTGTGGGTGTGGGTGTGTGTGTGTGTGTGTGTGTGGGTGTGGGTGTGGGTGTGTGTGTGTGTGTGTGTGTGTGTGTGTGTGTGTGTGTGTGTGTGTGGGTGTGTGTGTGTGTGTGTGTGTGTGTGTGACGAGTCCCGGCTGACATTCTCCACCGAGGAATCCGACAGCCTACATGCCATCCTGTGAAAGTCGAGCATTTCTCCTTTTTTCATCTCTGAAACAACAAGGCTCCCCTCCTCCTCCTCCTCCTCCTCCTCCTCCTCCTCCTCAACCTGGGCATCGTTTCATTTTGATGAGATAGCAACTAGGCTCTGCCTTGCTTGGGGGTTTCTAATCACTGGGGAAGTAGTCCCCCCACCCGCCCTCCTGGTTCTGTTTGCTGAGCAGGTAGATGGAAGTCTGTGCCAGCGCCGGTCTTCTCTGCCCCCAATCGATGTGGATCTGATAAAGATCCCGGCTCTTCCGAGTGGCTCGTACGCTGCGGAGCCTGAGGAAAATCTGATAAGTAAATTGTTCTTCTGTACATGTAGCCAGCGAGATGCTGCGGAACCAGACGTGTGCTGCTGTGTGCACGCACACACGCACGCACGCACTCCTTCGCCCGCGCGAAAGCGTAAACACTTCAGAGGAAACACACACGGAAACGCACACACACTTGTCTCGCAGCAAAGTGGCTGTGCTCCGGACATGCCCAATTTGTTTCCTTTCATCCAGGACTAATGTCTCGTTCTATCCAAGGGCTAAGTGCACCATTTGAAGCCCCCTCTAGGACAGACGGCTGCAACATGCGCTTATTTGTTGTTGTTTTTTGTTTTTTTGGTTCATGTTTTGGGAAATCATGTAATCACTTCTGTGTCCGACCCCCCCCCCCCCCCCCCCCCCTTCAAATTAACAAGAGGCAATAATGTGCCGGTAATTTCTAAAAACATTATTTAAATGTCACGCTGTAATGACAAAAAAAAAAGAAAGAAATCAGTAATAGTTCAATGTAAATGTCAAATTCAAATTATTCAATTACGTCGGCGAGTGTGGGGCAGGTGATGATTTGTCCACCGCTTGGAATACCAATCTCGCTCTCACTGGGGCTCATTCTGTTTGCCCCAGCGTAAGATAGACCTCGGTAATTTCCTGCTCCGAGGGGTGCTTTCATAGCCATTATTATAACTCTGTTCCACGAGACATATCTGCCATACCGGAGAGATATTACAATCATATTTTCTGTACTTTCACCCCCAATGTCGCCCTGAGTGTCTGATTGCTTGTGAGCATTGTAAAACAAACCAAACAAATGCTCCAGGATTCCTAGACATAGCCCTGTTATTACTTGTCGTGATTTGTGCCGGTGCTTTTGATGCTGAGCTTCTTACTGCTCGGTCAATAAAACCTAAGCAGTCACAGTAGACTGGGGTAATAGGCTCATCTCATCAGCTGTCATTCCCGGGCCAGCGTACGGACCGAATTTGGAAAATGGCTGCAAAGCCTCCATCTATGCACGGGAGGAATATTTTTTTTAAGGGGATATCAGACATTCTTCACGAACGGCTCTTTTCAGGATTAGGTGGCCGGAGGATGGTGCAGGGTGTTTTTCTTTCTCCGTTCCCTTTCCTCTGTCTTCAAAGTCAACCACAACCGGGCTCTGTAATGGATGAGACACCTTGTTGTTCATGCAAACAGATGATGTCATTCTGAGTCATGGGGTACAAGTTGTGATTGGACGTCGGCCACAGATCCTCACATTTTTACTGCCTCCCTCAGACAGCTGGCATTTGCACCGCAGGGAGCCAATGGGGCAACAAACAATTAGCCTTTTCTCCACAAAACTCCAGGGAGACGCTATAGAATAGTCATAAGAGCTGTTTCCTAAATGGCCAATATTCCTTTATTGTACACTTACTATCACCGTTGGCATACCAGCAAAATATGTGTAACGTTCTCCCCACATGCCAACAAATGACTAATATGAATTGATACAGTATATGAATAAATACTGGCCTTCTCCTATTGAGTTTATCCTTTTTCTCTATTTGGCGCGCCTCCACGCAATTTTCGATTCCCAGGAGCGCATCGCATTGGCATCTCTCCTCTGGCCCGAACTCGGCGGTGTGGCGGACTCGTGGATCTGTGATGCTCCACAAAGACGGAGCGTGGAGAGTGTGACATTCCTCTTGAACGCGTCTTCCGGAAGCGAGACCCCCCCCCCCCCCCCCTTCCTAGCTGCCCATGCACGTCTGCTTGAGATTCACACTTTGGTGCATTTGTCAGTTTGAGAGCATCTGGTTTAATTTGATTTCTGTGCCTGGCCACCCTGCAATTCTCTGGGCTTTTAGTGTAACCGTTGCTTACGGAGTGCGGCCAACAGATAGTTCCGCAAATAAAGGGGTTTAAACTTCTATTTTCTGGATGACTTTTCCCAGCATTTCAACCCATGTGAAAAGGCCTTTTTTCCCCCTCAACCAATTTCTTCTCAGTTCTGTGTTAGAATCTCTCTTCTTTCTTTTTTTTTGTTGCCCTGATTAAATTTGATCAAAATGGTGGACTACTTTGTGAATTATCAAATGTAAACATATAATTTGTGGAGCTTGGTTACTTATTTTCTAGTATGGGACACAACAGCTTATCACTTTGAAAGTTCACGTCGCCACCAGTGATGACATTTTGACAATAATTGCAGTATTATATTCTATATTTGCAAGCCATAACACCTGCTTCTCAGTCAAAAAACAATATATATATATATCCCTTATTGTTTGAGTTGTGGTAAAAGCTGAATGACACATGCTCTCTGTCAAGGATGTGTTGCCTCTACACTGACAAATCCTTCTTGAACAAAAAGCTAATTGCCATTCGTTTCCCCACATCCATTTTCAACAGCTCTTCCTCTTTCAGGCCCATTTAATGTTACTTCGTCTGCTTTATCGAAGAGCAGGAGAGATCACGCGTGTTGTTCCTCCTTGTGAAATCTAAAAGGGATCCATCTTTCATTCAACTAGCAGGTGTCTGTTGTTTCTCTCTCTCTTCCACTGTTCCCCCTCTTGCGGCATCCTCCCTAACTCGTGCGAGCTTCCGTCATGTCACAAGTCGTGACCTAATTTCTCCCCCTCGTCAGTCGGTCTCGGAGCATTGCTGAATTCCATCTCGTATCATTGCGTGTTGATTGCGTGAAGGATTCACCATGAAACCTTGGTCATCGAGTTTCAGCAGGCGGACGTGGGGAGATGACGGAGGGAATTTAGGGGCGTCACATTCCAGGTTGCCAGCGGTGTTGTTTGCAGATTTGTGCTTTGGTGTTGGTCATGTCCTTTGCACAGTCTGTAGAAAAATGAACAGCGCATGCCGCAGCTCCAGGCCGGTCTCCCCGCCCCGCGCACCTCCAGAATGTTAAACATGGCCGCCGTGGCTGCCCCTGAAATTGCCGGACTGTGTCTCCTGGGGAACGGGGGAAATTGAGCCCTGGCTCTTCCTAATAGGTGGTAAAGTGTTAAGTTCCAGAGAAATGGACTGCGAATTTAACCTGGAATGGAAATTGATCCCATTACCTTGTGCTTGGGCTGTTTTCCTCCCGTAGGAAAGGAGAGGGAGAGGGGAAAGTAGACTTGGGGGGGGGGGGGGGGGCAAGCAGACAGAGGACAAAGGGAGAGATAGAGCGAGAAATAGAAATGGGGGAGCCACAGTCAGAGATGGACAGAGGGAGGAAATGGAGACAGGGAACACAGAGAGAGAGAGAGAGAGATGGAGGGAGTAAATGGAGAAAGTGGAAGAGAAATGGCAAGGAGACACAGTGTGTGTGATTAGAGGTGATAGGATGGCAGTGGGGGTCGTGTCCTGCCCGGATTGACAGGCCGACTGACTCTGTATCAGTGTGGCGCTAATAGCTGACCGCCACCGGGCGAGATGGGAGAAGCGAGCGAGGAAAAAGCCGAGGACATGGAAGAGGGAGCAAAGGAAACGGTTGCACTGTGAAGGGATGATGCCCCCCCCCCCCACACCACTGAGGGGTTTCCCACCGACAGACCCGCGGTGTCTCGGTGCGCGCTGCCGCCTTTAGGCCGCGTTAGCGACGGTGGCGGGAGGTGGCAAAGCTCGGTGGCAAAGCTCGGCGTCAGGCAGCGGCTTTGAAATTCTGGAAGAATATATTCCTGGAAATATGAACTCCAAACGGAGGAAAAAAGTGTTGCAATATGAATAAAGAGTATTGGGGGGGGGGATACTTTATTTGACCTACAAGGAGCAGCGCCTTCTCTGTGCCCTGGCATAGACCTTAGTCATTTTCAGGATTTTATTGAAACTATCTTGTACTACCTGCCATTTCCTGCAGCCTAATTGATTACCCCGATGTGCGCTCACGCTCCTCTCTCTCCTCCCTCTCCGTCCGCCCCGCCAGAGCCCATGCACGGCCCGCGCAAGTTGCAAGTGGTGGACATCCAGTCCAAGCAGGTGACCGTGCGCTGGGAGCCGCTGGGCTACAACGTGACCCGCTGCCACAGCTACAACCTGACCGTCCAGTACCGCTCCAGGGTGGCCGGCAAGGAGGAGACCCGGGAGGAGGTGTGCTACGACACCCAGAGCCGCGACCCCCAGCACACCATCCACAACCTGACGCCCTTCACCAACCTCAGTGTCAAGATGGTGCTCCGCAATCCGGAGGGCGTGAAGGAGAGCGGCGAGCTGGAGGTCCAGACGGATGAGGACGGTGAGTGCGATGGAGGGTTGCTCCGTGTGCGGCTCTTCTAAAAAAAATAACTCGAGGTTTACGTACTCTTAAGCTTAAATTGGATCTCTTGAATAGAATAAATAGATGAATTACAAAGTGAAACACAACCAGCCAACCCCACATTCACATAACCAAACGAAAACTACTATATTGAAAATATTAAATTGCGGAAAAATGTAATTTTCTACAATACATGTTTACCTTCACATTAAGCATTGAGCTGTTCATAAGAAAATATAAACCATCCGTTACTGATAATTTTGTGCTAGTTTCCAACCTGTTTATGAATATTTTGAATCACCTATAAAGGATTTGTGACATGTTCATAACAAATGATAAATGCTTTATATTAAACTACACACGTTTATTCATTTCTCTAATTATTATCAATTACAGTAACACCAATTGCTGTTCAGACATGGATGCTGATTGGAGGTGTCACAGTTGACACTTGACAAATGTAATCTGCATTACATTACAACGTATCATAACCATGTATTACATATCAAGCTCAAAGGAATATGATCGTACGATCTGTTATGATGCCGTATTGATGATATAAAGCTTCACAATCAAATGGGAAATCAAGAGAGGCCTCTTTGACTGCTGAGACTGTTTAGAGGAGGATTGAGAAGAAAAAGAAGACAAAAAAAAATCATGCATACTAACAAACTGTCATTTTCTTTTCTTATCAACGTGATCAAAATTCAGTTTGGGATTTTCCAGATCTGTTTTTTCAGCAGGGCACAGGAGTCAGGCAGCAAGCGTCTGTGTTGTATAGGTGTTTCACCTCCTCAAAGATGAAACGTCTTCCGTGTTGCCTCAGCAGACACAGGAAATGAACTCAATAGGAGTCTCAAGGAACCCCCGGCCGCCACATAACAAACAGGCACAGCTGACGAAAAAGGGGAGTCTTGTCATGTCGGGCTCAGATAATCTCGGGTTGGAAGACTTTGAAAGTGGCAAAGATGTTTCTCACCAATCCGACCGCTCGTGTACTTCCGCGTGTTTGTCTGCGGATCTGTGTGCCTAGCGTCCCGCGGGAGGAGTCGCACAGACGCGGTGTAGCTCGACTCTTAAAAGACACATCCACGTCGCTCCGTTGTCGGTGACGGAATGAAAGCAATTCGCATGAGGGGTTAAAGGACCACGCCGCTGTGGCAGTACCTCCGTACAAGTAAACAGTGCGGAAAAGATTCACATTCCCACTATTCCCGCGAGGCTGCTAGTTCCTCCTTGGAACACATTTTGATCTGCGTGGAAAGTGTTTCGGGTTTCGCTGTAAAAAAAACAAAACAAAGAAAAACGACTGTTTTCACGTCGGGTTTTTCTGCAACAATGGCTTTAAATAACCTCATGGATTCCTATGGAGATGCGTTTGACTTTGGCTCATGTCTGTTTACCATAGGTGCTTGAAACGCTATTTTACTTGTCATTTGATTGCACATCAGCATAAGCTGCTGTGCGAGGTGAAGCATGATAGAACAGAGCAAAGCTTGTAAGTAGGAATTATGACTTGACAGACAGAGGATGGAAGAAAAAAATATCAGCATATCCCTGTTCAGACTTTTGCGATGAACGCGTTTCCACCTTTAAAAATTTTGAGGAGCAAGTGTGTTTGTGGTCCTTTTCCCGCAGTGCCGGGGGCCGTTCCTCTGGACTCCATCCAGGGCAGCGCCTACGAGGAGAAGATCGTCCTGAAGTGGAGGGAACCAGCGCAGACCTACGGGATCATCACTCAGTTCGAGGTACACATGCACCGCGCTTAGTGACGTGTAGGGGATATTGATCACCACCCTTCCCAGTTGGTAAACAGACTTACTTCCGGCATTAGGCCCTTTTCCTCCTCCTCCTCCTCCTTCACCTCTCAGTGGATTTTGTGCAGTCCTTTTTTTTTTTCCAGTGTGATGGGCAGACAGAGCTTCCAGAGAAATGTTGAAATTGATTTTTTTTTTTTTGTTTGTTTATCATGCGAATCACTTTGTTTTCTTGAGCTAAGGCTTGGGATTTTTTTTTTCTTTTTTTTCCTTCTTTTTTTTTTGCATCTACCAGTTTTTTGGACGGCCCAAGTCACAAAGGGATATCATACAGTGAGATTATAAATCAAACCAGGTTCACTCCAGCATGGTTGAACTAAGATACCATGGAAACCAAGACCTGGTCAGAACAGTTGTCATGTTTACTTTCACCAAAATCTTATTTCCGGACTAGAAGAGACGGACCCTTTCAGATTTCTTCCTGTGCAGCCTTTCAAAATAACTATGTAAACTATTTATTTATCGATTTATTAATCATCTTGATCTACAAGTTGCATTCATTACATCGATAGGTAGGTAGGATTAAGTGGCCTCTATGTTCACATTCAATCCTTGGGCATTAGCTAAATTTCACCACCTTTAATAAAAATAAATAAATAAAAATTAATTCATTGTCTCGATTTGAATCCGACTGTGCAAAATCACTTAGTTCTCACAAGCCGTGAGCATTTCTGTAGGCTGGTAGTCCTTTTAATGAATGCTAAATATTAACATCTATGTGGCCATATATAAGCACCATCTGTGTCATGTGTCAGCATCTTTTTAATTTGAATAATGTCTCTGTAATCTATGTTTTCATGCAGTCTGATCAATCCTGAGTGTTTAAACCAGGCTTCGACTGAAGCCCGTTCACGTTACATCCAAGTTGTACTTGTGGAAGGACCTCGTGTGATTTCGGTTCTCTGGAGTCAGAGTTGTCACAATAAGCTTCTTTTTTTTTAATTTTCATTTAGCCTCCATGGAATTCACTGGTGTTTCACCTGGAAAGAATGAACTGCAAGCCGCTGTCATCTTCTGTCCTCTCGACACGTGCGACCTCTAAAAAAACCTCCAAAAAACCCCACATTCTCTGTAACACACCTCAAACACATATCGCCATTCAGCAAATGTTGACATAAGGCTCCATACAACCCTGTCAGCCTTGTCTGGGGAGCTGCATTGACGCTTGAATAATAGAAACAGTCTCCACACGTAATAAATATATATACACACACACACACACACACACACATTGATCTTAACCAGCTAAGGTGGAAGTAATCCTGCAGCCTATCCCACAGATTGATTCTCCTCTGTTGATTCTCCCTCTTGTCGCCATTTGCTCACGCTTGGTATTTTGACTAGGTTAGCAATCATTGACAGGGCCGCGCTGCTCATACAGGGGAGAGCAGATTGGATGGTAAACGCGGGTGCAACGCGTTGCTCCATCTGCTGCCGTGACACCAGGTGACTGAGGTGAATGGGATATGAAATGGATATTCTCTCGGCGGCACAAGGCGCATTTCAATCAAGGCCCGGGCGCTCAAGTCAGAATCACGGCACCATCCTGTTTATCCAAGTGTGTGCGCAGTGCCGCGTTGTGTCCGTTGGCACTTAGAGGTGCCGGGAAACCGTGTCTATGAAGCTGGTAGGTTTAGCGGACGCTCAGTCACTTTGAGAGTAACGTGCTTCAGTCGTATACCTTTTTAAAAATTTCATGGGACACTTCGTAAAAAGACTTCGGCGAGAACGGCGTGGTTTGCACTGCTGCTTTGTCAAGTTCACTCATATTTATGTTGAGGCAAGTGTGGCGCCACTCTGTAGAATACCCACGCGAGGGTATTATCATCATATGCTGCAGCAATTACTTCTCTCTGCATCCGTCTAGAAAGCCTCAGCGATAAACCAACGTGTTCTAGTTGAAATAAGCCATAAATCATTGTTTCTGGATACAGTTAAACAGCATTTTAAGGTTTTTGTCGAATCACACATTTGATTTGAGGATAAGATGGAGTATTAATATTCACATTGTGTCTTAAAGGAGACTTATAATGCTTTTTTTTCCCTCTACTGTCTTATATAGTTTTTTTTGCAAAAAGTTTTTAAAAATGCCTCGTCAGTAGTCTGGCCGATACTTCCGTGATATCGTGATATCACCATGTTACGGAAGCGCATAAGACACGACCAGCTGCTAGTCTGACACGCCCCCAGCAAGGAGAGCGGAGGCCGACACTTCCTGCATGCGCCGGAAGCGGTCGACCAATCACAACAGAGTGGGCCAGCTGGCCAATCGGAACAGACTGGGCTTTATCGGAAGCGGGGCCTTAAAGAGACAGGAGCTAAAACCAAGCGTTTCGGACAGAGGCAGGGAAGAGGAGCTGCAGGAATGGACAGTCTGAGGGAAACTGATGTGTTTTCTGGAAATTACAGCATTTAAACCTTTATGCAAGCAATAACCCAAATAAAAATGATGAACCTGAATACAAGCACAATATGTCTCCTTTAAACTTGCATGCTCCGGATAGCTCCCCCCTCTCTGGTAAAAGGAACGCACCAGCCCACGATGTATTCTGCTGGTTTTGCCCCCAGAAGTTACTTCTTATAAGTCAGGACCTTCAATTTGAATTGACACTATCAAAGGACTCGACGTGACATGCGCCCGACAAGGCCTGATATCAAAGAGATCTCGGCTCCACTCCTTTCTGACCGAGCTCTGTGAATGCCGTTTAATTGACTACTTTTCAGACAGACGCGAGCCAGCAGCTCGAGAGGAGTCTACGGCAGCTCTTCTTTCATTTATTCCGTGTTCATCATCCATGTGTAGGAGCGCAAATTAAAACTGAAGTAGCATTTGTTGTTATCACATAAAACTTGTGCATACTTTGTGGGGACATTGACAGTACGACGGAAAAAAACCATTTTGTTTTCAGAAAACTCCAAGTACTCTTACTGTGTCTCCCTTTAAAAGCAGCTATTTCTCTCAAGCCCGCAGCCTATTCAAATCAATTTGAATTTAGATAATTAATATTGGGCTCGGCCCAAGAAGGTTGAAACTCTTCTGCAAATAAAAATGTTAAACAGAGTCGAGGAGAAGAGTCTGAACTTTCCATCAATGGTTATTTTGTATTCTTCTTTATTTCACCAGTAAAAGCGCTGGGAATTATTCAGACATTTACATTTTATGAACATTTCATAAATTAGACATTAAAAGAAAAATGTCAACGAGTGTGATTTTTTAAATTTTTTTTAATCTTAATATATCTGGTCAAGTAATAGTTACAGCCAAGTCCAAATTAATTTGCCCAAATAATCGTTTGGGGTTTTTTACCCAGTCAGTTCCATTATAATTGTAAAAACCTGTCCATGTGCCCAGTGTTGACAAGTCACTTAAAATTCCTCTCCCTGAACTGTTATGATATGGGATTTGGCATCGCGGACTCATTTCACAGACAAAGGCTAAATGAGAAGGCATCGGAGCATTTCAGAACTTGATGGACACAAATTATGCAGTGCTCCAAACTCCCTTTGTGTTTCTTAATTGGAATTATAATGGAGGTTTTCCTTTTTACGAGAAGAGGCATTTTCTTAGAGCGGGACGTCGGAGTTATTCAAAATGGATATTAGCAAAAACACTCACCTTAATGCTTCCCCCCAGAGCTCCCTGTGTTTATTAATGGAGAAGGAATGCATTAAGAGTATTTCCCTACTCCCCGAAACCACAAGCTTGCATCGGGTTTGCTTGAAATCCGTGCACCTCAGCTTTTACCGATCAATCCGAACCCCTCGCTGCCACGGGCGGGCCCCCACTTCCACGGCTCTTTTGTACCGCACTAATTTTCGCAAATGCCTTGTTGACATAAAGTCAGAAGCTCACGCGTGAAGGGAGAGCTTCTTTTCTGAACAAATGGCCTTTTTAAATATCGCCTTGTGGCATTTGCCTCTACTTAGTAGTTCCGAGAGGATACAGATTCTTGCAAACCTGTGTCTTAGAAAATTGCATTTAAATACTACAATTTGTTTTGCCAGTTACATTAAGAGAGAAATGACTTGGACGCCAGACACTTGTCGGGTCCAGTGTGTTGCTGAGACGACAATGGCATGTCGGCGAAAGTTTGGAAAACTTTTAGAAATGCGGTTCAACGTTCGTAAATCCTCACACTTCAAGTATCTGTGGACTTCTTCTTTCATAAAGAAAGTTCTGATGGTTTTTTTTTCAATTTTCTGCCTTGCGTGAAGCGCTTTGTAGCTTGCAGTGTTTTGAAAAGTGTTTTTTATTTTATTTTTACTTTTATTTTTTAAATTTATCCTTCATTTCACCAGGAAGGTCCCATTGAGGTACAATATCTCTTCTCCCAGGGAGTCCTGGTCAAGATTGCAGCAAATGAAAATAAAAAAAGTTCCATACACAGAGACATACAAAGACAGATGACATTGACACACAATGCAACACGTAGATACAATTAAAAGCATCAAGACTGAGGTGAGCAGATTTCGAAACGTGTCTATCGAAGGCAAGGCGTCCAAGTTCAGAATGTGTTGCAGCTCATTCCTCGATGTGGTGTGTGGTTGGAGGCTGGAGAAGACGTTTGACTGATGGGCGGGTACTGTATGTGTTACCGTCAAAGTGTCAGCAGACTGCATATGTGTTGTGGCTTTTTTCCCATTAACGCTTTTGCAATAAAAACTAGGGTATGGGTTTCCCTGCTAAGATGAAGTGATGTCCATTGAACCATTTCATACAGCTTACAGTGATGGTTTCTTGCGGGTGCACCAGTGACAAACCTCAAGGCAGAGTGATAAACAACATCCAGTTTCCTCAAAAGGGATAACGATGCATCACCATAATCCAATACTGATAAAAACGTACTCTGGACTAATCTATTTCTAGCAATTAAAGGAAAACTTAACAGGAAGATTATTGAATTGGTATTATAGTATTTCTATCATGTATAAGACCAGGATCTTTCCCTTGACTCAATGCGCTTCGTCTAAATATACATTATGAGCAAATATTCTTATTATATATTATTATACACTTTACATATAGGTTCAGAATTTTAATTACAGCGCTTCCTTATTATGTTGATAAGGGATGTACTTTGAACAACATAATGTTTTCTGCACATTCAATTTTTTGCAAATCAGTCTTAAATAAATATAAATTCTAGAAGATATGGTTCTAATATGACACTTTTTTGGTTTTGTTTAGGACGAATGAAGGTATCTCTAATATGCAGAGTTTTGTGGGATGAAACAATGAATTTAACATTGATTAAACATCAGTTGGTGTTTTATATGTAATCTCTGGGGATTATAAAGCAGTATAGGAAATATATTTTTCAGACACATTTCCTGGATTATTGAATTGGGTTCAGTCCTTTGTACAGGTGTATAAAAAATAAGATGTACTCAATAAGAAGTACAACACTAGACTTTCTGAATCGCTTAATGGAATTTCCGACTTACTAAGTAGTGCAGTGAGGAAAAAGCTTCTCCATCATAAAGTATTTTGATTGTATGAATACAAATCCGTCCCCGCCGACGAGAGCTCAACGTGTGGACATGCCAGAGGCCACCGCCAGAATGTTAATTTCTTTCTCTGTTCCCCTAGATCTCCTACAAGGCGGTGAGCTCCTTTGACCCCGAGCTGGACCTCTCCAACCAGAGTGGGAAGGTGGTGAAGCTGGGCAACGAGACCACCCACACGTTCACTGGCCTCTACCCGGGCTCCACGTACTCCTTCACCCTGCGCGCCAGCACAGCCAAGGGCTACGGCCCCCCCGTCATCACCCAGTTCACCACCAAGATTTCAGGTCGGTCGGGGTCAAACCGCCGCGTGGCGCATGACGTTGAATAAGTATGGTCAAATGTGTGAATGGAATGTAATGGGCTAGTAGCTCAAGCAAAGTTGCTGGTTTGACATTATTGAGATCATCCTTTTTCTTTTTTTTTCCCCCAAAAGGATAAATCCTGTCAAAGTGCAAATACCAGACATTTAAAGAAACACCAAAAACTTTCCTGTAACATATGAACTTAAATATCGGGGGTCCTCTGTCACTGACGCAGCTTGGTGTTTTGAATCTATGCTACTTTCTTTCTGGCATATAGGGAATAAAAAGTCCCTGATTGGTCCCAAGCGAATTGTACATTTAGTCTCCATTAGCCATGGCTGGTTGTACATAATGGAAACTACTGATTGATTTAGATGATGACTTTTGAGGCAAGCTTGTAATTTGTCTTACTCTTCACAGTTTTTACTACTGATGTGTGTGCACCGTTGTGTCCTTCAGCCAGATTCTGAACGTTTGTGGCAGCCTCTCTTCTGTTATTGATGTACTTAATGATTAAATGATGCTGCTCTAAAGGCAAAGAAAAAATAAAAAAGTGCTCAGCGTTAAAGCGAGAAAAACTGGGATTGCTTTTTCTTTTCACTCCATTCGCCGAGCTGAATGAGTCACCAGGCGTCTGAGCCGCGTTACTTTTGCCGCGCGGCGTTGTTAAACCTCCGCTTTGTTTTTTTCTTCTTCTTCTTCTTCTTCTTCTCCTCAGCTCCCTCCATGCCGGCGTACGACCAGGAGACGTCTCTGAACCAGACAGACAGCACAGTGACTGTGCTGCTGAAGCCCGCGCAGAGCAGAGGTGCCCCAGTGAGGTAGGCGCCCACATTAATGATGCACAGCGCAGACTAAAAAAAACAACAACAACAAAACACCATATTATATTATATATTAAAACACCAGGAACCACCATCAGCAGCAGCAGCAGCAGCAACAAAAAATAATATCAAAAGAGCCCGTGTTTGTCAATGCCCCCGCGGTTAAGGAGAAGTTGCCAGGGAATCCAGTATCTTACTGTATGTATCAAATTCTGCGGAGCCGTATTTGTTTGTGGATTTTGATCCAGCGAAGGCTTTGAAGATGAGAACAAAGCTCCCGCGCAGCGAAAAGGCCGACTTCAGGATCTCTCGCCTTTACGTGTCTTTTATGTGCCGGGGCGGCTCAACCCCACCACGGGCTTCCGGGGGGTGGGGGGGGGTCCTGCCGGCGGGTTGCTGCTTCTGCTCGTCATTATTAGGGGAAGCGGTACAGCTGTTCGGGTTAAACGCCACGTTGTTGGGCTAAAAGTCCCGGATGTCGGTGTCCTGAAGGCGGCTGCCAGCTTCAGCATCAGTCACTGTGCCGGCTCGATCGCCTCTCTGTTGGTCAGTGTGGGGGTCAGTTGTCTTCCTTTGTGACAATGCTCCCGGTCATAACGCACAAGCGAGTATGGAAATGACGTGAATCATCTGCGATGGCGTTCACGGCCCCCAGATCTCAAACCCAATGGGAACACCTACGGGAGATCTTGGACCAACGTGTGAGACGGCGCTCTCACCAAAACACCAAATGAGCAGAAAACCTTTTGAAAGGTTGAGGTTTTCATCCCTCCGGTCCAGAGACTTGGAGAATCTGTGTGGTGCAATGACGATTTTTTGCATGAGTTTGATGTCGTTCTTCTTCTTCTTAGCTCTCTGCAAAGCAGCAAATAAGCAAAATTACCAGAATTTCAAGATGTTAAGAGCATCTCTTGTGGCTCCCTAATAGTATCAATCAATCAAAATGTATTCATATAGAACCTGGCAAATTAAATTCACAGGGCTTTATAGGTGATTGTCAAAACATAGGTGAAACATGTTAAAAGTGAATAAATACTCTGATTTAGAGACAAATGCATCAAAAGAATCAGTAATTCCAAAGACAACAATATAAAATGGGAAAGTGTAGAAAATTAAAGATATATAGAAATGAAAAAAATAATAACAAGCCATAAAAACAGCAATAGTACACAAAGTACGACACAAAATAAATGATAGTATAGTAAAAGGTCAATAAAGTTAAATATGCAATAAATAATAATGAGCAACATTAACATAACATCAATAGTGATTAAAAGTAGATATAAATAATAAATCCATAACATTATCAAACACTTCACGAGTGGGGTTTTTTAATTTACGTTTAAAGAAAATACCAACATTTCCTCTCCTCTCAGAGAGAAGTTTCGTTCTTCCTTGTGGAACAGCTAAGAGAGAAGAACCAGAGGATCTGAGGGTTCTTCCTGGTTCATGGCAATATTTGATTAGTAGTCTGGTGCAAGTCCATTCGCTGGCGCTCGTCTGATACGGTAGCTCCGTGTTCGCAGAGTAAAAAGAAGAAGTGTTAATTTAGTGAATATGCGAGAAGAAACATCTCTCCGCATCCCTTCTACAGTGGGAGTCAGCAGTGCCAGTTGAATGGGCCATTCCAATGTTTTTTCTAAAAGGGTCTATTTTATGAAATATGCTATTACCAGTTTTATGTCGTCGGCCCATGACAGCTTGCGCTTCTCTGCCACCGGGGACCCCGAGAGAGAGAGAGCGGGTTGACTCCGTCGAGCGAGCGGCGAGAAACACTTGTGCTCGCTGTAAAACTCAATTTCCCACTACCGACGCATCGGCGTCCTTTTAAAGATAACGGCCTTGGCGGATCCGTGGTCGGGCTGGTCCGCCCCCGTTCACCACGCGGGCCCGCTGGCACCGATCTGGGAGAGAGGCCTGAGCAGGAGAAGACGGAGCCATCGGTCCAATTCAGAAGGCCTCACGCAGGCCGCCGCTCCTTCAGCGCGCTAATTACCAGCCCCCCAATCGTAATTAACAGAGCGGCTCGAATTGGAGCCGCCGTTAATTAGCGCGCCCGTTTGTTTATTGTCGGAACGCATGCCCACCTCAGGAGCAGATGAGGGAGATTTGTCCGCGGAGATGCAAAACTCCATTCTGTTCGACGGAGCCGAGGCGCTAACCGTGTGCAATTGCTCCACAACGTAGTCCTTTTTCCTTTCAGACGCAGAGCGCTTGTTAAATAAAGAGAAAAAATAGCGTGTTTTGATGCAGACATTAAGTGTTTCTAAGTCTTTCAAGTTCATCCTCAGCGTTCGTCAGCGCCCTCGCGACCGATCGAGGCCTCCTTTGATCGCGCCAGAGCCTCGGCCGCGGCTGAACTCTGGAGGTTGAACCCCCCCCCCACCTCCTCACCCGTCCTCCCGTCTCACGGGACAGAAAGCTCCCCCCCCCCCCCCCGATGTCTGGAGACAAAAAATATGAATTTTGTAAAAAAAAAGAGAAGAAAGAGGTGGCGGGAGGGCAGCAAGCGGGGGAGATTGCGAACGCAGCCCCCCGGGACGGGACGTGGCAGTTCCTTTGAAGGTGCTCGCCCCCCTCCGCCTCGGGTGACACGCGACGCCTCGGAGAGTTTAAGGGGACTGCGAGGCAGCACCCGTTCAGCGACGCCGAGCGAGACCACTGGGGTCGGGCCGACATTGATAAATCTGAATTCCCCGACAACAACGTCTCTAATCTCTTTTCCACATTACTACATTTTCTTTTTTTGAAACGCGTCACTGCTGCGGCCTTTGCGCCTGCCGACCACACTGCTTCTGCGTCTGGCAAGCGGCTGAAACAGAGGTGTTTTGAAACGCTGCCCGCCCCGATTTGGTTTGAAACCTTCGGGGGGCCGCGCTGTCGTATGGACGGGCAATGGAGACGATGGCGCAGTCGCCCGCATTTGCGTCCTGCTCGGTTCTGCGTACTAATTCTGCCGCGTGACCGGTCCGAGAAATCGCTGCTCTTGCTCTTCCCCACTTTCTCGCTTGTGATATTTTCCGTGACCCACTGCAGAGTAGACAATCTGCTTCCTGTTTTACGCAATCACGCCCCAATCATGCCCCCGGTGTCCACGAATGGCAGCGTGATGCGCATTGTCAGACGCGTTGGCAACGGCTACGGAGCGAAGGCAGATCGTTGGAGCCAACGTGACTCTCTCACATCATTGAAGAGATGGTTTCCTAAATGTTCTGGGCCTCGAGTCCCTGTAGTAAAAGAAAACAAACTTCAATCCACTGATATGTTTTGCATCTCGTCAACCACAGGACTTGAATTTCACACCAGAGTGAGATGCTGCAGAAGTAGCCGTCGCTGTTCTGGAGTGGTGGGGAGCTCTTTGTCTTGTTTTTTTTTTTTGTTTTTAAACGGAAAACACTTTATGAAATCAGTTTTGAAAGCCCCGATGAAATCGAGATTTGACAGGGGGGAACGCCGATCCACGGCCCCGCAGAGCAGAGCAGAGCAGCACGGAGCCTGATTTGATCAGGCAATCTTTGCACGCTGATTGGGTTTGGGAGGTAATAGAGCTCCAGACATTCGAGTTTCAGAGAGCAGATGTTTCGCTGTAATACAGGAAGGGGAGCGCGCGCGCTGCAAGATGACACGATAGTGCCGACTCAGGAAAGAGGCAAGACAAGGCAAAGGTCCGTTTCACTGCGGCGTCTCCCGGTCGTGCAGAAGTCGCCTCCTATATGTCTGATGGATCTGGGCAGACGCTGTCACTGCTGAAGGAAGCAGATGATTTTATTCATTTTTTTTCTTCATATTTTTGTAATAGCTAATCAGTGTAACATTTCCAGCTAGGATTTGGCTTCTAATCTCCGGGGACGACACGCGTAGCCGGGAACAGTTTTTTCGCCACAGAGGGGGACACTGTTCCTTTAAGAGGATTAGTGAACTGTCTATCAGTCGTGTCGCGTTAAAGTAATGTTTTGCAACGGCCCCTCGTCGGGGGCCAGAATACGCCCCCTCGCTCCGCAGCGTCAAAATAAATGTTTGCACATGCCTCTGCAGAAATAAATGATTGGAGATGCTCTCCTTATCATTCAAGCCACCAAAGCAGCCCTTCTCTCTCTTTTTCCCTGCCTTAACCTTTGCCTTGAGCAAGCACACACACACACACGAACACACACACACACACGAACACACACACGAACACACACACGTACAGTACATAAACAGAAAACGCTTTAAAATCCAGCACTTTCCAGTGGTGCGAGGAAACTGGAGTTCCACTGTTGTTTCCGCCCTGTGGCACCAAATTATGTGTACTCGGCCACGGCCATGAAATCAGTTAAGTGATTCTCTACACTTCTGTAGAAAAGAGAAGAAGAAGAAAAAAGCGACCAACTTTCTTTGATCACGGAATTACAGGCGCTAATGGCTGTGCATAAATGTGACACAACCCGACGCTTTTTTTTTTCACGGCAAAACGTAATCTACGGCACCTTCCAATTTGTTTGCTTTATAGCTCCGCGGACGCCGGGGAAATATAGGGCGAGGGTATACAGGCGGAGGGAGGAGGACGGATGCTGGGTCGGGCGAAGTGTGTTACTTACAACCGCTCTTAAATCAGACGCAGAGTGCACACAGAGCCGGCCGATTAGCATTAGAGGGAGACATTGATTGAAATGCTCCCCGTACCCCCTTTTCCCCTCGTCTGCTCAAAGCGCCCGGAGTTCTCCCCCGGTCGGCCCACGCCACAAAATAAATCTGAGTTTCAGGTCACGATCCAGTCGATTCCCAGTCAATCCGCCATAATTGGTCGGCGTCACATGGCGGCAGAGCCCAAATCCATCGGGCAGCGAGGCTGGAGGAGGCCTAATTGGTGTCAGCTCAGGTTTGCGGCACCGCTGCAGCAACACTGGTCTGCCCCGCCGGCCCCTTCCCGTAGACCTCCGTTAACGGCCATCCTCTGCTGTGTCTCCCCGTCTTCCGCTCGGGCAGAGAGGGTTTTGAAATCAAGCACCATTACGCACCTTTAACAGGCGAGGGTGATGTGCGCCGTTGCGCTTTATCCCCTCCGATCTGCCTTATTTATTTTTTTTAGACTGATGTTTGGGAAGTTCCTTTCGGCTCTTACCGGGACAAGAAGCTCACGTTTTTGCTCAACTTCTTCATTATTTGCCCCGGCAGCATCACTGACTGGCAAGATCATTGCTAATAGAACAGGTTTTATGGGCCACGTCGCACATTGGAAGCGCGCAGGAGAGTAGTGTTTTACTGAAATGCAGAAGTTTAAGTTAACTTTTTTCCCCCCCAACTTTTAGGAATTCAGCTTCAGCACATTGGAGAAAAAGTCCCTTTTCTTCACTATATATGTTCAATAGTCAGTTACTTTTGAGAATATGTTTTTACATAAAAAAATACATGATTAATAATACCAAATATGGATTTTTATAAACTACCGCACCATATTAATAAGCAATGTAAATCAGCGACCCCTTGACCAGCTACGACATTAACATTCTGCTTACATAGTAATGCATCTATAATAATGATCGTGCATAGTATATTACATAACACTGACATAGGTCATTCTGCATTTTAATGCTTTTTTGTTGCTAATACTTTTACATTTAAATACAGAGATTGAGTATATGTTTTGAATTGTGTCACAATATTTCTAGTTTTGCTTCAGTTAGTGATCTGTGTTCTTCCACCATCAATGGAAAATCATCAATATGAAAGTATCTTACAATTCTCTGGTTGCAGCAGATCAAATGAAGCGCGGCGCTTTAAAGGATTTTTTTTTTGGTTCTCGCGATCAAGCGATTGTTGTTCAGCTGTTATTTGTTGTTTTCTTCCCGTTGCTCACTCGTGTCACATTAAATCACAAATGTGACTAAATGACTCTGGTCTCGTCAAAATGACTCATACTGTAAATTGTGAACTCGGCGTGAGGTGACAAGGTGTCAGCTGCTCATTGGCAAATTAGCATGACGGCAGTGATTACGGGGGGGAAAATAATAAATCTTCAAATGGCCAACATGAGTCAGTTTTTACATTTTGTAATCAGGTGGAAGGAAGTGGAAATAGTATGTTTTTCAAACACCCAGGGAGTGTGCTTCTTTAATATCTTAAAAGACTTCAACTTGCTCGGTAAGCTGTGTATTATTGTCTCTGTCATTTAGCACATCTCCATCATTTAAATCGTACATTTTTTTATTTATCCAGCGTCAAGTTTGTTGCTGCGGAGAACATTCTGTGTAATATCTCCACATTACAAGGGTTCTTACCCTCGGAGCCTCATTGCCTTTGGCACTTGGTATTTTGCCTGAGGAGAAAAGAAGCCGGTCCCATTCATACGGAGTCTGTCACCGAGTCGTGGCACAGCCGCATCATCATATCATAAGCAGCCACCCGGGGCTTTGGGGGGAGCTTTTGTTTTTATTTCTCTATCTGCAGATTGATTCGGAATATCAAGCACCAATATGGGCAGGAGACGAGTGGCTGCACATTTCTACAGCGATGTGAAGACAGTATCATTGTGGCTTATTGAGACCATAATTCATGCGACATGTTTTTTTAACTCAAGAATAGAAATTTAGACATTGACAGTCTTTGTTGTTGGTCCGACAAAGCCTGAATAGTATATGATTGACAGCAGTTATCATTTTTCTACTACAGCACCGCCCCGTCATAGCTGCCATCATATCCACAGTGTATTGACTGAGGCGTCCACGCGGCCTCTTCACTCATCTCGCCGCCGCTCTGCAGCTACTTAAGTGGCCCCCACGTACTGTCTCCACCTGCCCTTTGACCCCTGCTCTCAGTGGGGGAACAGTAATTAGAGGCCGTTTTTCTGCCGCACACTCGCCGCAGGATTTAATATTTCATCGCTTTCCCCGACCCAACACTAAACAGGAGAGCTCCGAGGGATCGGGACGCACCCGCTCGAAGCAGAGGGGTGGGGGGGGGGGTTCCAATGCGACTGCAGGCACCTTATGATAAACTACGGGGTTAAAGAGCAGATGCTGTACACATAAGGGGACACTTAATCATCCGGTACCAACCGCGGGGAACGATTGATCATCTCCAGGGCTGTTTGTTCTGCCACGATTCGGCTGAAGAGAACAGCCAACACTGTGCAGATTTTTTCAGACGATGATTCTTTTTGTTGTTGTTGTTGTTGTTGTTCTGCTTGTTCTGATAATGTGGGCCAAGAGAAAATGTTCATGGTCATCCAAGCTCTAAATCCTGCCCACTGTCATCTTTCCGTATATGGCATGGTACATTTCTATGGATGATTACATGGATTCGCAATGACTCAAACTATACTCACGAGGTGGCAAACTCATGAAGAACACATGAACACTCATGTTGGGAATGTATGTCCTTAACTGGTAACATCTTAATTCTACAGTCAAAGGTTTAATTTCTGATTTCCTGAAAAAATGTTTGTCGTTTGTTTTTTAATGGTAAAGTAGTAGAATATTTCAAGGAGAGGCTCACACAACTTTGATGAAGGCAATTAACAAAATGCTTGTTGTTACACGTTCTGTTTGTGGCCAAGTTCCCGCCTACATTTGGGAAAAGGTTAGAATTATACAGGTGGTAAACGAAAAACTTTAGTTTTAATTGAAAAGAAGATACGTGTTGTAGCAACAAAATGTCACATACGTTTGAAAAGAGGAGAAGAAGAAGCACACACCTAGAAGTTCCTGTTAGGAATTCTCATTTGGCCTTTGGTGACGTTTCGAGCACAAGACTCCTCCTCTGGCTCTGAATCATTGTCCATATCCGCTGTTGTTTCGTCGGAAGGCGAATAGAAAAACTCTTCTATTCTAACATCGAACTGTCATGGATGCGTGAGACTGCGAGCGGCGTGGCGCGCATGGTTCCCCCGTGAGCTCCCGACCGCGCCGACGCACGCGGTCATGGGGCGGGAAGTTGGAGAGCGGTGTCAAACTGCGCTCTGATGAGATCTTGTCCAGTAGCCGTGAACCTACAACACGCAACAAAGAAAGTGATCGCAACGTCTTCAGGCATGGCGCCACGGTGCCGCCAACGCTGCAGGTGAACGTTTAAATACGGCGACGATTCAAATAAGCTCATCACCCGGTTATGGAAAAAAACAAATCGGTTCTAAAATCGGTAAAAAAAAATCGTCTCTCGAGGGCCAGAGCACGCGTTTGTTCGCGCCTTCATTCGTTGAGCGGCGCGTCGCCGCTCCGTCTCCCGCGAATAATAACTCGTCGCCCAATCACGGCTGGTTATTCCCCGCGGGCGGCTGTAAACGGACTCTCTGTCACTCAGCGACTCAATAGATTTAACAGGTGGACGCGAGACGCATACTAACGTGACCGTCTATGAGACAGCCCCCCCCCCCCCGCAAGCTAAGTGGCCCGGCGGCCTCGGAGAGACAAAGTCATCTCTGTCAGAGGCGCAGGGGGCCGCGGTTCTGATGGAGCTTTAAACACAAGGCCTCGGAGGGGGAGGAAATTGAAAAAGAGCCGTTGACCCTTTTTTATTTATTTTTCCCCCCCGTTGTTGAATGATGGAGAAGCGAATAGCGCCAGGACCCCGGCCCCCTGTCACCGCTCGTTTCTCCGGCGCTGTATTCTCACTCAGTCACTTATTTAAAAATCAATTTGTTTTTGTTCATTGGCGAAAGATGAGTTTTCTTCAGACCACAGCGTGTATTAATATGGGTACACCTCATTAACCGTTTCCTACTGAAGAACATTTTTTTACTCAGACTGTTCATCATTTTGTACAGCTCAGTCAACAAAGTCCTCTGATATTATCCGGAGAAGTTTTCACTTGCTTCACTCCGTGTCTAACACTTTGTAGGCTAATCAATTATTCATCTCCATCTTGGGTATGCCAAAAGAAATGGGATAAATATTTTCAAAATGACTCCTGTGCTTGAGAGGAGCAGCACATGGTCACATACAGGGTAAAAAATGTTAAGCAACTTCTATCTCACATCTAAATATAGAATTAGACGTGGAGCTTCGATGTTTGTAGATTTGCAGCCTTCACGTCTGCGCCTTTCCGTAAAGAAGCCGATTACACCCGGCAACACTGAAAAGATTGCCCGCATCGCTCGGCACAGTGTTCCATGACTTCCTGTTTGCAACCCATCGGTTGGTGTCCCTGTGTTTGGCAGCGCCTACCAGGTGGTGGTGGAGGAGGAACGTCCACGCAGAGCAAGAGGCACGGCGGAGATCCTGCGCTGCTACCCAGTTCCCATTCACTTCCAGAACGCCACGCTCCTCAACTCCCAGTACTACTTCAGCGCGCAGTTCCCGGCCGCTGGCATCCACTCGCCCCAGCCCTTCACCGTGGGGGACAACAAGACCTACAACGGCTACTGGAACGCGCCGCTGCTGCCCCAGAAGAGCTACAGCATCTATTACCAGGCTGTCAGCACGGCCAATGGGGTGGGTGCATCTGAAGATTTGATTCTATTCCGCTCGCCAGTGTTGTGTTCTCTTAACGGTACATTTACACAATGTTCTACTTCAGTACTTTTTGGAGGTTCATGTGCTTTACGTGAGTATTTCCATTTTTATTTTTTTTTATTTTACTATGAAGGGCAAAAAAAAATCTAGAAATACAGAAATGGCCTTTTTTCATTCCAAACTGTATTTATTTTTTCATTTCTTTGTTATTTTTTATTGTAACATACTTCTCTGTCAAACCATGCCTCTTCATTTTAGACAAATTGTGTTGGGTTCAATGAGAATGAAAGGCCCACTGACAAATCTAGTGACAAGGTGACCGAAGGGACAGGAACGGGACTCCCCGACTCAACACACTGAGGCCTGGTTCACACTACACGGTTTTTTTGTCGCTCGCAAACGAATGTTTCCAACTTGCCGACAAAAGCCCCAGAGTGGAAACCAAATCGGCGGCTCGGTCGGCAAGTCGCTACGTGTCGAACGCGTCAAAGTTCAAGAGGCTCGCCCGACGCGCCACCGACTCCGGACAGATTCCCAGGCTGCTGGAAATCCAGTCAGAGTTTGTGACAACTCAGTCAGTACGGAGGTTTGCAAAACAGCCGTGAGTTGAGGTCAGACAACAACGTGGAGCTAGAGGAGTCGATGTATTTATGTTTTCAGGAGACCAGACGTACTAGTCGAGGTTTTCTGCTGGTGAAAGGTCGCGGGGTGCGCGACCTCCTGTCGCCAGTCGGTCGCGCGTTGTGAACGAACAGTGATGCAGCGACTTTCAAAGTCACGACTTGTCCTCAACTGTGCACACTCGCAAACAACTGCACAATTGCATGTGGCCTCTGATGAATGCGTCAGTATTCCGGTGGGCCGAGGCATCAGCACCGTCTGCGGTCTTTAATAGCCCACAGCAGGGTCACGCTTGGAATGCAGAGCTCTGCGCGGTGACAATGCTCTTTCTCCCCTCCACTACCGTGGGCCCTCGCTCTCCTGCCGTCTCCGATGGCGCTCGGTGCCAAATGCCAGACAGGCCTCTGATCAGCTGCGTTTAGGAGAGGCAGTCGTCCCAGCGGCGGCTAAGTGCGGGAGGCAGACAGCGACGTCGGGGTTACCGATCGCGCAGGTCGCTGCCCTCTGTCATCGAGTGGCCCTCGGCGGGGCCCTCCCTCCGCGGGGCCGCGGCCGACAGCTCGGTGGCAACTTCAAGAGCAGGCCGCCCGACTGTGGTCTTGAATGAGAATCGCAATAAACAGCCTCCTTGAGAAACGCCGGCACGTCTTTCGAGGGGGGGAAATAGAAAGAGCTCGTGAGGCAGGGCCGAATGCAATTAGCGGGTTTGCTCTTGAGAGTAAAGCATCGGCGGGCGGAACATTTACGGAGGGGGGGGGGGGGGCGGTGAGTGGGATGAATTGGTTGACAACACTCTTCCTCGCACAGGCGAAATGAAGGAGTCCCTTGTTGACACGGCGCAAAACTGTGAAAGACGTTTTCTCACGTCGTTCCTGTATTCCGTCTTTTTGGATTTTACAGTGGCCAAAGTCTCCCTTTCATTAGACGGTCGCCGTCGACGGATAGATCTGCAATCTTCAATTACTGCCCAACGATGTTGGAGTGATTCTGGGGCCTCTTAAACAAAATTAGCACTCGGAGAAGGCGGGGTGCAACCCACGCCTAGGTTTTTCTTTATCAGATTTATTTAAATAAAATAATAGTGGTGCCTTGAACATAAAAGCGCCACGTGACATCTCAGAAGCCGCAATGCGCCCAGGATCCCTTTTTTTTTCTTCTTTCTTTTATCCGTCTCCCGCCTCGTCCAAGCCTTGTCTCGTCCATGTGTGCTCATTGCTCATTGGACGGCTCGGCCGGGTCAAACCCAGGGACGCAGGCGCTCACGCCTTTTGTCTCGTACTCCTCACCGCCTTCCCTGTTCCTGTCCGTGTCCTTTTCCCCGTTCACTGGACCATCGTTGACGAGAAACTTTTCCGCCAACAGTAAGAGAAGTGGGGTTTTTTTTCTTCTTTTTTGCTCATGTTGTTGAGGGCTGTTGTCAGAAGCCGAGGCTACGTTACACATTCAGGGAGGCTCCCCGACGTGTCATTCTGGAGCCGCGCACGCCGCGCGGCTGGCGTCGCCTGTCACAGAGCTCTGGTCTCTCCACGGTGGCTGACCACCTTGAGCCGCAGGCTGCCGACAGGTCGCTGTTGGCTGACAAATCAGCAGCTCAGCACCACTAATCTGAGCTATGGGCCCTCTCGGCCAACTGCGTTTTGTGTCACAGTCGCTGGGCTCAACAGATGACGGGGGGGGGGCGGCATGGAACCGGTGGAGCTGTGTTGTCGTCCACGCAAAAAAAAGAAGAAAAAAAAAGCCACGGGTTCATAGATGGGTGCTGTTGCCGCCGCAAGTGTGTCCTCACGTCGGTGCACGTGTGTTTTAATAATCTCTCATCCCTTTTTCTCTCCCCCCCCCCCCCCCCCCCCCCCCCCCCCCCCTTTTCCCTCCATCTAATTCATGTGTTTGCGCAGGAGACCAAAATCGACTGTGTCCGAGTCGCCACCAAAGGTAGGACTGGATCAGATCGTGCGAACGAGGCCGTTTGCCACAAGTTTCACCTCGAGTGTCGTGTCTAAAAAAAAAAAAAAACCTAACGAAATTGACATGTTTTTGAATGAGTCACCGAAATCCATGTATACCGACAGGCACGTCTCAGTTGCGTTCATTTAAAAAAAACAGGTTTGGGTCGATTGTTGCCGTTTTTGAAATGCAACACAAGAACATTTATTTCTTTTTCCACATGACTGGGAAGTGTGCCCACGAAGGGCTGCAGGTACTTAGCTATGCAGCCTGTACGTCCTGCTCCACACATTAGGGATGATGAGGTCTAAGCGCCATTGATCCGGCGAGCAGAATTGATAAGGCCGGAGGGAGCCCCGGTCACACTCCGCTCCGAGCCGCGGAGGGGTCCTGTCACACGCCACCGACGATCCCCGTACATTGTGGAGTTTGCATTCACTGTGGATTTTCTCTGGCCGAGTTCCAGATATCTCCATCTACACGGCTCGATAGGCCCAAAGTCAAATAGCGCGCGAGAGAAGCGGATGGATCACGGGAGCAATTTGTCACCTGAGGGGACACATTTTTATGCCCCTGCCCCGTGGCCCGTCCCACTCTTGTGAATGCGATATCTCAGTAACGCCTCGATGGAATTTCTTAAAATGCTGGTACAAATGTTCACTCGAGCTGGCAGGTGGATTGATTGGATTTTTGTGGTCATAGGTCACCGTGACCTCACAAAACGTGTTTTTGTCCTCTTTAATACGTTACTTGTGGATAATTGTGGAATTATTAACGTATTCAATTTTGGTCAAATTTCAATGTGACATAAACTCAGGAATTAGCTGATCACAACAAGATATACTTAATATACCTTTTAATTGTAATTCCGTGGAAGTTTTCACTGCACTTTCATAGCCTGTCCGTCCATCTGTCCTTCCAATGCTTGGGAATTTCATTATATCTGGTACCAATATTCACTTGGACTCAACGATGAACTGACTAGATTTTAATGGGCAAAGGTCACTGTGACCTCACAAAATGTTTTTTTTCGGCCACAAGTTAAACATTCAAATTCCAATTATTCCCCCCAATTTTTTTTTTGATTAATTCCCTCAAAGTAAATTAAGGAATGTGGACAGACGTGGTTGTAAACTGCAACCTGACTTGTCCGTGGAGGCAGACGGTACAGGTGCGAGGCGACAGTCCTAGTTGTGCGCTACATCGGGCTCAATAGACATAAAAAAAAAAAAACAACATGTTTGTGACTTGAGGAAATGAATTGTGAAATCCTCTCTAATACTGTAATGGTTTTCTTTCTCTGCCTCAATGTTGCATGACGATGGGAACTGTTGGTTTGGCTGTTTTCAGCTTCAGTGTGGCCTCTCTCCCTCTCTCTCTCTCTCTCTCTCTCTCTCTCTCTCTCTCTCTCTCTGTCTCTCTACCGCATGCCCTCCTGGATCCACTGACTGTACTCAGCCGCCATACTCGTGACTCAGCTCACAACCCCCTACGTCCGCATCGTCCCGGCGGCCGGTGACAACCAACTAACAGGTCAGACGTGTAGCCTTCTGCCCATTCTCTGACCTCGTCAGTTATTCCGTCCACAGCCTGGTTTTACCCACCGTGTGTTCAGTGTGGCCGCCATACTTACTGTACTATTCCCTCAACAGGAAACCAAACAAGTGAAACATTGCATGTGTGTGTGCGTGTGTGTGTGTGTGTGTTTTTGTTTGTTGCCTTGCAATTTGCATAGAATCAGTGTGATTAAATCAAAGACTTGCAGACATTGTCCTCTACCTTTATCTTCCCGGTATTACTGGACATGAAAGACCCGTTTGAGGTGCGATTGTCATTTGATGTGTCAATGTTCCAGATTTCCGTCAGGAGTTAATCCCCCTTTCATGAATATTTCTCATTATTTCTGGGAGATTAAGTGCTGGTTGGTGCCGGTTGCTGCAGTCGTGACAACCGTAAGCTCACCAAAGGACGCTGGAGTGCGCGTCGTGAAGATCTGGGCACGAGTGCCGCGTCGAACTGTTAAAACTCCGCTCATTTTTCTACTTGTTGTGTGTGAATCCTCGAGCTCTCCAAGGCTGGAAGGGGAGAAACATTGATTTATGGCAGCAAATTTAAAGTTTCCGCTGCTCAAATGGAGATCTGCCGCCGACAGCAGCTCTGCAAGATTAGCCTCGACGGTGTATTGGGTCGAAATTAGTCCGGACGTGATTCTTAATGTGTGGAAATCCTCCAGCGCCCTCGCCCTAAAAAACAGATTCCCAAGTAAGGGAACGGCTGTTGATAACGACGCACCCGGGCCAGAACAATATGTCACAAGCAGCCGGGCGGGGATGGATGTTTACCTTTTTTTGATAACGGGGGGAAATGGCAACGCTTGTGGAGTGAAGGAAGGCCGCTGCAACAGATTCTGTCTGACACGACAATTTATCATTCTAAATTTACCCCCGGTGACAAGGAATAATGGTGTTGTTCAGGTGGACAGTTGTGATTCCGGCAACGCTGTCGTCCTCAAAGTGCTTCTTATCACTTTCCAGAGAGCAGATGCTGTTAAAACAAGCTGCCCCCCCCCCCCCCCCCAAACCCTCTCCCTTCCCTCTTTGTGTCTGCCGTTGTTGGCTATCTCCTCCCGAGCTGATATTTAATGTTTTGGTTGTTTCAGGCTTTTTTTTCTTTTCTTTTTTTTTTTTTATCTTTGCGGGTATTATCTTTGCCGTCCCGCATCCGACATTTTCCTGCAGCCCAGCAACCATTTGCCCCAAACGTGATAAACCAAGGGTAAAGACGGTGCGCGCTTATCGCTCCCAGTGCAGCCTGATCCGCGGGGCGCCGAAGGCGGCGTCTTCAGGACAATCGGGAGTCTCTTACTTTCAGAACAAACATTACTCCGAGCCAATAAATGCGTGTTGCTATTTAGCCCTGCAGAATGCCAGAGAATATCAGCGTATTGATTGGTCAACCTCCTTCCTCGGCGCGGTCAAATCGATGAGAGGAAGTACTGGAAAAATAGACGCATTCTCGTCGGCTGTTTGGTTTGTGTAGAACAATAGCAAATAGTCATTAGGTTTGATTCACACTCTGCTCAATTGATTTGCGCCGTCTTTGTTTGATCTCTGTGTTCATTTGGATTTGGGTTTCTTTCTTCCTTCAGGAGCAGCCACTCACAAACCTGATGCGGTGGAGCCAGAGAAACAAACGGACCACACGGTGAAGATCGCAGGGGTCATCGCTGGCATCCTCCTCTTCGTCATCATCTTCTTAGGAGTCGTACTCCTCATGAAGAAAAGGTAAGCTTTATTTTACCAATTGAAACACTAATTCAGATTTGTGGACGAGGTTGTTCCCACACGCACGTAGCTTCTACTCCGTCTAGCATCATTTTGTATATTCCTCCCTCAAACAGTAGTATTGTCAGCGTCATAGTAAATAATTAATTTGATTATGTTGATACGCCCCATTAAGGCTGTTTACAGCCATGAGATACAGTGTGCCATGAAAAATTAATCCCTTTCCACGGCGCCCTCAAACAAACGCGCAGCTCTTCAACGACATTGGAATGGGAATAGGGGGAGAGAAGAAAAAAAAATAATAATGTTTTTGAGGCCCGTGGTGTTGAGTGAGGCAGTGGAGAGATAAGAAAGAAAACATGATGAAAGGCTCCAAAGGAAAGAGGATGGCCACATAGCTGAAGGCTAAGTTTACATTAGCCCCGGACCCCATACTGAAGAGGGGTCCTCTGAACACATCCCAGCAATCAGAGGAGCTAAAGCTCAGCAAATATCAACCCCCCCTTCACTTGTCCACACCGAGTCTTTAAATAATACAATGTCAGTGTCTGCAGAGATTTTGTTTGTGGGGCACAAGTTGTTGTTTTTTTCTTTGATAACTCGATTCTCCAACGCTAAGACCAGAAATAATCATTTCCAAATGAAACTCGGTGTGCGTTAGTTGCACTTTACTGTACTTTGTCCTTTTAATTGTAGACTGCCTGTCTAAAGAGCAAATGTCAGCACATTAGATGAAGCAAACTCAGGGCGAAGCTTAGTTGTGTACTAATAAACTCGCTATAGACGATGCTTATTTTTGACAGCCATATGAGATTCTTCATTTTTCTACAGCAGGGCCCCGTCTGTGTGTAGCACAGCGGTCAGTGGGCGGGTGTGAAAATCCGCACACAGTAATGGAATTGTTTTCAATTAGCCCTAATCAAACCAGAGACGGGGACGACTTCATTGATTGAATTTTTCCGTAATTTACTGTTACCAACAGGGAATCGGGAGTTGTGTTTAGACATCCAATCCACTCATTATGTTTCGGCCTTCGAGGTCAGATATGCAAATGTTTTGATAGGTGGACGTGAAAAAAGTCATGTATTCATAAGTGCGTTTTAGTTCGACAGCTTGGTTCCTTCTGATGTGCAAGTCTCGCAGTGTAGCCTAATATCAAATTTAATCCGTTTTGGTACTGTACTGTACTGAGGCCCCCTCTCGCCAAAGCATGACATGACTCCAAGCGATCACCTTTGCCCTCACGATCACAAGTTTACCTCCACGTATGCCACCATATCTGATTTTGTTCATTTCGACTCTTTTTTCCGACATTAATATATTTTTACTTTTTTCTTTCCTTTTCATTCCATCCCCTCCCCCCTCCACCACTGCTTAAATCCTACCACCACCCCACTCGGCAGAAGAACCTATCACTCCTACACTTACTACCTGTAAGTAACCACTTTGTGTAATGTTAGTGCCATGCTTCTTCTCACCCACACGCTGTTTCCCATGCATGCAAAGAGCCATGTCATTCCTCCTCCTGCCCAGAGCTATTACAGAGGCCCAACTGTAATCTCTGCTGGAGGAAGGGAGGACAACCACTCCACTGCATCTCCACGCGATGAGCACATCATGTTTCATGTCACATTGGCACGGCTTCTGACGGAAGCAGACAAGAGGCGGCTGCACCCCCACGAAAACAGGCCCTGCCGCCGAGATGTAGCCGCAGACGTATTTCTGCAAGACTTGTTAGGGGTTTGTTTATCAAACGGTGAACTCGACTGCCTTAATGATTGTGCAGCTGCCAAACGTATCTTGTGAAAGAAAAAAACTGGAAAAAAAATCAATGCAGCGGCCGCCGCATTTTTACTTTAAGTGTGAATTTTTCACTCGGCTCCAATGATTTCATCTCTGATGACTTGTCAAAGTTAGATGGGGTTGTTTTTTTTCAAAGAGCTCTATGCTCTAGTTGTGCCCTGAACCTCAATGAGGTAGATCAGATATTCCACCTTTTGTGTGTACACGCTGCAAACGCCTTAAGAATCAGTCAATAACTGTAGAATTGACCAAGTTCTTTCGACGTCACAATGAAAAGTGGAGCATGAGCCAACGTGTTGACCGTACCAATTAGTCTCCATATGCATGTGATGATTTCCAGTCTCTCTCTCTACCCCTACTCCATCCTCTCACCACATCATCAACTCCTCGTAGATCTCATGCACTTTTCCTGCTTTTTTCATTTATTTTTCCAAGCATGTTTTTTTTGGGATGGCTAGTGCACGTCCATCCCCATTGATTCCTCTGGTGATGGTGGAGTTGTGTCTTCAGCTGACGAGAACATAAGCGGATGTGATCGCACTGCAGCCTCCCCTCTATTTACATGTCCCCCTACATCATGGCACAATAGCCGCAGCGCCGCTCGATTCGCTCTTAGCACAAGGGATGATTCCCCGTCCCAACTCTGAATGGCAAAGGAGCTTATTCTGCAGCTCTGCCTTTTACCTCTGCCGTGGCTCACAGGCTGCCTCCGTGCAGCCTTTGTGACGGAGGCCAACTAATCTGTCTTGAGATGACTGTGATCGGAGCAGAGAATGGAGGCGGCCTCGCATCAAAGAACATCTCGGAATACACCTGGAGATAATACTACTCTGAATACGCCGCGTGTCACTCGCAAAGGATCACAGCTGTCTTGAATGGAAGAACCGGATGACTTAGAGGAGCGGTGTCATCAAAGCCGCGCGGGAAGAGATGCCAGTGAAACAATTCAAATATCGAGGTTTTTGTTATTTTGATTATTACGTGCGGTTGTTGCGTTCCTGGCTTGTTGCCGGTGTGCATGAAGCTGTGTCAAAACAACCGCGGCACAAATGCAGATTTGCTATATTTCCTCTCGCAGCTGCTAAAATCTGGCTCCAAAATAGACACTTGGACAGAAACCCACAAGAAGCTAGGGATTTAATAACTAATTTTAGATTCTGGCCGAGTCCATTCTTCCATTAAAAAGGACTTTAGAAGTTTTGGATGGGGGTTTGTTTGCTTGTTTTCGATTGACAGTGTTTCAGGATGGTTTTGAGGCGCGAGGCCGAACTCCAGGCTCAATCGCACCACGTCGATCTATTATTCCGCAGCCCTGTGTCGAAATGAACTGAGGTTTTTGTTGTTTCAATTTCGAAAGGAGGGATCTGCATTCATATAAGATGAAGTGTTAATGACCCCCAAGTGGTAAATGAACAGTGACAGTAGCAAAACCTAACAGATGATAAAACACACCGTTGAGAATGTGGGAATAAATGTCCAGAGCAAACGAGGGTTGAACAAATATTTTTAAAAAACTAAAAGGGATTTTGCCTCCGATTTTTTAAATGCCATGCAAGTGACTCTTTGTTTGTTTGTTTCCACATTCATTCAGGGCTTATTTCACAAGGCAGAATTCTCCGGACAACAATTTTCGTCATGATTTGATAGATTTCTTCCCACTGTAGCCGTTAATCGTAGGTTTGAGGGCTTTTTTCCGACACACACACTGCACGTAAATAGTTTGATTTCAGAGGCAGTATAAATGATACTCGGCATCGTAATCGCACTTTTGTCACATGCACATTCCGTTCCGAGTAAATTAATAAAAAGTGAGAGTATGATAATAACTTTTTCCTCTAAATACATCAGGATGTTCAACATTAGCCGTTCATCACCGAGTAAAACCAAAGGATTTTTCTTACGAGGCCATTACGAGTTGGTGCAGGTTTGCGTCGTGAGTAATTGGCATTAAGAATTATGCTGAAGAGAGCAACAAGGCCCCATTTAATAATACAATCCCCTTTCCTATAATCTTCTCCTCACATCTGTCTCCGGTGCCTTACGTGGAGGGAAGTGAGGGACGAACAGATGCACGTTAGCTAATTGAGAACTTCGCAGATAATCGCCTGCAAGTGCTAATTGACAGAAACCGAAAATGTTGCGTCTCACCATAGACGTGGCGCGACCTTCTTCCTCTTCTGCTGCTGCTTCCTTTTTAGCCGTCTAAACTTAGCCCACCGAGCAGATGCACCTAGTGCGTCGCACATATCCAAAGCTCATATTGTCAAATTAATGATGGACTGCATTCCTGAGGAGGGCCGTCTGAAGCGGCCCCGATGACAGCCTTGTTGCCAGCCGCCAGATTACAACACCTCTATGATTGATGAACGCTATTAATGCTCTCACGCATTCATCAAAGTCTTTTAAAAAGACGCGAGGACAGTCCCGCATTCGCCAAAATATGCACCTTAGGAGTACTGCCAGAGGTGGCTGCGGGGGGGGGGCGTGCAACACAACATCAGTCAGAGCGCTCATTAGGGATGCAGTTACATGTGCGATCAAATGTATGGCCGTTCTTTAATCAGGTGGCTGCACCGGCCGCTAGAGCTGCTGCTGCTGCTGCTGCTGGGGACAAGTGAGAGATCAATTGGCACCGGGCAAAGGGACTGGATCTTTACTCCCGCGAGCATGACATCCATCCATCCATCCATCCATCGAACGTCACGACGCATGTTAAGTGGAAGCACACTTTACTGTTGAACTTTCCCCAAACCTCAGGTAATGTGATAGATACTTTCATCATCATTTGATGTCATGTTCAGCTAATCTCTCTATGTAAAACCTATAAAAACAAACAAAACAAAACTACCTAGACATTCGGATCGCATCTATCGGAGAACAAGATGTAGAAAAAAATGTGTTTTCTCCTTCATTGCTGAACTAGTAGCCGCAAGTAAATTCCCTCTAGACAATGATCTGTTTTTTGTGCACTAAACCAATGTATAGGTTTTTTTTTTGTCATTTGCATAATAATCTATTCTGTTAAAGTTTCATTATTAATATCATTATATATATTATAAATGTGAAAGGGGTTGCATGTAGTGATGTCTCTGTCATTATCTCTAGTTCGACCTACTTTTGAGCAAGTTTAGGCTCTTTTTAGTTCTATGGCCCTTAAAATGTCCAACCTAAATGTCCTGGTTGACGCTCACCAACTCTTTACAGTCGCAGAAAGTAATTGTTCTCTTATACTAAAAGCAGCTGGAGAGCCAGATACTCGCCTCTGGAGTTGGTGGAGCCCAACACGGAGCTACGAGGAGAGTGAGCATTGGACTCAACAGCATTCCAAATGAATCCCAATGTTGCTCAGTGTCTGCTGGATGTATAAATAAGCAACTTTTCACTTACACATTAATCCTAAGTGTGTATAACTTTATGAAATGACATGTGCGCTTGGTTGTTACCTGTTTTTTTTTGAACAGGGCATGAGAGTTAAATGTCCCATGGTGGATTCCAGGAGGCTGTTTAAGGAAAACATAGCAGAGGATAAATATTCGCATTATGTTTTTCCTCCGACACTGTTCAGGAGTGACAGGTCACTTATATCATGTAAATCCAGTACAATGTGTACGTACATTTTAATTGAGTAAGCCAATGGGCAAACTTAGCTACATGCCTGACAAGGTCTTATATCAATAATATAAACTAAGAAATGGAATAAAATGCTGCAATTAGCCCCTTTTTTTATTATTCTTAATAATTGTTTAATATCCAAATAGCTTCCTTTTGTTGGTAAAGGAAGCGCATAAATCACCATTCTTTAGAAATCATACTTCTCCTAATCAGCCCTCGCTGCACTCGGAGTCAGAACGGGCGGCCTCCTAAACGCACCATGTATAACACAATGTGCTCAGGGCAAACACCTTGATTAAACCTTACGAGCCGAACGTGCAGCAAGAATCCCATTAATTGGTACAGGCCTTTGCAGATTTTTGCACCGACGAGCTCCGCATGTCGATGAGCGGCGGGAGGGAGGGAGAGCGGCTCGACAAGCAGGGCGGGCGGGATGTCATGCACGTAATAACGAAGTATAATAAAAAAAAATCATGTGTCACTTACAAAACACGCCTGTCACCGTTTGACGCTTGGCACAGCGGCGCGCATCAGCTACCTGTAAGGTGTGTCGGCGCCGCACTGACGGCACCGCGGCAATAGAGGAAAATAACAACTCTCGGTACGTTTGGTGGAAGCAAGCCCAAATTTAATTTTGTCAAATGTGAAAAGAGAGCAGGAAGAGATTCATCGTTCGGTGGCGAAAGCGGTTTAGAGGAATTGCACTCTTTAAAATCCCGAATAAACGCAACACGCTGCGGTTTGCCTTTTGTCATTTATGTTAGACAAATTTTAATCACACTTCCTCCTTATTTTATACAGTAAATATAGTGTGCTGATTTTTCAGTTTGAACAGACCAAGGCTGTTGATGTTGTTGCACCTTTTAAGCGAAATTCTTTCCAGTTTTTGGATGAAGGGCCCTGATTTTGGGAGAGAGTTGTGTACACTCTTTGATTTATTGTTTGTTCGGAACCCCCCCCCCCCCCGGCTTTGCAATCAAGTCATCAGATTAGCAGTATTGTGCGGCAATATTTTTTGAGTCATATTTTCAGTTTTTCTTCCGTTTTGGCTTCTGAAGTGAGTAAATACAGCGGATAGGTGATGGATGAACAGAAGACTTTGCGGAACAAGGCGTTACGGATGGAGGAAAAGTTCGTAATGAGACGGAGTGCAAACAACCACTGAAATGCCCCCACTGGGTTAATCAAAGATGCTTTTGTTGCCCCTCCCAGCTGGGCGTCAGTCATCTGACACGTGCGCGCGCACGCGCCCGCGCATGCACCACACAGATGTGTGTGTGTGTGTGTGTGTGTGTGTGGATCCTCTAATGAAGCCTTCTTTGTCCCAATGTCACAAGGTTTAGGCTTCTCCAGCGCTGAAACGAGGCCCGCCATGCTGAGCTTGAGGTTTTTGAAGATCTTGTTTCAGAAGCTGCAGCGGCGTCGCCTCCCACCGAACAGGCGTTTCTGGCACCGGCGCACAGACGCGCTATCTTTTCTTTTTCCCTGTCGCTGAACCCGTGGAGTTCCGCGGCTCTGCTCGCTCAGATCCCAGACACGCCGGGCCTGTCATGTGCTGAACTGCAGAACAATCCCTCTAATGAGAGTCGCCCGTTATAGTCACCTGGCGCGTTTGCTCAGACTCTACCTCCACACACACGTCTCCGCCATCTGTCTTGTCGTGTCCCTTTAATATCCAACGCGGTTCAGAGATATTTGTGAGTCTCATTGCCGGGCGCGTCTGCAAGCGATCAATTACGACAAATGTTTTGTTGGGATTTCTCACATGTGCCGCATTAAGCTTCAAACCATCAGGCTACGATATGATAAATGGTCACATTCATCAGCACGCGCAAACACTCCACTGTACACTTCCTTGTGCAATCGCTCTCAGCACATCAGACCCCGTAATATAGTCATCTATCATTATATTTTTCCCTTCTTACAAATGAGGAGAGAATAGCGTGCCAATTAATCTTCATCTAACACCCACCGTGCCTAGCAACCGTCCCAGTAACTTTCGTCAGTTTGGCACCGGTGTCGGCGCAGCCTTGTTTATCTCCGGCGTCTCCCACTTCAACTGTTACCCAGGCCAGGAAAGCGGAAATCCAAGTCTCACCAGATGCAGGAGTGAGAACAGCGATACAGTATTAAAACCTTGAACGTGGTGGTTCTCCCCCGCTGTGCCGAATCAGTCTGGATGTCGCCTGGGGTACGAACTCCCCCTCCCCTGCTCACTCCTCGCCTATTACAATATGAAGCAATAACGGAGGGGAAAGAAAGACACGATTGCCATTTTGCTCCCGACTTTAATTGCATATTAAAGACAAAAAGTGGGTCCAGCAGATGAAAATGTCAGCGCTTTGTCACTTTCCTTTCTGAGGAAGCGGATCCGCCATTAGCCTCACGTCGCGGCCTTCGGAGCAAATGACTGTTTGAAGGCAGCGGGGGCCCCCGCTGCCATATGGCACGAGACAGCGACAGAATTGAGCAAACAGAGGAGATTTGCGAAAACAAAGCAGCAGGAGTGCATCATTAGACAGCAGTTGTCCGTGAGAGCGACGGCAATTCAAATAGGCAGAGGGGTCACACAGAGAGTAACAAAGTGCGGGGATCAGTGTGAGGGCTGCCGTAGTTAATTCTTACACCACTCGCTCCCCCTCCAGCTACAGAGCAGCGGCGGGCATCGGATGACGCGTGGTGCCGCTCAAGCTGTTTGCCATTTTTTTTTCTTCTGTGTCGTGCAACTCCTGTGCAGATACAGGAGGGTTGACTCCTCGGAGAGTGATAATGCGATGCATCGTTTGTGTTATTGTTTCTCCCATGTGAGTTGCGACTCCTTCCTCCGGGAGGTCGGAGGTGAAGGTCGGCCTCCAGAGATTCGGAGGCCGTTGCGTCGGACACTCGGGCAAAGTTGGTTGAGAGGGAAACTCCCCCGGTTCTCACTCCAAAAATGAAAGTTGTGAGTTGATAGAATCAGAAGACAACTAGCCCATGAAGAAAATAAATAATACAGATGAAAGAAAATTTAGGAAAAAGCAAATAGAGGTAAGTTATGCAGTGCATTACATATTAATACTAGTCTACATACACAGGAGCTCTTTGATGCTGCACTTCTGTACTTGTGATGCTAACGCCAGCGTCTAAACACAAAGTGGCTTTGATTTTTGTATTCAGTCACGGGTAAAACAATAAAAAAAAAAAAATACTTGATGATATGTCATTGAATCATAAAAGTCATGAGAATTTATCCTCTGGAGACCACGAATAAACAGCGATCCATCCACCATTTATTGATTTTTAAAGTATTTCTAAGGACCATTTCATGGAGTCATGTCACAAGTGTGACCAACATATTGCACCCAAAGACGACACAAAAAACATTAATGATGGAATTCTATGTACGAGAATGTTTTCAGTTTTATGAAATGAAGCCGGGGCAGGTGACATGATCACTGCACCTGCTCCTGCTTTATATTATAACACGAACCCGTCTCCCGGTTCTATGCGTGTGCATATGTATGTGAATATGCGTGTGTGTGTCCGTGGGTTTCCTGCGTACACCGTGCTTTAATGGCGTTTGATTAGAAACAGATTGCTGGTGGGCTCCAGCACATCACCTCAAAGTAGGTCAATAAAAGCGGGTTGACTGTTTCAGTTCAGCGTTCACAACTCGGATTCTCCCCCCCCCCCCACAATACTCTGGCTAATTTTAAATCATCAGGGCCACTGATGTATCTGGGTTGGGGTGTCACACCCTTCTCTCACGGATTTCCTTTGCTCGAAAAAAGCATCTTGAGCCTAATAAACCATAATGCGACCGCAGCCCTTGGCCCATTAGCGCCCGCCATCTCATTACATTTATGATTCATCGCCTCCAATATCATATTGGATCCCTTCAAGCGCAGTCATTGTTGTTTTTTGTCTGATTGTGTGGCTTCTTTTTTCATATCTTCCCCCCTGCGAAGGAAATTGGCCAAGAAGCGCAAGGAGACACTGAACAGCACCCGCCAGGAAATGACGGTCATGGTCAACTCCATGGACAAGAGCTACACAGAGCAGGGCACCAACTGTGACGAGGCGCTCTCCTTCATGGACACACACAGCCACACGCTGAACACGCGCAGCGAGTGCGCGCTCACGCTCAACGGCCGCAGCGAGTGCGCGCTCACGCTCAACGGCCGCAGCGAGTGCGCGCTCACGCTCAACGGCCGCAGCGAGTGCGCGCTCACGCTCAACGGTCGAGGTAAGACGGGCCACCGTCAGCCCACCTGCCCTTCCACAGTCACGCACGCACGCACGCACGCACGCACGCACGCGTGCGGAGCAGGCAGGAAGCACTTCATTAGGTTTGGTCGGGTGAGAAAGAAACCAAACTTGGCTGCGTTGTATACTAAGTAGCGATGATGTGAAGATGTATTGAAGCGAAGTCCGCCGACACCGGTCTTGATTGTTATCATAAAGGTTTATTACAAAAAGACCAGCATCAATACGAGCACTGCAGAGCTTGGAGAGCATCCAGCCAACTCTGCAGACACTTCTACGTAAAACATAGACTTATATAGGACTTCAGAAGGTATTAGGCAACATCTGGTCATGCAAGGTAAAAAGGAAGATTAGAGGGGGTTTCAGAGGAAAGGTCAAAAGGTTATCAAGAGGCCCCTAACGTAATCATCCAAAGTACAAGTACCGTGCTCTTCTTCCAAACGAAGGGGGAACAAAAGAAAACCATCAGCCTTAGTTTTGAATTGTCTTTCGAAGAGTGAACATTTTGTGTCGTTGAAACTGACTTGTTTTGACCTTTCATGACACAAAAAGCTTAAAATTCGCGGAACAGTGGGAATCCAAACTATTTTATTACCACAACCAGTTGCATGAATTGGTTTCTGAAAATGGATTTTTAATGAACTGTTTTCATTTATGTTTTGTTGCCGCGTTCTGAACGAGACTTGACTCAGTCCATGCAAATGAGTTGACAGTAATTATGCAGCTTTGGAAAAGTCTGCCCGTTGCTGCCGGTTGGTAGTCAGCAGGGAAACGGCTCCTTCAAAACAGTTGATGAGAATTTGACTTTCCTTTGACAAAAAGGACTTTGATATGATTTTAAGGAAGAAAGGTTTAATTTTTTTTGTTCAACAGGAAGCACTCAAGGGGGGATGTTCTACCTTTTATTGACATTCCCCTTTTTAAATGATTTAGTTTCTGTAATAAATTTCTGTTAAATTAGCTAGAAATTAATTTAAATCTGCAATATGAAGTGATTGACCTCGAGGATTTTGTTTCCAATACCCACACCATAGTTGGTCAGCTGTGGTATTGGTTGTCTAAACGCTTGTTTATAGCCTGAAATGAGTCTGGTATTTCCATCAATAATCAAGACATCGTGAAATCCCAAACTTGACCTCAAGTCTTATCAATAAACATGAACACTAGTAAATCAGCCCCCGCTCTGTTTCCAATTCGAGGAGGGAAACGCACGACACATACTAGATGTGCTCCGGTGCGATAACCTTGTAATTTTCTGCGTCCCAGGTTAAACTTAATACTTTGTTGATCGACAGCTCGGCTAAGTCTGCACCCAGGGCTTGACCCGGTATAATCCCGGGCAAAAACCATCAGATTAAAAAAATCCACAGCAGCTTCCGTCTCCGCACCCCTGCAGGGGATGAGCCCCAAAGATGCTCTGACCTTGATTAACTGTCTGTTAGCGCGGATGCTCAAATCTGTCTGCCAGCGTAAATGATTTAAATGCATTACTTTTTCTACTCCGCCTGTCAGTGTAATGTCTGGCGACACTGTACCCTGACCTCTATCACGCCCTCCGTGACTTAATGTGACTGTCAATAGTGTCATTTTGCCTCGAAACATAACGGCTGAACGTACTGAACTCACAACCCCGAACCCTGTCACTTTGCTCCGCTGACGTTGATGCTCGGCTCTGGCTCTGGCAGCTTTGGGAATGTACCCAAATAGTTAGTTATGGCATTGTATTTAATGCTTCATTTCACTGTGCCAAATTACTTTGACATGTTTACTGCGCAGATTAAGATGTGACATGTAAATCATATAATTTTTTGGGTAAAATATGCTGTTATGTCCTTAGGACCCAATATATAACATGGTTAAAATTCATTACTTGGTTCATAATTCATTAATGTACAGTACAACACTGACAGGGATCATTCTGTCGTCTAACGAGTACTTTTGGACGTTTGTTCATTTGATTAATTGATCAGCAACTATTTTGATATTTGTTCATCATTTTAAAGTAAGAAATCACTGGTTCCGGGTTTGAATATTGATTTTTTTTTTTTCTTAATTTGCTATGGTGTAAAACCAAATTATTTTATAATCTCAAAATCAATGATCACCAATCAATAATTGGATAATCAAGAAAGTAACTGATGACACGTGGAAGTCGCAGCCCTTCTTTAAAGAAAGACTGGCTCATAATTGCTAGACAGAAAGGGCAGATAACAGAAATAAAACTAAACTCAGTTTGAGAACTTTTCTATGCCTTGCTGTCTCAGATATACATTTGCATGGTTTTTATCTCAATAATAAAACGCTAAATTCCTTGATCATTCCACCTACTCTCAGTCAGGCTGCCTACTGAAATCTTCAAAGCTACTTGATAAAAATCCCTTTATTAGTTAACATTCTTTTTATGCTCTATTTGTGTGTATGAATTGGGAAACTAGAACTGTTCTGTACTAATATTCAGAGTTGTAGCTGAGTTTGTGCAGAGAGAAAAAAGGAAACCAATGCCTGCGGGGGTCAGGGCAGTTTTAATAAGTGCTTAACAAAGACAAAAATGAAGGCACGGAAAGCCAAAATTAACCTTAATCAACCTGGATTCCAGGGGGGTGAGTACAGTTTACTTTTTACTTTAAGGCTCCATTCAACCCGAATCCCAAAGAAACACATTTTTCTTATCCACCTCGATAGTTCAATTTGCTCAAGGTCGCTGAGATTTTCACGATACAGCGGAGGTGAAATGGACATTTGCTTGTGCAAAATGTTTTATTGTAAGCTCACCGATGTGAACCTTTGTGCTACATTTTGAAAGCAGGCATGTAACGGCGCAGCTGCATACGTTGCTTTTTCAACGCACAGTTCTGAACACCTCCTCCACTGTCGCGTTCTTTGTGTTCCATCTGCAGCCGGATCGTCGCCCTCGTCCTTCACGTTGCCTAAAGCCAACACGCTCAGCACTTCCATCCCCACCAACTCCTTCTACCCAGGTAAACACACACACTGCACTGCCTCGCGCTCATCCTGTATGTCAACACAGGAGGCCTCACTGTACGACAGCGGGCAGCGATGTCGAGTGAGCCCAGAGGGTGTTAAGTTCTCTCCTCTGCGGGAACCTGCAAACAGCAGCAGGATGAATGAATGTGCGACTATTTTCTAACCAGTATTTATTAATGTGTTTTATGTTCTCAGAGATATTACAGTCTGAGGTTGCGATGTGCGGTATGGGCTTACCTAATAGATTCCATGTGTGCTTTACAAATTAGAGAAAGATTTCACTAATGAGAAGGAAGATAAATTGGCTTGCGATGGGTTTACGCCCCGCTCCGTCTCTGGTTACGACATAAAGTCTTTCAAATCACTTTGCCCAGTTGGAATTTTAGCTTGTCAATTAGAACTTCAATTTCTCCAAATGATTCCCATAATTGTATGTCTTAAGTAATTAGATCACAGCTCATTGATTAGATGGATTAAAGGGCGGCTATATATATATATATATATATATTTATTTTATTTAATCAACAAAACTTACTGTATAATTAGCTTTTCCCAGAAAATCTGAGAAGTTTCTTGTTGTGCAGTTTGGCAAAAACCTGACAAAAAAGAAAATGTCCATCCATTTGTGCTATTGTTGTTTTCTTTGTGGGCTTATCTTGGCTCTCTTTTATTTACCACAACTCTCTCTCCTCCTCCGACTCCTGCACTTGTCATGGGGTATGAGCAGATCCCTTTGTGCCAACCGCAATCTTAGGTGAGACACATTTTCTCTTCCCATTGCTGTTGATTATTGACTCTATACTTTCAGTGTTAAAGGAAATAAAAGTGCATCACTTTCACAAGATGGCTGTTTGAAGACTTAACTGTGAGGACATTTTCCCATTTTGAGTTTGGTCGGCTCTTTTTACTAAAGATGGCTTCCTCACCTTCATACCTGCCTGCTGCTTCTCTCCCCATCCTCCCCTTCCCCCCCCCCCCACCCACCCGTCAAACGAGAGGCTCTCCCGGGCTGAGGCTGGCTTCACTCCATCCCATCCGCATTGCGTGTCGTGCGTGTGATGTCACATACGTGTTTGACCTCTCATATGCATGGACAGACATGTGGACTGGATGTGGGGGAGTGTCTAAGGCGGGGGGGGGGGGGGGGGGGCGGTGGTCAGAGGTGGTGGTGGGGGGGGGGCGAGTTTGACCCTCCGCCAAGGCTACAGTGGGCTGAAGCCGTAAGCAGCTGCACTGAGACCGGAACAGAAATCAGTGTGTGAGGCCGACAGCAAAAAAAAAAAAAAAAAGCCCCCCTCACCCGAGAAATTTCAAAAAGGGGTTGCGTTCGGTCTGAACATGTAAAGTCTAGCATTAGCTGTGCTGCCCTCCCCTCCCTCCCCTCTCTTCCTCACTACGCATTTAGCCCCCCCCCACCCCCCGACACAACAACCTTTTCTATTATTCTTTTTAATGTCGCTCCCCCTGCCTTTGGCTAACTGCTAGTGACCTACTTGTTTTTGTTTTTCCTGTTTTTTTTCTTTTCTTCCATGCCCGTGTTTATTCATCCTGTTCGGTTGATGGAATAGAATGATAAAAAAGCATTTTGTTCTTCTGTTAATTATGGCTGGCCTTTGTGGAACACGCAGAACAGCCCCCCAAAGTACAGCGTCTTACACTCCTGCACCAGCAGAGCACATAATGTATCTCCTAAGTGGGCCACTAGAGCTGGAATCATTTCAAACTCAAGGCCGAGGAAGCGACACCAGCTCCGCCACCGGCACCACAGCGGCTTCTGTTTCCTTATTGCACAACTTACAGTTGGGCCATATTATTTTATTCACGTGGTCGCACCTCGAAAGCAGAGTCTTTGGTCGCGGCCGGCCGTGACAGCTGCTCATGTCAGTTCCGTGTTTAATGAAGCGCGAAGCGATTAGCCTGAAATTACGGCAGCCAGAAAAGGGTCACGTGCTTTTCGGTTGCGACGCGTCCGGTCACGGCATTGTCTCTTCAGTTTAGGTCAATGATCAAAACCGATTAGATCGCAGAGAACTCGGTGATGTTTTTTTTTGATTTTCATCGCTCGTTCCTCTTTCCTTTAACAACAACAACAACAAAAAAAAAAGAATGGTATAAATACAGGTGCCGACACGGGCACACGCAAATTTAATTTTAGCAATTTAAGACGGAAATTCAAAATGTCAGAATACTCACAAAATAATTGGCACCGTTCAAATTTGCGAGTCGCAGATCTGGAACAATTACAGCTCGTTCCAAAGACGACCAGTATTTCACCATTATTTTTCCCCCTTGAAATCCATGACTTCCTTGTTTTGTTCTGTTACTTTTGTCTTGCACTGTTGAAATTGCCCCATCCATCCACGCGACACCCCCCCCCCCCCCCCCCCCCCCCCCCCCCACCACCCCCTTTGACTAGGCTTCCTATACCCAGGCAGTTTGGACTGAGGAGGCATGTGATCTTGCCCTGCAGCGTAGCTCTGAAACAGTCTACTGTAACAGGTTCTCATGCTGTATTGTTGCTTATCCCCTCTCTCCTCTCTCTCCTCCTCTCTTTCTCTGTACATACATAACCTCTTATGTATCTGCTATCTAAAAAGTGCCCATTAATGGTAAGTTTTCCCAAGCGGGCCCTGGGTTTTGGGGGGGAAGGAGGTGGCGTTGTACTCAGAATGCGGGCCGACAGTGAGGGGCTGCTTCTGACACGGACATTACGACATGTGTTGCATGACCAGTGGACATGTGAGCATTTCACCACCCTCCGTAACCGTGCCACCAAGCCACCATTAGCCTAGCATGGTCGAAGTGCGTACAGTGCCCCATGGCAGCATCACCCCATGCATTCTCCTCCCATCTCCGCTTCCCCCCTGGGTTGGTCATTTATTTCATCTTTTAGGTATGAGTATTTTCTTTTCCTTTCTTTTTTTTGGGGGGGGGAACGGGTGGCGGGGGTTGAATCCGCGCTGTGTCTGTGTGATGCTTCTGACGGTGCCTGCTGCGACATGCTCACTGTGGCCCACCGCACCCCCTCACATCCTCCTCCTCCTCCTCCTCGTCCTCCTCCTCCATGTTTCTGGACACCCTCCATCGTCCGCTGGCTCCCCACAGCATCTGTGCCTCATGTCTGCCACCGACTGGATTACAGTACGGAAGAGCTGGGACGGACTCTGACTCGCAATATGAGCTGCAGCCCCGAAACCAGCGTTTGCTTTACTGCCAGTAAAAAAATAATAATATTAATTAACACATCAAAAGAAAAAAGTAAACTTGTTGTTTTACAGCATCGTCATGTGGAATTTTACAATCGCTCTGTAATGTTGAGGGCCACCGGTGCATTTTATTCTGACAGTCGCCATATTAAATGCTCATGGTATAAGTGATTCAGTTAAAGAGCCTTGTATTTTAATGGCTGCGGGCCGTTGTACAGTACAGTAGGCCCATGATATTATAGCCACACATTGAGACAGATGGACCTGAACCTTCTCACCACATGACTCATCCTATTACTCAATGATGTTGTGTTGTTATGACCATCCATAACAAACAGATTACTAGCTGAGAGTTGTTTGTCAATCTGGAGGGTTGGTGACATAATGCTTAACAGTAAATGAGATAATGTGCCATCTGTCAATGGGAACAGTTGCAAGTGAGATATGAACTGGTCCAAAAACCGAAAAAAAACCCACCCCGTCTAAGAACTTAACCCGGGTTTCGATACCACAATGACCTCGTAAGAGCACCCGCAGACATTTACTGCTGCAAAGCATTATGTCACCCGTATGTGTCTTACAACGGCGAGCCGATGAGTGACGCGAGGGCCGGCCCCTGCCTCTCCATCCTGACCTGCCCTGGCCTGTGTTTTGCCTTTGTGTCCCGCAGACGAGAGCCAGAACATGGGCAGCGACACCAGCAGCCTGGTGCAGTCGCACACCCACTCCCTCAGGAAGCGCGAGCCGGTCGATGTGCCGTACCAGACGGGTCAGCTGCACCCGGCGATCCGCGTGGCCGACCTCCTCCAGCACATCACCCAGATGAAGTGCGCCGAGGGCTACGGCTTCAAGGAGGAGTACGAGGTAGGACCGCAACCGGCCCCCCTCCCCCCGCTGTGAAAGGTTGCAAACACAAATAGAGCCCCGGCGACGGACTTGTAACATCTCCATGGAGATTGTGGAGTGGAAATGTTTCATCAGTCCCGATGCGAGGCTTCATTTTGTGTTTCCTTCTCCGTGTCTGTCTCTTCCTCGTCGTGTCCGTCTCTCGTTCTGTTTTGCACCGCACAGCAGAAGTGTTTTGTTCCTCCCCAGATGCACTTTTATGATAAATTGTTAATGCAGCCCGTCTCAGTGTTGTTTACGGTGTGATTCGTTTTGTTGTTCATCTGTTCCATGTTGTTTGCAGCGACTGTGCATTATTGCTCCCCTATAGACCAACATGAAATTCCCCCCCCAAAAAAAGAAATCCCCTCTCCTTAAAAATGAGTAAGTTACCAGCTACCTAGGTGTTAGCCCATGTCCCGTCCTTTATCTGTATCAGGTCCGATTAGGGCACCGGGCGATGGCAACCGGCCGCTGCTCTCTTCAGACTGTTGTCACACGACAGCACTCGTCGCAATCTGACACCACGACTCGCGCCGACACCAGAAACAAGAGCATCACTCCCATTCCCCCTCATTAGTGCGGAGTGGCTGGCAGGGCTTTGGCGGCACTCCAGCCTCCTTGCCTTGTCCCTCATGCACCACCCCAGGCCGCCGCGTCGCGCCCTGACGCCAGGTTGCATCAGACTGGCTCCAAGCTATGCTCTTTTTTTGAATATCTAATGTGTATCACTTGAGTCTTTTCCGTCTCTCATCAACCCTCCATCCTTTCTCTGATTGCGCCGCCACTTTTTTTTTGTTGTACGTTCATCTTCTTTCTTTATCACCTTTCTTCATCAAGATGAGACATCCTCATCTCTTCCTAACTCTCATCGGGTCTTTCTCCATCCTCTCAGCTTGTGCTCACTCTCTCTCTCTCTCTCTCTTGCTTAATGTCTTTTTCCGTAACTTACTTATCTCCACCTCCCGCGTTCCTGCCTGGCTCTCCTCTGCCGCTCTTCATCTCCCTCCCCGCTTAGTTTCGCTATTTGTGAGCCAGATTTATCAGTAATTAACTCCCCACTTTCCCCTCATGACTGCAGAGTTAAATAATGCAGCCTCCCATTGCTACCTGCAGCACGGGATCATTGAAGGGCTGCAGTGCTCCGGGGCTGCCCTCCGGGCCTAATCCATTATGGATAAAGGTGTTTTCGGGGTTCACGTGGCCCGGCGTTGCACAAACGCTTAACAGTCAATCAACAGGGACGCAAAGCCACGGCGAACGATTGGCCCCCCCGCCCCCTCGCCCTGCAGTCGCCCATACGTCCAGAGCCCGCGGGACGCTTAAAGTGTGCAGTGCCGGAGCTCGTGTGTATGTTGTTGTTCTGTGCCGTCTCCTCCACATCAATCTGTCTTAAGGTCAATGCCCTTTTTGAACGGTTTATTCTTGATGATGAGATTGGAGCCTAGTGCACCTCTAAAGCTGTTGACTTACACTGTACCATATCTCTCTTTGACCCATGCTTCTTGTTATTCTGTACGTTAACTTTGGATCAGATAAACGAGGTAAGCCAACACACTTTTTGGTTCTTTTTCTTTTTCGACTTGTACACGATATCACAAACCTGACAGATTGATGGTGCTTGTTGGCTGTTTTTTCAAAGGCCCTGTGCGATTTAAAACATCTCACATGTATGATCTAATCTGAAAAGGGCATTTACCAACAGAAACCATGTAAAGTTACCAAACTATGTGACGATGTACAGACGATGCAATGTGTTGAATGATAACTCTTGTCCTGTCGAGTCTCGAGAAAGTCACTGTGAAATGTTTTCCCCTTGATCGGGAAAGATCCACAATTTGCCTTACAATTATAATAATTCAGATGTTGCTTTACAAAGCTTTTCAAAAGAATATTTAAGACCAATACAACCAGAACTACTCAGAAAATGAAATATTTTGGAAGATATTGGCTCAAACCATCGTGTAGCCAAACAAACCAAGTACCAAAGTTTATTTTCAAGTTGGACTGCAAAATGTGTAATTCACATTCAGTTTGCAAACTCATTTTGGAAACTTTGCAAAAGCTTTATAAAGCCACGTTTGATATAGACTAAAAGAAAACTGTTTTGCATGTCTAAAGTCTGAACTGCAGACCGACGCACAGTTTGAGTGAGCAAACAGGAAGCAGAAAACTTTCAACTTCATGGGAAAAAATTGTTTTAATGTTGTCCCTGTATTTCACTTGTTTTTCTGCTTGTTTCGTGCGAGTGGAAATGTGTTTTCTAACTTGTATAATCCCCTGTGAGAGAAAAACAGAAATTCTTTTAAGCTCCAACCACATATGGACACTAGTCTAGTTTGAATGAGTCTCCTCGTCTCACGCGGTAAATGATCAATTGATTCAGGAGCAATTCACCAAACAGTTCTGCTTCTTTGTGTTACCGACCCATCTTGTCATTATCATTATTATTATAATAGGTTTTTCCCTATAGTGGTTGTGTGCAGAGAAAGTAAAGTGCAATGCAGACAAACCGTGCTGGGACTGGGGTACAGCAGGTAGTCTGTAATTAAAAGCATACTAAGTTGGATCTGGGCCAATGGGAATAATTTGAGGAAGACAACCCGCAGATGCAGTGAAGTAAAACACTCCCTTTTTTTTTTTTTTTTACATGTGGAGCCATCCGTTGTTTTTCCATCACTGTCTGCTGAATTTCCGGTAACCAATTATTGCCAGTGTGGGTGTATGGCCATTGAATTTAAAAACTTTTGTCGAAATAATTTCTATCACATTTTGGACAGAAAGTTCCCTAATGAGCATAATTGGTTGTTTTTTTATTTTTTTAAATGAATGTCGGATTCAAACAGCCGGAGGAATGGGGCTTGTAGCGTCTGAGACAGGCAGGGTCACGCGGTTCAAGAGAGCGTTGCCAGGTTACGCCTTTCGGATTGAAGAGGATTCGTCATCTAGGTGCTTAATATTAGACCCGTATCCTTCAGAGTGACGGCGAGAGCGACATCGGCCTGCGCATTTGCTCAGGACGTAACCGCCACAGGAGGGGAGGCTTACATAAAGCATCTCGTCTCCGCTGGAGGGATGGGACATATTTTTTGCATATTAGAGCTGTTCCTCAGTGAAATCACTAATCCTTAGGACTTAATCTAGGAATATGTCCTTGTGAGGTGTCTGAGAGGCCTTTGTTTGCCAGACAAATGGCCCGCCGCCTGCCACAGCGCCCGAGACGGATGAAACCATCAAGTCCTCGAACAGCGATGATTGAAGACAGAGCGTCCGGCTCTCTCAGACTGGCTAACTGGCAGAACTCTCCAAACAATCCGTTTAACCTTCAATAAATGCTCCCGGATCCCTGTTTGCGGATGGGCCTGCATTCTAATGTATTAGCTGACTTTTCGGATGTGCATCAGCCGACTATCAAAAAAGCCAGAACAATAACATGTTTTTGTCCAGACTAGTCTGCTCGGAGCCAAGCCCCCGCCCGCCCCTTTGCCCCCGAAACAGCGGTGGACTGGCAGCGGAGATGTATTTTCATAATTTGGCTTAATTGTGCCTGGTGTGCCATCAGAATGGAAATCTCCCCAGCGAGAGATGATAAATATTTCATGAGCGTAATCTGAGCCCGAGCGGTTCTGATCGGCAGACGATGAGCTGGCTTTATTTATTTTCTCCCCCCGCGACGAGCTGATTGAGTCCTTCAGACGAGGCAGACTGACAGTCGCCGCAGCGGTTCCGCCCCGGCAGAGAGTCGCGGGGGGAGAGGTTTGAGCGCGACTCCCGCTGCCTCTGCCCTAATGGCACTTGCTGTTTGACACAGCTTCCCCGGGATCCGCCATCCTCCCTGCGTTGTCACGTCTAATGGTGATGTGAATATCTCTCTCTGTGTTTTGCTCTCTGTTGCAATGTTCCCTTCCTTTTTCTTTTCTTTTTTTTCCCTTTAAGAGCCGAGAGAGGAAGACTCTGTTCTTTAGTCTGGTTATCATTTACAGTGCTCACACATGACACCACATTTCACCCCCCCCCCCCCCCTCTCTGTTCTCTGTCTTCTCTCTTTTCAGAGCTTTTTTGAAGGACAGTCAGCACCATGGGACTCTGCCAAGAAGGATGAGAACCGCATGAAGAACCGATATGGGAATATTATCGCATGTGTGTACAAAGCACCTCCTCAGCGCTCATGAATTTTTGTGTGCCGTTCCCATTCTTCCGGCTGATTTATTGGCCGGTCTTGTGACTCTGGATAACTGTAAGCTGCTCAAACTGAGTTTTATTATCAGCCAACAAGAGCAGCTTTGACCTTTCCAATCTACTTTTATATTCATCTTTCCCGCAGCGTCTTTTAAGTTATGAGAAATACGCCGTGCGGCATATGGCACATAACATGCTGCCTCTGCAGTGTTTATAAAAATGTTAAAAAGAAAAAAAAGATTTATTTCACAATTCCCTCGCACTACTTATTCAAACTTGAGCAGAGCTGTGATGCAAATTTGCCAATTAATGCTGAAAAGTCATTTTGACCCTCCCTCAACTGAGAATCACGACTGTCACTGTAAAACCTTGAAGGTCGACTTTTGATGATTGCCTCATTACCGATTGACACCTGAGGTGTATTACATTACATTTGGAATGTGGATTGATGTGTTGGTTTGGATTTGAATATTTGGTATGGGCCCACAAATATGTCTCGACCGTCAGTTTATGTCGACATTCAGAGAAAATGTGTTTTGGTTTATTACAATGCTTTTTTGCATGAATCTAAAACTTTGAATGTCTTCCATTAAGAAATATTCTAAATCCAATCACTTTTGATAAAAACGTTTTGGCCTGAATTTCATTTGTACAAATCATCAAGGTTTTAAAGTGACAGTGACATTGTGTTTGTAATACGCACTGCGGTCACATGACGGCAGCCATGTTGCATTTCTGTACCTCCTAATTTTGCCACGGTGAAATGCCAGTCTGGTCATCCTTCCAGTTGTCCGTCGACCCCTCTCTTCCCTTTTGTGTTTTGCTGTCTCCCCCCCCCCCCCCCATTTCCTCTCCTGATGTCCTTGTTAATGTGATTAATTCAGTGCTGGTGTCTTCCTCTCTGCCTCTCTTCCAGATGATCACTCCCGTGTCAGGCTGCAGGCCCTGGAGGGGGAACAGAGCTCCGATTACATTAATGCAAATTACGTTGATGTAAGTACACACACCGACTGCGCCACCAATGCAAAGGTCACTGCGCTTCCTCTCGGGGAGGGAGAGGGCGCTGGTGCCGCCGTCACGGGGGGCCTCGGGGACAAAGCATCTCCTGCTGCCTGCCCATCACACACACACACACACACACACACACACACACACACACACATTGCCTTTATATTCAGATGCGGAGGGCTGCCGTACCGCTGTATTTATTGGATATATTAAGAGGAATAAAGATCAGACTCTGAGTCTGGGGAAGAGAAAAGAGACACCAGCCCACAAGGGCAAGTGAGGTCATATTTTTTGATTTTTGGCTTTGAACAACGGCATTTTGAGGACCAAAAAAGGGAGAATGAAAAGCAGAGCAGTTCCACAGATGATTAATTAGCGAAGTTGTAATGATGAATAAGACGGAAATACTAGATAAACGTACAAAGAGAACACGGTATTTTGCCGTGGAAAGCAGCTGGAAACCGAGCAAATGCTCGGAACCGTTCAAAGTCATTGCTATGGCAAATGTAATTACTCTGCTGCTTTGTTGTATCAAACTCATGCACCACGTTCACTGAGATTACGGTTCGGTTAATTTCAGGCAAGTGAAGCTAATTGGTCGAGGCCCGGGAACAGTTGTAACTGCTGGTTGTCAATGAAATTTAAACAGCGAAAAAATCCTGGTGTCGAAGACGATTTGTACGCCCAAGCATCCCCCCCCCCCCCTGCCTCCAGCCTAAGATGTTTTGCTACACAATGACTAAGTCACGGCCACTGTTCGCATGGTTCTTCCTCTAAAGAGGTAAATATGGGTCATTTCAAGCGTTTGAACAAACCAGCGCCACGTTGTCACCTTTCTGTTGAGGCCAGTTTTGAAAAGATGGCCGACCCGCATCAGCATCAGCATCGCTCTGCTTCACATCTGCACCGGGCTGCTGCCGCCCTCTCCTCCACCGGGGAACACTCTTTCGGTAGACTAGCGTTGACGCAACAGTCGATCGACTGCACAGTCGCTTAGTTACACCCCTTTACCACGGGAGAGCACTGCTCTTACATGCACTCAAGTGACTTGGCATAGCTTCACAGTAAGTAAAAGTCATTAAAAGAGTGGCGTGAGACATGCCGCCCGTTAAAAACAGATCTAACTCACTCCACGCAGACGATATGGAACCGCCTGATCTGACCTGATTTGCTGTTTGTAGAAGTGTTAGTAGCGGGATGTGACCAATCACAGCAGCTCATCGGCCCCCGTGAGCGGATGCCTCCACTCCATGTGTAATGGGCTGCTGATGTACCTGACTCCCTAAGTGGTTCCCTGCTCAGGAGAGAACTCTCCCTCTCTCTCGCTCCGTCTCCCAGCTTCTCTCCTTCCCCGCCCCTCTAATGTGGTAATTTGTAATCTCTTGTTACGCCTTCAAACATAAATTCATAATGCAAGGTGTGCCGCGGTAAATGCAGGGGGCTTAAATTATTTACCTCTCCTACTATTCAGTTTATGGTCCATTATGCTGCGGAGAAGACTCTCACAATAGAGAGGGCCCCATTATAAGATAAGAATAAACGCATATTAAAAAAGGGCCCTGATTGAAAAGGATTTCCACTGCACTGCCAGCTTCGTCGGAGAAGTACTTAGTAGAAATGCAGGCAGATGGGTAATGATGTTTTTGCTCTTCAGAAAGCTTTTTAACCCATCTAAAAGCTTGTCCTGCCCAATAAACTCTTATATGTAGAACATTTCCCACAGCGTTTGTTATTGTACTCTGTTATACTGCCGACTATTTCCTTGTCGTGTGCGAGGAAGCAGAGCCAGTCGGCTGCGTGTATATCTCTTCTCCGCAGCTGATTGAGAAATTTTCACAAGCATTTCGGAGGCGAGGGCAACACGTTTTTTGACGGGCAGTTGTCTGCAGAGTTCCGTTCGCGAGCGCAAGGGGCACTAACAGATTTGCTGGGGCTTCGCACCGCATACGGGAGTAATGCGCCGGTGTGATGACATTGCAAGCGGCCGCAGAAATCAAGTCACTCAGGCGCCTTCAGCCCTGTCCCTGAAATGTAACATGTTCCTTTACAACTGGTCTGCGGCTTCAAAACTCCAGGTTAAATAATTTAATCCACATAACAGGGCAATGTATTTCATTTTGTTTTGCTCACAGTGGCGTGACAATTCTTTCTTTTTGTGCGTTGCTTTTGGCAACTTTGGTTAGGATTAGGAAAAGAGGCCACACTTGAGTCCGCACAGACCTAAGGGGATGTGTTGATTTTGTCAATATTTAACCGAAACCACGACCCCTCTCTAACCACAACCAAGTGCTTTTATATTCGGAGACTAATCACACCTGGGACACAAACCTCCGTCTTGCGCATTTGCAAATCCAACCATCCATCCTCTGGCTGGATTAGTCCAGCATGCAGCCCGGGGGCAGAACCGAGCTGTGGGCCCCTGCTGACCCGCTGCTTGGTTAAACACAATATTATTGAGGAATATGCAAATTGTGGCACGCGGCACTCTACAGCAGTGGTGTTTAGCCTCTTCTCTGCTTGTGGAGAATAAGAAAATCCCAAATTAGACGAATGCGGAGGTGTTAAAAGTCTAACATACAGATAACATAAATATTTTATTTCCTACTTTTAATTGAACATGCGATTAATCTTGGGAACCCCTGACTCACAATTAGTCCCTCTAAAGTTGAATTGATATTGTACTTGTTATGTTTATTGCAATGAATGAATACACAAATCTTCCCTGAAGCTCCCGGGGCCTCGGGGCAGATCCTGGCTTTGTTGTGTTCGAGAAGTGTGAGGCCGGATCACAAAGACTTTTATGTAGTGCGGTAGGAGTAAAAGAGTAATAAAGACGACACTGCATTGTAAATGCATATGGCAAAGCAAATAAATAGTATATGAAGGCATTTTCCAGGTGATGGTGTTGGCACCCCAGATCTGCAAAAGTGTGCTGTCTAACGATATTCAGGCCGAAAATACAAATTCATGCCCGCAGGCGAAAAGCACTTCAGACTGCATATTTTAGACGTTCAGCGCCCCACTGTTACTGGAAAGAATGAATGTAAAATGATGATTGCAATAAGCAATGCAGCGAAAAATACAGAGAGCATTGCGCATGTTCAATTCCTCCGGTGATGTACACGTCCCTGGAAACAAAAGCCCGTTCAATTAATAATTTCAACATTGACATTTCCGCATTCATCTCTTTAGAAGAAAACGCACCAATGCACCTTATTGTTAACGTGCCTATTAAAAGCTGCAAGCTCATTTATAGTAAGCTCTACTCACCTGACAGTCACTGTCAGCCCCCCCCCCCTAATCCGACACCGTACCGGGCCCCCACTCCACTTGTCAGAACATACATGAAAGCACAAACAAATCTCCTCCTCAGTCCAGAGATAAAGAAGTCATTAAAAATGGAGGACAGCTGAATAGCTGAAGGAGCCCCGTGGATGAGGGAGAGGGGGGGGGGGGGAGCGAGGAGAATATCCTTTGTGTCTTCTCCCCACTTCATTGGAGGAGCGTTAATCACGGTCCAAGTTAAATTGAATATGAGTGAGATAAGCAGAGCAGCAGGGGCGGGTGGGGGGTGTGTAGGGGTGGGTGGGTGGGTGTGTGTGTGTGTGTGTGTGTGTGTGTGTGTGTGTGTGTGTGTGTGTGTGTGTGTGTGTGTGTGTGTGTGTGTGTGTGTGTGGGGGGGGGGGGACAATCAAGAGGAGGCCGGGCTGGCGGAAGAGCCTTTAAGTCCTAATGTTTTGTTTCCTGCCTCACATCTCCGGAGAGGAGACAAGGAATTGGACAAATAAAAACTTGAAGGGATTAGAGTAATCCGAGAGACTAGAGAGCCTGTTGTGCAGATCAGTGCTGTTAGTTGTATCTCGGGGATTATCGGCACTTTGGCTGCTCATTCCAGAGGTGTGCCGCATATAGGCTGCGCGCGCCGGGGAGAGTGTTTATGCGGCGGCATCCGTCACGAGCCGTGCATATTCTCCTCAGCCGGGCTGGTGTTGAAACAAAGAGCTGCATGCGTGTACACTGCAAAAGTGAAGACAGCTGGCCACAGACACACTGTGCACGGCGTTTCTCCAACGGAGCGCGCGTTTGTCAAAGAATTCCTCCCTCAGGTGGAGCGGCAACGGCTCTAAGAGTTCATTTGAGCGGAGACGTTACAGCTACTGTTGCAACAAAAAGCAAAAAAAAACAACTGACAAAATATCAAAGTCCGTGTGTGTGTTTGTCTGAGAGAAATTGTCTGCTTTTTTTTTTTTTCACACGAGTGGGAGGAAAGTGAAGTGACGTTCCTTATTCTCTTTTCAGGGCTACCACAGGCCGAACCACTACATCGCGACTCAAGGTAAGAATAAAACTTTCTTTAAAGAAAACAAAAAAAAACAATCACGAGGCACTCTGACCTCGGGAACGTGTGGGCGTGTGTGAGAATAAGGGGCTTTGTTTTTGCTTTTGGAGGTGTGTGTGTGTGTGTGGGGGGGGGGGGGGGGCCCCGAATGCGTGGAGGTGTTCACGCATATCTCGCCGCGCGTCCCCGTCGTTGTTTACATACTGGGGCGTCCCGTCCGGGGCCGCTGGGGGAATAATGAACAGGCGAGAGGGTTGTCGTGCAAATGCCGTGCATTTTTCTTATCAGAACTTTTATGGTTACTGTCGGGCCGCAGCCACGCCGTACAACGCCTCGGCAACAGCTGTTCACCTTGGACCAGGAACCGGAACCATCCCCCCCCCCCCACCTCGGTGTTCCCTCCTAAAACCTCCCCTCTGCTGCCAACCAACCGCAGAACCGTTCCGCACTTAAACACTGATGTGCAATACAGTCAACGCATGTGACAGAACACATCAACAGGGTCGCTACAACACGCTCTCGCAAACTCCTCTCTGATGCTCAGTCGACTGTGCGTTCGGGGAATCTGTTGGCGTTCAGTGGACACACACACACACACACACACACACACACACACACACACACACAAACGACGCACGCCCATGCACCTCCGAGCGAGCAGGGCGGCACGCGCTTTCTCCCTCCGTCTCGTTTGCTCTTGCTCTCCATCGGCGGCGTCGGAGCGATTCATCAGACAGTCTGGGAGAAAGCTGAATAAATAAATGGATTAGCTGACACGTACAGGCACATTTTGTCACTGTGTTAATCTGGCAGGCGGATTCGCCGGGGCCAGGAGTACTTACCGTGACCCCCAGAGGTTAAGTCTGATTGATGGTTAATTGTTATGAATTTTTTTTTGGGGGGGGGGGGGGGGCGGCGTCGAGAGCTCTATGTTGCGTTTCCGCTCAAGGAAGAAGAAAGAAAATCAGTGATGGGGAGGGAAAAAAAGTGAAGAGGCGTTTTTGACGAAGAGGCCTTAATGGATTCACAATCTGCTTTTGCGGAGCTGGGAGTTGCATAATTACCTGTTTATTAGTGCATCGCTTCTCTTCCTCAGTGTCTCAATTAAAACAGCCCCTCCGTTTGCCCTTAAATCGGGGAAGAGACGGCACACCGAGCAGGCGGGGGCCGCTCAGTTTGTCCGTCTGCCTGTGTGCAACAGCGCCCGGTACATGCTGACCACTGAGACGAGCAGTCGAGGAACTGATTCGCGGCTGTCAAGTGCCCACTCTCTCCTGCGGGGGGGGGGGGGGCTTCGCCTCACTGCAACAAGCCGCTCTAACGGGCACATTTCGCCCCTGAAAAGGGATTTCAACCGGACCATTGAAACGCCTGCACTTGTCCCGCAGTCATTAAGAGCATTCTATAATTCGTTCTTTTTATTTAAATGCATGTGTAGATCATCAGTCAAAGAAACGGTGCGAAACAGAAGCCCTCCCTGAGATGAAAAGCTCAAGAAGCCAAACATGTTTCCATTCAAGTTAATTAGCCCCTGCGTTCGCATTGAGCTTGCATAATAAGTCCTCATTTTCCATTGACTGTATCGCAAGCGAGATAAGGCTTTTCAGTGTGTAGAGCCATCCAGCGCGAACGAGTGGAAGCGTGCGTGCGTGCGTGCGTGCGTGCGTGCGTGCGTGTGCAAACATCTGTATTCTCCAGGAGAGCAGGCCCCTTTTATAATTCATCATCAGCTCCGGCAGACTGACAGGAAGGAAGGCTCACATTGCTGACACCAAGGCAGAGAGCAGCCACAGATGATAAGGAAGCCAGACACAGACCCGTCTCTCTCAGTCAGACAAACTGCATACTGTAGCACCTGAGAAGAGAACCTGGGCATTGGCACCGGAGCTGAAAATGAGGAAGTAGTCTGCTCCCCCACACCCCCCCATCCCCCCATCCCCCCATCCCCCCCCCCGCACGCAGTAAAGTTTCCACAGTGAGTGACACTTCCACTCGCAAGTCCACCGGGACCAGCGGTAGCTCAGACAGTGACGGCACCTACAGTAGTGCCGGATAAGCTAAAAAGTCTTTGTCGTAAATTGGTTGCGAGGGTGGTGGAGGAAGGGGGTGTGTGTGTGTGTGTGTGTGTGTGTGTGTGTGTGTGTGTGGGGGGGGATGGTGCTTAATATGGCAGGCGTGTGGGATAGCGTTGTCCCCGCTCACTTACGCTATAAACTACAATGACACTCATTAGTTTGGGGTTTATTGACGAGTCCCTTTGCTCTGTCAAGGTGAGGATGGCAGGTAGAACAGCTGTCACTCCATAAAAGCCTCATCACCCGAGCTCTGCGCGTCATTATGTAGGTCATTCTCTCAACCAGGACTCTTGCTCTTTTCTTTTTTTTTTTGCTGCGGCAGAACAACAAGTGACTCTCAGTAATTCACCAGATCTAGCATCAGCTCACCTACTTAGCAGATTGTGCGCGTGCGTGCACGCGGCGCCGTTTCTCACCGTTCGCCGCTGTCCACTTTTTATGTCCAGCGGATTGTTTCTGAAATAGGGACCGATGCGACCTGAGTTCCGTTCCCGGTGGAAACGGCGAATTGCGCTGAATCCAGGGCACGAACGGCGCCGATAAGTCCCAGCATCCTCCTGGTGATGTGGAAAATATTCATGATGCGGGATTTCATCAAGCCCCCCCCCCCCTCCCCCTCCGGTCGCCGCTGCTCTTCCCCTCCCCTCCTTCCCGAGCGGCAAATGTCACCAGCAGCGCCAAAGTTTTTATTATTTACAGGTTAACATCCCGAACCCCAGCGGGGGATGAGAAGGGGTGGCAGACAGAAAGAGAGAGAGAGGGAGAGCAAATCAATGATAAGTGAGTGTACATTATGCCAAACGCCTGCCTGCCTGTAATATTAATGGCCAAGATGGGAACATGGCCCCGTGTTTGTCGGCGGCGTGTGTACGCGCGCGCATTTCATCAAGAGTTTTGCGGCGTACCTGGCTGGGGGATTTCTACAGCTGTCACACTCCTTGCTGGAGGAGGAGGGAACGGGCCCTGGTTCCCAAAACACAGCGTCGGCTGCGGCAGCATTAGCTCTCCGACAGCTGGAAGTGAAGCTCCTACTGGTGTTCTTCCTCGGCGAAGTGCCTCCTCCGACGGCTCCGGGCACGCCGCGCCGGAAACGAGGCTTGTGCCTCCCCCAGCGGGCCGCCTCTCTCCAATGACCTTAGTCTTTGACACTGGAAGCAGTGTCACTCACCAAGGCCTCTGCCCCAGAGATGAATAATGACTTTGTTTGAAGCACGGTTCCTGCGTCTCCCAAATCGTCCTGGATGAGCATTTTTCCCCAAACTACGCGGATTATTTTAGGAACAGATCATGACCGCTGTTAAAAAAGGAATCGATTTGGACCGTTGGCAGGAGACTGGAGCCGAACAGCTGTCTCCAATGTCAGAGTCCCGCACTCTGTTCACCCGGCCAGCCCTCGTGTCCACAATAACTGTTATGGTCCCATTGCAACGCTATACTACTTCCTGAAAGACGAGGGCCATTATTCACGCGACCACAAAGAGGACACTTGTCGAGGAAGACGTGGGAGGTTTCAAGAGTTTGAACAAACGAGCATGAGATGGAAATGTCACCAAACAATATATAGCACAGCTCCGACATGCTGTGAGGGAAAACGCCAACTTTTGGATCCACGGAGAGTCGGCTTTCCAGTGAAGATTGGTGAAAACCAATGAGCCTCAGAAGTATCCAAGTTCCCCTCCGTCCCCGGAGGTTTCCGATAATCTCCAGAGGCTGTTCAACACGGCAGCTACGAAATGTATTTGATGGCGAAGACGTCTCTGTTCCCAGCGGCGTATTCGTTCGGGAGCCATGCTGGCTTCCCTCCGTGTCATCAAGTTCAGCGCTGCCCAGCACCTCATCCCGCATCTCCGCATGCATATGGAAGCATAAATTGGCTTGGCTGAAGTTTGGCAAGGAGTCTCCCGCTGGGTGAATTACCATCATAATGCCAAGTGCGATTGTGTTACTGAAGTCCTACTCACCAGCTGTCCCGCTCCTCTCAGTCCCCCCCCCCCCCCCCCCCCCCCCTCCCAAACTTGTCAGCAGTGCGCATCCTTCCTCGGGGAACAAAGTGTAGGAGGCGGCGGCGTGGGCGGCTCGATCGGGTCTGCGTAGTAACTGGAAAGAATGGAAGTGACTGGATTTGGAGATTGAGGTCCGACGGTTAAAATCGAGCACCAACCGCCGCCGCCGCCGCCGCCGCCACGTGCAAAGCAGAGGAAGAGAGGGAATACAAATGGAAGATGCCGAGGAGTTTTGTTCCAAATTTCTCGGTTTCCAATTGGGATGGAAACAAGTCGGCAGAAGTTCATATCTCACTTTTTTTTTTTACTATTATATGCTGCAAAATGTTCTTGTTATCCAAAGAGAGGTGCATGAGCAGGCTGCCAGCAGTCGCACCCGGATGGTGGAGATGATGGCTCATTTTGATCCCCTTTTCTTTTTTTTCTCCCCCAGAAATCTCATTGCCGAGTTTTGTGAAAAATGGAAGTGAGTCTAACTCTGCCACGCGAGGCTGTGCTAGAGCACAATCCGAGGCTACACAGTCAAGAGCTGTTTATGCACTACAGCAAGCAGATCAAACACGGCTTGATCAGTCAAGTGAATAAAATGTTGATGACACTTTGCTGATGGCCCCGAGGGAAATCAGCTTGTTGCGGGAGACACGCGCCAATAAGGGGCACAAACGGAACAATGATAGAAAAAAAGAGGACGAAAAGGCAACTGGTGTCTTCTGGCCTGATATGAGGTATCGCACGGAGTGGAAGAGACACAGAGAGAGAACGAAGGGAGGGTGGAGAAAGAGGACAAGCACCAAAGGTCCCCAAATGATCAATTAAGACTTTAGTTATACATAAGGTAATGCAGTTAGATTTGGCAGGAAGGATTTTGCTGGAGCTCTCAAAGAATCTCCTTTCTTGAATGTTAGATAAACCAACACAGTTACAGCGATGATGTTATAATGTCCGTGCTGTACACCTGCATGATTCTGACCATAGGCTGTATGTAAGAAATGGACGTAATCACGAGGTCCGGAAAAGAAAATTGAAGCTAATGTGGAAGTGCCTGAAGCCGGTATTCTCTGGAATGACCAGCAGAGGGCGACTCCCCTTGTCGCAAAAAGAAGTCCGTTTCTATGGACACACTTGATTTATAACGTCAGTAAACATTTTAAACAAACTGAGGAGTTTATTGTTCCAAATCGCTAGTTTCAAGTCTTCTTCAATACAGCATGATGTTCATGATGTAAACTTTAGTGTAAAAAAGACGATAACACGCGGTTTATATCGTAGTGTGGGTACAGCGTGATTGACAGCTGGTCTGTCCAATCGGTGCATGGTTGCAGGTGTAGGTGGACGAGCTCTCAATGAGGCCGCCACCCCCGCCTGGTTGCAAAAAAAAACAAGATGGCGCTGGTCAAAATGCTGAACTCGAGGCTTCAAAATGAACAATCGGCTTGACCAAGGCCAACTTCAGTGCTTCTTCTCGAAACGATAAAAGCATTGATTTTTATTTTTCATAATTAAACTCGATTACAGTTTGTGCGCATTCAGAACGAAAATTTTGATTTCAATATGTTTCATGATCTTATTCTTCTAAACAAAGGCGAGGCCCCTTCGAGGCAAATAATCCCAAATTGTCAACGGAACGCCATGTCGTTCCTGATGAGCGGGCCGTTGCCTCGTGTGCCCGGTGACGAGCAGTAAGGACTCAGTGATATTCCATAGCTAATTCTATTTACAATGGGGGCTTTGTGGTGACGGCACATAGCAAGTAATGTGATCGCATCATGTCTGGTTCAATTTCGATGGTCTCTCTCTCTCCCCTTCTATCTCACAGAAACAGAAATGCCCCCAAAATGCTTGAAAAAAAATCAGCCGTAATTATGGAAATCTTTTTGAGGGAGTGACACACTGTTTTTTTGGGGGGGGGTTTTTTGAAACGATAGATGTTGGTGTTGAATTGGATATGAAAGCTAAGGATCTGAGTCGATATCGAGACCAGTTGTCGGAGCGCAGAAACGGTGAAACAAATTAAAGTGACTGTTTTGACACAACCTGTTCTTCAAGCAGTCTCCGGGCCCAAAAGGTTATTAAATTTATTCATGAATGACAAAGGAAGACAAACACTTAATCGTTTTTCGCCTGGGCCATGTTGTGTCGTAGCTTGTGTCTCTGTGTGTGTGTGTGTGTGCGCGCGCATAATCTGTCATGTCTCCAGGTAATCCGGGCCCGCGCGGGAGAATGCCCAACTGTGGAGATTTGCATTTACTAATTAATTTGTCAGAAGTAATCTTTTTTTTCTTTTTCTTTTTTTTTTTCCTCTTTCCGACTTCGGTTCTTGATTAAAACTAATATTAATAATCTTAATTAACCAGAATAATAATTAAACTTCCAATCAATCCACAATTATTGCTCGGCGAAGTTTTAAATATTGGAGGCGGCGGGATGGCTCCCTGCTCATTTAATTCGACGTTCACCCGACGCGTCCGGATTGGGTTCGGTGGAAAGGTTGGAGATGAGCAGATGAGGTGTGGTGGTAATTACATTGAGCTTTGCCACACACACACACAGACACACACACGCACATACACACACAGACACACACACGCACATACACACACACACACACACACACACACGCACACACACACACACGCACACACACAGACGCACACAGACACACGCACATACGCACACACATGCACATACACACACATACACACACACACACACACACACACACACACAGACACACACACGCGCACACACACTCACATACACACACACACACACATGCACACACACATGCACATACACACACACACACACACAGACGCACACACACACGTACGAGCTGTGGCCTCATCGTCACATTTGTGATGAATTCGTGCTCCTGTTTTCATTTTCGTTTGTGTTTAAGCACTTTGCGATGAATCTTTTGTGGAAAGCATCATAAATAAATCTGACTTAGCATGTTTTTTTTCAGCGCTCGATCCGAGGAGTGAAAATGGAGAGGAAATTGCTCCGTAAACTGCATTGTTGCTGTAGGACTGTAATACCTCCAAATCCCCCGTGGTTTTTTATTGTGCGCGAGTTGATCTGACTGTTGGTCGGCTTCTGTGAACAGAAAAGGAATCTTTATTGGCATGATGAAAAAAACAATGTTCCAACAGCTTGTACACAGACGAAGTAAAGTAGATATACGTGTCCACATGATGCTTTTGGGGTTTTTCCCTTTTCCTTTAGTGTGTCAAAGAGCTTGTTTGTGCAGGTCTGCTGCAAGGAGTGTTTTTTGTTTGTTTTTTTAATAAAAAACCTACATAATAATAATAATATGTTTATACTAATAATAAACATTTCTTTAGCACCTTTCATACGTTAAATCAAATAACCCGGGTACTGTACTGTGTGCAGCACATGGTGCCACATAAATACACTGTCTGTTGTCTCCCCTGCGTCAGGGCTGTGTAGCCGTCCAAGAATGAAATGAATCCTGAAGTGTTTGTGTCCAAATTCATTAGAAATGGGGGGAAAAAGTCGCCAATTTTAATTTGTGTGGACCAACCTCAAGAGGGCGTTGGGAGCCAAAATGGAGGGGAAATCATGTCTGCCTTTGACAGTCAGTTTCATATTCTCCCGACGGTGAACACTTTCACCAAGAGTCGTTGTAATATGCTATTATCTGAAATGTCTAAAGGGAAAATTTGGAGGAAAAAAATCGTTGTAAAATTCCATTCCTTCTCTCTCTCTCTCTCTCTCTGTCTCTCGAAGGCCCCATGCAGGAGACGGTCTTCGACTTCTGGCGGATGGTCTGGCAGGAGAACACGGCAGCCATCGTCATGGTGACCAACCTGGTGGAAGTGGGCAGGGTGGGTGTCAAATACATGTTCACCACGGCCACAGATCTCCAACGAGATTACCCCGCCCGCAGTCGACCGACGGTTTGATTGTATCTCAAGGCAAACGGAGCCATCTTTTTTTAATGCGTGTGCGTGTGCGTGTGTGTCTTTGAACATCAGTAGCCCAAATGTTTCTGTGCGTGTGTGTGCGCCCGTGAGTGCGTGTGCGCGCGCGCGGCTTACTGACGCATTGGGACTCGCGTGCCGCCAGCTCTTTTTCCATCTATCTGATCAGTGAGAAGAGAGAAGCAACTGATTGATGGCCTTCATTACCAGGGAGGCATCCAGGCGACTGACTACTGTTTCATCCGAGTGGCTCCATAACAGGAGATTACACTCGGCTGCAGCCACCAGCTCCTTCCAGGCTCCTCCGAGCAGAAACACCTCTTAATGTTGTGCTCATTGGCTTAAAAGAAAAAAAAGATGAGTGGGGGGGGGGGGGGGGGGGGGGCTGTTATTGAGTGGTGCGGACGGTTCATGATGATCAAACTAATAGTAGAGCTCTGACTTTTTTGCAACTGCTTGCAGCATGTAGCTTTGACTATGGAACGGGGGGGGGGGAAATCCCACAGCCCTACTTCAATTTCCCAATTTGTTCCACTTGACTCGCACTGTACTTCCTCCTGGTAAGGTTACAATCAAGAGAAAACGGGGGGTTTAACTGACGATCTAATGCTCCGACTGCCGGGGGATTTTTCTCTTAGTAATTTTAAGCACACTCGCACTGAAAGCGCCCTAAACACCGGCGCACCCTGATTTCGCTGATGTGCACAAAAAAAATTCGGTGGGGGCTTAAATGTAGCAGAGCTGATGGTGATTCACGGGCCCCCTCTCCAGGTACCTCATTAGGCCGTTCCTCTACAGTAGCCGCGCCCAGGCCCGCCCCGCCCCACACCTTCTCCACACCTGCTTAGCTGCGGCGCCGTCCTCGGCGGGGCCCGGCCCCCCGAACCGTCTGTTACATGATCCTTGTCCAATGGCGGGCGGTAGGCACAGTTGGTCACAGTGGTGGTGGCTCCACAGAGGGCCCCATAAAATCACTCCGCCATATCACAGCGGGCCATCTGCTCGGCACAGTTGCTGATGAACTCTGGGAAATCCTGGCACACGCTGATGCACGCACGCACGCACACAGACACACACGCACACACACACTCCGTCCTGCTGGTTTCGCACACAGGGGCGGCGCTCGGCGCACTTTGATGTATGAGAGATTTGGTTTGGAAGGTAGTTGTGCTGATGTGCGTGTGATGAGGTGATGCGACTCCTGCTTCTCTCTTCCATACATTTTTTTTTCCGACGAGCGAGCGAGTTCAAGGGCTGGGTGCACTCTGTCACATTCTCACAAGTGTGCACATTCAAAAGAACATCTGTATATACGCTGGCATAATTCCGCCCAAAGGCTAATTCCCCCCCACGAAAACCAGGCGCCTGATTCGGAGAGATCTAATAAGGTAATGGCTTTTGCCCAGTTCAATCTGGCTGGAAGCGGACGGTGGATTTGTGATTGTCATCGGGGATTAGTCATCGGGGGTGTCGGAGAGAGTGACCTGAAAGTCTTCCTCTGACTGTGTCACTCCACAAACCAAAATCTCATTTCATTCCTAATCAGTGCATAGACTCCAGAAATGAAAATTGAATCTGCTTGTGGCCGATGTCGCGTTTATCCCTCATCAAAAATTATCATTCCCTGATATACCTCCAAGATCTCCGTCTCTATTACCAGCCTCACTCCCTCAGTATCAAGAGTTTAATTGAACGGGGGGGGGGGGGGGGTAATTTTCACTCTTATGATACCTAATACAAGTAATATTTTCAGCGGGGTGGTTTAGATTCCTGCTGGGAAATCTGCTTTAAACAGCTGAGGGGTTATTATTTCATATTGTTATTGGATTGTCATGTCTCCCTCATCTAATTCTGGTACACTATTTATTTCATTTTTTTTTTAAATTTTTGGCCCCATTTCTCGGCGCCGATATATAGTCCAAGTTTTAAGGTGGAGAAATCCTACCCGTTGCTCTGTGCCTAGTCTGCTTTGTTGCACGGTGTTCCTCGGCGGCCTACCTTTACGGTCTCATTTTCACATTATCGACGTGAGAACGAAAAAAGCAATAATGTGAGAATGAGCTCCCCGTCGATAACATAAGATTCCCATTTACAGCAAGATCCTTGACCAGGGGGCCGAAACTGATACGAAGCAAATCTCATCTTGACTTGAAAGACATGCCCGAGAAACCGAAAATATCGGGTGGCAAATGGGAGGGAACGTTACGTGACCATTATCTTTTATTGAGGAGGAAGAAAAAGAATGGCCTGGCAACTTGCAGAGACTCAATGTACTAGTGTGTGCGCGGCAGGAAAGCATTTGCGGATGTCAACGCATTGCAGTTCGCATACAGTATGTGCCCATGTTGTCGAATAACACTCGCCCTTTTGTCGCTCTCAGGTGAAGTGCTGTAAATACTGGCCCGACGACACTGAGATCTACAGAGACATCAAGGTGACCCTGATAGAGACCGAGCTGTTGTCCGAGTACGTCATCAGGACCTTTGCCGTGGAGAAGGTAAACTCTTCAACCGGTTCACAAAGAAGACTGTGAGAGACAGCGCGCGCACGTCTTTAAAACCCTCAGCCTCGCGCCGCCTCGCACAGAGCGGATGGCGCTCGAGCGCTCAACCTCAACCTTTGACCTCTGGCAGAGCTCAGCTGGAGGAGTTGTGGGTTGTGTGCTCATGAGGACTGGAGTGGTCCCACAGAGACCACGTCACTTGATTTAAACCTATTCAGAAAAAACAGCGTATCAAGGTCATAATAATATTACTTTTGCTGCCAAGTGTGTGTGTTTTTTTAATAATTCACATTCCACATGGTCCTGGAAAATAATTGGATTTCTCTACTTTTTAGAAAACAAACACATATTTTACATTTTCAGCCGCTATTCGTTGGATCTAAGTAGAATTCAGATTTGGATCGTGGGAAGCAATGTATGCAGTCACCACCCAATGAATCACAGTCCGATTAATGGACTTAAAGCAACACTTGGATTGAAATAACTGTCACCAGTATTTTTTTTGAATTCTCTACAAACAAAAACTTTTGTCCCCAGAATAACATGAGACACAATAATATGAAAAATAAGTAATTGTGAGAGGATATAAACAGACACAACAAACACTACGTACAGTAATCAGAGTTGAATAATGTGCTGACCCTTCACAGTATAGCAGACTGTTGTTAGGAAGGATAACGTTCTGTTCACTTTATCAAATAAAGTGGTCAAATTTAAAATCTTAGTCAATTGTTATACTGATGACCAAAATGACATTTTAAGCGTGATACTGTAACTTGATGGCGCCCAAAGTAATAAGACACAAGTCCACCCGTAGAATAAACTTAAATCCCAACTCCCTGAAACTGCAGACATTTCTATTCAGATGTTAAAAACACGTTGCCCAGATAATAGATGTAAGAACCCGTGTCCCTGGAAGGGCCCGGCAGGGCTCCGAAGTGCGACAGTCGGTAAAGAAGTAAGGCCACAGCAGCCTTGAGCATCCCGTTTGCTGTAAGATAACAGAAAACTCCGCTCAAAGCCCCGCTCGAGGTTGTCCATGAAGTCTGTGTTTGTATTCAATCCGACCTCAGTGTTTGCGTTAGAAGGACCCCTCGCATTGTCTGTACACTGTGTCCCCTCTGTGTCCTCGCGCCACATCTCCGCCCGTCTCCGATGTAACACGATGACTCCACGTTCCCTCAGAGAGGGGCGCACGAGATCCGGGAGATTCGACAGTTCCACTTCACGGGCTGGCCGGACCACGGCGTGCCCTATCACGCCACGGGCCTGCTGGGCTTCATCAGGAGGGTCAAGGCCAAGACCCTGACCAACGCTGGGCCCATGGTGGTTCACTGCAGGTTGGTGTTCACGGGGAATGGCAACTGTTTCCAATCTGTCTAACCCGACGTTGTATACTTGCGTTCCACTTCTCAGCCTGAACAAGCAGTTGAAAGTATTTTTGCAGGGTTTTTTTTTTTTTTTAAATAGACCCGTGCACAACTGTAAATGTCATTGCCAGAGAAACCAGAACTTTAGACGGAAAAATGTTGTCCTGAGTAACATGGACAATGTTTTATGGAAAGGTCTGATGTCGTAGAGCTTTTTTAAACTATGCTGTTAACACTCTAAATAAAAAAAATCATTAATTTATTGTATTTAGAAGATTATGACATTTCCTCTTTCAAAAGTGACATTATTACTTTAATTTCAAGGCAAGAAATAAAAAGTTAAAAGCACCCTTCAAAATGAGACTGTTAATTGCAAATAAGAAAATATGCCTTTAAAAAAATATGAATATAAATCACCTTGTGAAAACTGTATAAGACATATTTAACCACCCTGCACGTACCCTGACATTTCCAACTTTTTGGTCTGTCATCAGCGCCGGGGCCGGCCGGACGGGCTGCTTCATCGTCATCGACATCATGCTGGACATGGCGGAGCGCGAGGGCGTGGTGGACATCTACAACTGCGTGAGGGAGCTGCGCTCGCGACGGGTCAACATGGTCCAGACTGAGGTACGGGCGAGTCTGTGTGCCACGCTGGCTTCGGCAGAGCCGGGCCCGTCCACAGAGACTCCTCAGAAAAAACATGGAGGAGTGTGGCGATGCAGCTCGACAAGCTGATGCCATCACAGGTGGATTAACTAGTATCAGCAACTAATTCTGAGCATAAGCCCCACTTCTCTGGAGCGCCAGAACAAATTGCTAGAATTAATAGTGAAGAAAGGAGCACTTTTACCAAAACAAATCATAATCTGTACATTTATTAGTCATTCATTTTGTGGCTTGAAGCATGATCCAGTAGGTGAAAGTTTTGGCAGCTTTGCCAGTGACTGAGCTTTGCCCATTATCTTTTAAAATGCAGGATAATGCGTTTTGAACCAGCGTGCGTGTGTGCATGTCGAAGAGTACTGAGCTCTCTCATAATTATAATGTAGCAATGACTAATAAGTAATAATGTAGTAATTACTACTGATTACCCATGACTACTCATGTAATAATAATACATTAATGACCCCTCAGTATTCGTGTAGTAATAATGCATTAATGACCCCTCAGTACTCATGTTATAATAATGTAATAATGACTACTGATTACCCATGAGTACTCATGTAATAATAATACATTAATGACCCCTCAGTATTCGTGTAGTAATAATGCATTAATGACCCCTCAGTACTCATGTAATAATAATGTAATAATGACTACTCATTACCCATGAGTACTCATGTAATAATAATACATTAATGACCCCTCAGTATTCGTGTAGTAATAATGCATTAATGACCCCTCAGTACTCATGTAATAATAATGTAATAATGACTACTGATTACCCATGAGTACTCATGTAATAATAATGCATTAATGACCTCTCAGTAATTATGTAGTAATAATGCATTAATGACCCCTCAGTATTCATGTAGTGATAATGTAGTAATGACTACTGATTACCCATGAGTACTTGTGTAATAATAATGCATTAATGACCCCCCTCAGTACTCATGTAGTAATAATTCGGTAATGACTACTGGGTACTCATGTACAGTAATAATAATGCAGTCCACATGTCGACAGGCGTTTTTGTGATCCCATCCCAAGATGTTCATCATGTAACTTCAACAATCCAAATAGTGGTGACTGTGATAGAAATGCTCTTCAGTGCTTGTTCACATCTGCTGGAAAGATCGGGTGAATGTGTGTGTTTATATTTACCGCAGCAGCATTAATGGCTAGGGCACGAGTGTGGATATTATTGTACATCATGTTGTCGTCTGTACATGCCACCTTTTACATTTTCAATGATAATTTCTAACAAACGACATTTACCGAAGTGCACACCCTAACTATTCCCCGGGGCGCCAAACACACTCACTTGGCAATGCATGTTACAATAAAAAGATTTAGAGGCTCGTAACCGACGGCATTTAGCTCATATCGGGGGCTGAAAACATCCCGGCTCGTCCCCGAGCTGTACGCCGGCGTTGGACCACCAAAGGACCTTTTTGAACAGCGGCCATCTGGAGGTGTCCATAGTCTCATTGAATGCATCATTTCCCCGTAATTCCCTTTAAATCACAAGCGTCATTGGACTTAATGGGCAAATGTTTCATCATTGACGTCCAAATTGGGATTTGAGTGACTGGAGACCAAATGTTGTTCACCCTGAGTCACTCTCCTCAAGTTCAGTGACCTTCAAAGTGTGTGTGTGTGTGTGTTGTGTGTGTGTGTGTGTGCGCGCACGCGTTTCCCCTCGCAGGTGTTCGGGCTCGTTGGCACAGCCCCTTTAGCCCGCGGCCAGACGCTAACTCTGCCAACGTGGTTTTAATCTGTCCGCGGAAACGCAAGGCCTTGTTGTTGTTTATGGTTCATGAGCTCAGATAAGATCTATCAATCTGCGCTCTCAGCTCCGAGCGCCTATCGCCCGCCGACCCGCTCGCCCGGCACGGGCCTCGTCACACTTCTCGGGCGGACGGGTCTCAACCTGCGCCGGACTTAAGAAATGGCAAAACATCTGTCTGTGATTCTTTAAAATCAGTGACCCCCACCGCCCCCCCCCCCCCCCTGTGCATGTGTGCGGATTTTGGTGCGAAGTGACAGCAGAGTGTCAGCTGAAAATGTCACTTCAGAAGAGATCTACATCAAGCCTCGAGCCGTGTCACCATGTCGACTGCTTGACTGACTGATGCGAGGAGGAGGAAATGTGTCGCGATTTCCTGTTTTCCGCTCCGCGTGACGTTCAGGACAGCAGGGGTTGTTTCTGTTGTTCAGCTATCGGCCTTCATCGTGACACTAATTATGCCGAAATCTCCACCTTAATACAGTCACCGGGGTTTTTTTATAGGGCCATAAAGAAAAAAACCTGAAAAGGTCGAGGGATTTTAGAACATACCTTTTTTTTTACTGGCCTCCAGATATTTTAAGTTTTTTTTTTACAAATGTCACGACGTTCTGAGTTTTATAAGAAAATTAGATCAGCTACACATCCCCCCCCCCCAAAAACTAAAATATGTAACGCAACCTTTGAACATAGGCAATGACAAATATTAGTCATAGAAACAGCCTCGGGGGTAGCGCATAATCACGGTAAGGTCGTGGAAAGGTCGTCGGATTCTTCTAGCAAAAAAAACGCAGAGGAACACTGGCTCATGTGTTTGTTTAGTGCTGCTGCCGCCGCCGTCGGCGCAGTCATGAGACTCGCGGTGGCGGGGGGGGGGGGGGGGGGGGGGGGGGCGATGGATCCGCAATGAGGATGCTGTTTCTTGCAGGAGCAGTATGTCTTCATCCACGACGCCATCTTGGAAGCGTGCCTGTGCGGCGACACCACCATACCCGCCGGTCAGCTCCGCTCCGTCTACTACGACATGAACCGCCTGGACCCGCAGACCAACTCCAGCCCCATCAAGGAGGAGTTCAGGGTGAGGACACGTGGTTTTGATTTTTTTTCACGCAACGGGACGTTGTTGTAAAAACGTGTGTGTGGCTCTCAGGTGCGGGAGGAGCTCATAACAAGAGTAAAAAAAAACCATGTTGTCTCTTGATGAACGGCGCAGTGCCCCCTCTGGGCCAATCAGTAGCAAATATATCTCTTTAATGTGTAATAGTGGGCCCCCCTCGTTGGACCAATCCCTGTTATATGAGACGCGTCACCCCCCCCCCCTCAGTTTCCTCTCAGTCGCATCAGGGGAGTCGCTAACGCAACTGATTAAAGAATTGCATTGTTAATTACCATATCGGGAGATAATTAGCAGACTCAGGACCGGCGTGTCTACCTTCTTGCGTCGGTGTATGTGACGGGCCTGTAATCTTCTGCCCTCAACCCCCCCCCCCCCCGACAGACTCTGAACATGGTGACTCCCACGCTGCGGGTGGAGGACTGCAGCATCGCCCTGCTGCCCCGGAACCACGAGAAGAACCGCTGCATGGACGTGCTGCCTCCGGACCGCTGCCTGCCCTTCCTGATCACCATCGACGGGGAGAGCTCCAACTACATCAACGCGGCGCTCATGGACGTAAGAGACGAGCACAGAGATACAGGACGTCTGAGATCAGTCTGCGTGTCCGCGGCGCGATTTGGATTCTTTCTTCACTGCGGGTTTTTAAAGTGGACCCTCTTTGTCAAACGATAATCAGTCATGTCAAATGGGATATTGGCCGTCCGACATTTAAAAGAAAGCGTCACGGTTTATTGAAATGGAGTGTCGGCCTCTCATACAATAGGAGTTATTTTATTATTTGACACTGATTTACTGAGGGGTGGACAAATAAAATGAATGACCTGAGTAGACGAGTGGATAAATACAAGCAGAAGCAGATGCGTCAACACGGGGAGCGGAGGGGTCGCTGAGTGGTTTGATGAGTATAAAAAAATGATGTGAATCATACGCCGTGGCCTTCACAGTCACCGCGTCTCAACCCGATTCAAGACTAGAAGGAGATTTTGGACCGGTGTGTGTGTGTGTGTGTGTGTGTGTGTGTGTGTGTGTGTGTGTGTGTGTGTGTGTGTGTGTGTGTGTGTGTGTGTGTGTGTGTGTGTGTGTGTG